>NC_140343.1:5000-395000 GCF_963514085.1 Chelon labrosus
AGGAGCTAATTTTCGGCACCTAGGGGCTATTCTTTTGAAGGCGGTTGTGCAAGTTCGGGTTGAGAAAGTGCTCATCTCATGTGGGCTTAATAGCCGAGGGCAAAAGTTTAAGGAAACAACACTTAAGCAGTTGCAGACAGCCATTCGTATGGTGAAGAGGCGGTTCCCATATGCGGAAATATGGCTTCCTTTGCTTAACTATTCAACAGCCTTGCCCGAGATGGAGCAAAGGAACCTGATCAAGCTGAACGCCCACATTTTTAAGAACTTGCCCTTTATCAGCCACCTCCCTGAGGATAGTTTCCAGACTGAGAAGGATAATATTCACTGGACCAGGGAGACGGCACGAGCCATGTTTGACCATTGGTCAACTGCGTTAAACTTGAATGCCCCTTAAACCCTCGGAGGGAGGGGCATGGGGGTGATAAACCCCTGACTGCGCAAAATGTTATCATTTTGGCCAAACATTTCACTCCCACACAGGCTCAATTAGATATTTTGAATAGAGGTCTTACCTTTATTCCCACTTTAGATTTACAAAAGGGACAAAAATATCAATTAAGGATGGATATACAAAACTATCATCGGAAATTGAGCCTGGCAGCTTACTTTAAAGATTCGCAACAAACTGAGAAACAACCATTTACGCCACCTTCAGATTGGATTCCACCAAAACATAAAGTGCCAGACGAAATTCATTTATTGATTGAAAAGGATTTAAAAGATTTTAATAAATATTTCACAATACGAGATGAAAAATCAAACCTGACAAGGGAAGACGTTCAAGCAATTAGACAACTTATGAGGGCAAAACATATTATTATTAAACCTGCAGATAAGGGTAGTTCGGTGGTGGTTTTGGATAGAGAACAATATGTCTTGGAAGTCTCTAGACAGTTAAATGACCAAACTTATTATAAAAAATTAGAAGAACCTATTTATTTAAAAACAATTCCCATAGTTCATGATATTGTGGATACATTAAAAGTTAAAAAATTCATTAATCACAAACAGGCAAAATATTTAAAAGGTTTGAGTGAACCTAGGGAAAGGCGGTTTTATGTCCTTCCCAAGATTCACAAGCCCCCGGAGACGTGGACAGTTCCATTTGAGGTTCCTCCGGGTAGGCCCATTGTTTCTGATTGTGGGAGTGAAACTTATGCAACAGCTGAGTTTATTGATTTTTTTCTGAATCCATTATCAGTTCTTCATCCTTCTTACGTGAAGGACACATATCATTTCATTGACATTGTGAAGGATTTAAAAATTTCTGAAAATGCTTTATTTTTTAGTTTAGATGTGGACAGTTTGTATACTAACATTCCCATTGCTGCGGGATTGGAAACTGTTAGAAAAGTTTTTTTAAAGTACCCTGATGAGAATAGACCGGACGACGAAGTATTAAGACTACTTGAAATTAATTTGACTAGGAATGATTTTGTTTTTGATGAGAAGTTTTATTTGCAGATTAAAGGGACTGCCATGGGGAAGAGATTTGCCCCCGCATATGCCAATATCTTTATGGCCAATTGGGAGGAAGGGGCATTAGCTAAATGTCCAAAGAAACCACTTCATTATCTTAGGTATTTGGATGACATATGGGGGGTATGGGGTGAGTCTTTGGAAGAATTTAAACAGTTTATGGAAATTTTGAATACTCATGACCCCTCCATTAAATTAAAATTTGAAATTAACTCATCATCCATAGATTTCCTTGACACGACGGTCTACAAGGGTCTTGATTTTTCTTTTAGTGGGAAACTGGATGTTAAAGTTTTTTTCAAGAAGACGGATACACACGCTCTTTTATTTAAGTCCAGTTTTCATCCTCAACATACCTTTAAGGGACTTGTTAAGTCGCAACTTTTACGTTTTTTCAGGATTTGTACAAGACAGGAAGATTTTTGGGAAGCAGTAAACATTTTGTTTCGAGCTTTGAGATGTAGAGGCTATTCTAGGTCTTTTTTGAGAAGATGTTTAGCTTCTTTTAGGGAACAAAAACTGGTACGTCGAAAAAAGATGGTTCCCTTAATCACTCAATTTTCTTCGATTAGTAAAACCCTTAATTTTAGAATGAAAAGAAATTTTGACATGATTTTGGGTAATTCGGGGCTGTTAAGCGATTACGATATAATTTCAGCATATAAGAAAAACAAAAATTTAAAAGACCTTTTAGTTAGAGCGAAGCTCAAATCTTTAAAGCAATCCTATAAGGATATGGAGAATTTTTGTTTATTAAAATACGTCAAAAATTCAACCACTAAAAGAATTTTTAAGTTAACACAAGATTTTTCACCACAAACTAAAAATGTTGTGTATCTTATTTTTTGCACAAAATGTGATTTGAAATACGTTGGTGAGACCAAAAATACAATTCGAATGAGAGTTTGGCAACATAAATATAATATTGTTAACAAAAAAGCAATTCATACTCCCTTGGTTAAACATTTTCTTTCACATGGATTCCAGGCATTCAGAATTGCAGGGATTGAGAGTAATGGGACTTGGACACCTAGGGAGAGAAGAACTAAAGAAAGACAGTGGATTTATTGGTTGGGTACAAAGGAACCATTTGGTTTAAACCTTAAAAGACGGTGATTTTATTTTTGGAGGCCAAGACCAAGCTGGCTTATGAGCCTGGCCCAAGTTCTTCCCTAACCCTAACCCCCTAATCCTATCCTAACCCCCATCCTATTTCCTTACCCTAACCCCAACCCCTTCCCCAATCCTAACTCCCTTCCCTACGCCTAATCCTAACCCCACTCCATAATCCTATCCCCTGCCCTGTTCCCTTACCCTTACCCTAACCCCTTTTCCTATCCTGGCCCTAACCCCAACCCCCAGTCCCAGCCCCTATCCAATGCCCTAACCCTAACCTTCTCCTTTACCTGTCATAGTCCTTTCCCCCAACCCAATTCCTTCCCCATCCCAATTTACCCTTATGTGTAAATAAATACATTTATGCAATAAATTAAAAACCTTTTTAGGATATATTCTTATGTTTAAAATAATAATTTAATTTGTATTTATACATAAAGGGTTTGTTTAAGTTATAATTTAAATAATTTAAATAATTTAAAACGTTTAAAATCATTTTATGGTTTGGTTTTACTTAAAAACACCTTTTTATTTACTGTGGTGATAGTTTTTTGTTAAAAATAAGAAAGCCGAAGGGGCGGAGCCTGTAGTTGATATAAGGAGAGGGCCAGCAGAGAAGGCTCATTCTTGGTTTGAACATTGGACGAGACAGTCATAGTTTGTGAGATACTGCGAGAGACTTTTATTTTGAGTGTGCCCAGGCCTGAAGAAGACCTGGAATAGGTCGAAACGTCGCCACAGCGGCACACATTTATTTATTTTTTTAACCCTTTTATAAGGAATTTTTAGTTTATTTTATTTTTCAAAGAATTATTTTCATTTCTTTCTTTTATTTAACAAAAAAATAACAAAAAAATCTTTAAAAAAAATATTGAAAAACTTTACCAGCCCTCCATCATGGCTGATGGAGGGTGGCAGCAGGTCCGCTACGGGAGAAGGGGTCGCTCCCGTATGCGGACCTATAATTCTCGACCCCAAACTTCGGACCAGGATTGGTCTTCTTGGGACCGGGGAGGGAGGGGTCCCGGAGGGAAGGACCGTGCATTCCTCGGTCCTCCCCAGGGAGGACGGGGCCGTAACCCACGTCCTAACCAGCCTGTGCCTCCCTTCGGTTTTCCTTCCTTCCCTCGCCGTCCTCCTCCTTTGCCACCACGGTATTGGGGGCCACAGCAAAGGTCCTATGCGGATGTGGTTCGCCAAGCCAATCCCAGATGGGATGGCAATGCCTGGGGTAGTGGTTTTTTCCAGCGACCTTGGTTTAGGCAGCAGGGGAGGTCTTTTCAACCCAGGGGACAGCAGAGAAACACATCTGCGGACCTCAAATTTGGGGCATTGGTGCGCCAACTAAAAAAGGTGATCAAGATTGTGCACCACTTGCAAAATGTCACTGGAGAGAAGTCTCAACCCCAAATGATCTCCCGAATGGTGGACATGTTGGCTAATGTGATTAAGCCAGCAGCCCCCAACGCCAAGACGGCTGACATGATCGTTGGTAATGCCAAAAACTGGGGCCATACAACCATGTTGATCCTTCAGGATCATTATGAAACAGCCTTGCAAGAGACGTTGGAGGGTTTGGTCCTGGATCAAGATGTGGATTGGAAGGTGGCTTTTGAAGTTGCAACGAGGTGGGCCCGGCGTAATTTGCCACGATTGCCACGGGAGGTGGTTGAGCACGCTGAAGCCTTGGTGACAGCTGCCATGGGACCGGATGTGGACCCTCACAAGGATAGGGCAACCGAGTCAACTGATACAGGACCACAACAGGGAGACGAACCAATACAGGGAGACGAATCAACACAGGGGACATTGAGACGCCGACGCACACAGGAGGACCCTTCCCAGGTGGCCTTTGTAGAGGAGGTGGTTATAACACACCAACAATCTACCCAAACAAATGGGGAACAAGGGGAACAAGAGAGTGCACAAAAACAAGGGGGACAAGAGGACGGCCCAAATGATGACAATTTTTGGGACGAAATTTTTCTAGCGTCCCCACCACTTACAGAAGTTCCCCCTCAGCCACCGAGGGAGCAGAGGGTCCGGAGAAAGGATACGAGTTTGGATGAACCAAGGTCCGATGAGGAGCTTGTCACAGCTCCTCCTAAGGTCATTACGGTCGAAGCTCAGGTTCACAGAGATCCGCAAGGCGGTTCAGGTGAAGAAGGGGATTTGCTAGACTTTGAGTCAGTTCTTGAAGAGGCGAGTACCAATTTGGTCTCTACCCCACAACCTAACAAATTTGGACCGACCAGACACATTAGAACAGACCGTAAAATGGTGGATTGGACAGTTTCGGTTTCCAAGAAGTGGCTCTTTATTGGAGATTCAAATCTATCCAGACTCCCTCATCATGGATTTTCAGATCTCCAGATAGACAGCTTTCCAGGAGCTAATTTTCGGCACCTAGGGGCTATTCTTTTGAAGGCGGTTGTGCAAGTTCGGGTTGAGAAAGTGCTCATCTCATGTGGGCTTAATAGCCGAGGGCAAAAGTTTAAGGAAACAACACTTAAGCAGTTGCAGACAGCCATTCGTATGGTGAAGAGGCGGTTCCCATATGCGGAAATATGGCTTCCTTTGCTTAACTATTCAACAGCCTTGCCCGAGATGGAGCAAAGGAACCTGATCAAGCTGAACGCCCACATTTTTAAGAACTTGCCCTTTATCAGCCACCTCCCTGAGGATAGTTTCCAGACTGAGAAGGATAATATTCACTGGACCAGGGAGACGGCACGAGCCATGTTTGACCATTGGTCAACTGCGTTAAACTTGAATGCCCCTTAAACCCTCGGAGGGAGGGGCATGGGGGTGATAAACCCCTGACTGCGCAAAATGTTATCATTTTGGCCAAACATTTCACTCCCACACAGGCTCAATTAGATATTTTGAATAGAGGTCTTACCTTTATTCCCACTTTAGATTTACAAAAGGGACAAAAATATCAATTAAGGATGGATATACAAAACTATCATCGGAAATTGAGCCTGGCAGCTTACTTTAAAGATTCGCAACAAACTGAGAAACAACCATTTACGCCACCTTCAGATTGGATTCCACCAAAACATAAAGTGCCAGACGAAATTCATTTATTGATTGAAAAGGATTTAAAAGATTTTAATAAATATTTCACAATACGAGATGAAAAATCAAACCTGACAAGGGAAGACGTTCAAGCAATTAGACAACTTATGAGGGCAAAACATATTATTATTAAACCTGCAGATAAGGGTAGTTCGGTGGTGGTTTTGGATAGAGAACAATATGTCTTGGAAGTCTCTAGACAGTTAAATGACCAAACTTATTATAAAAAATTAGAAGAACCTATTTATTTAAAAACAATTCCCATAGTTCATGATATTGTGGATACATTAAAAGTTAAAAAATTCATTAATCACAAACAGGCAAAATATTTAAAAGGTTTGAGTGAACCTAGGGAAAGGCGGTTTTATGTCCTTCCCAAGATTCACAAGCCCCCGGAGACGTGGACAGTTCCATTTGAGGTTCCTCCGGGTAGGCCCATTGTTTCTGATTGTGGGAGTGAAACTTATGCAACAGCTGAGTTTATTGATTTTTTTCTGAATCCATTATCAGTTCTTCATCCTTCTTACGTGAAGGACACATATCATTTCATTGACATTGTGAAGGATTTAAAAATTTCTGAAAATGCTTTATTTTTTAGTTTAGATGTGGACAGTTTGTATACTAACATTCCCATTGCTGCGGGATTGGAAACTGTTAGAAAAGTTTTTTTAAAGTACCCTGATGAGAATAGACCGGACGACGAAGTATTAAGACTACTTGAAATTAATTTGACTAGGAATGATTTTGTTTTTGATGAGAAGTTTTATTTGCAGATTAAAGGGACTGCCATGGGGAAGAGATTTGCCCCCGCATATGCCAATATCTTTATGGCCAATTGGGAGGAAGGGGCATTAGCTAAATGTCCAAAGAAACCACTTCATTATCTTAGGTATTTGGATGACATATGGGGGGTATGGGGTGAGTCTTTGGAAGAATTTAAACAGTTTATGGAAATTTTGAATACTCATGACCCCTCCATTAAATTAAAATTTGAAATTAACTCATCATCCATAGATTTCCTTGACACGACGGTCTACAAGGGTCTTGATTTTTCTTTTAGTGGGAAACTGGATGTTAAAGTTTTTTTCAAGAAGACGGATACACACGCTCTTTTATTTAAGTCCAGTTTTCATCCTCAACATACCTTTAAGGGACTTGTTAAGTCGCAACTTTTACGTTTTTTCAGGATTTGTACAAGACAGGAAGATTTTTGGGAAGCAGTAAACATTTTGTTTCGAGCTTTGAGATGTAGAGGCTATTCTAGGTCTTTTTTGAGAAGATGTTTAGCTTCTTTTAGGGAACAAAAACTGGTACGTCGAAAAAAGATGGTTCCCTTAATCACTCAATTTTCTTCGATTAGTAAAACCCTTAATTTTAGAATGAAAAGAAATTTTGACATGATTTTGGGTAATTCGGGGCTGTTAAGCGATTACGATATAATTTCAGCATATAAGAAAAACAAAAATTTAAAAGACCTTTTAGTTAGAGCGAAGCTCAAATCTTTAAAGCAATCCTATAAGGATATGGAGAATTTTTGTTTATTAAAATACGTCAAAAATTCAACCACTAAAAGAATTTTTAAGTTAACACAAGATTTTTCACCACAAACTAAAAATGTTGTGTATCTTATTTTTTGCACAAAATGTGATTTGAAATACGTTGGTGAGACCAAAAATACAATTCGAATGAGAGTTTGGCAACATAAATATAATATTGTTAACAAAAAAGCAATTCATACTCCCTTGGTTAAACATTTTCTTTCACATGGATTCCAGGCATTCAGAATTGCAGGGATTGAGAGTAATGGGACTTGGACACCTAGGGAGAGAAGAACTAAAGAAAGACAGTGGATTTATTGGTTGGGTACAAAGGAACCATTTGGTTTAAACCTTAAAAGACGGTGATTTTATTTTTGGAGGCCAAGACCAAGCTGGCTTATGAGCCTGGCCCAAGTTCTTCCCTAACCCTAACCCCCTAATCCTATCCTAACCCCCATCCTATTTCCTTACCCTAACCCCAACCCCTTCCCCAATCCTAACTCCCTTCCCTACGCCTAATCCTAACCCCACTCCATAATCCTATCCCCTGCCCTGTTCCCTTACCCTTACCCTAACCCCTTTTCCTATCCTGGCCCTAACCCCAACCCCCAGTCCCAGCCCCTATCCAATGCCCTAACCCTAACCTTCTCCTTTACCTGTCATAGTCCTTTCCCCCAACCCAATTCCTTCCCCATCCCAATTTACCCTTATGTGTAAATAAATACATTTATGCAATAAATTAAAAACCTTTTTAGGATATATTCTTATGTTTAAAATAATAATTTAATTTGTATTTATACATAAAGGGTTTGTTTAAGTTATAATTTAAATAATTTAAATAATTTAAAACGTTTAAAATCATTTTATGGTTTGGTTTTACTTAAAAACACCTTTTTATTTACTGTGGTGATAGTTTTTTGTTAAAAATAAGAAAGCCGAAGGGGCGGAGCCTGTAGTTGATATAAGGAGAGGGCCAGCAGAGAAGGCTCATTCTTGGTTTGAACATTGGACGAGACAGTCATAGTTTGTGAGATACTGCGAGAGACTTTTATTTTGAGTGTGCCCAGGCCTGAAGAAGACCTGGAATAGGTCGAAACGTCGCCACAGCGGCACACATTTATTTATTTTTTTAACCCTTTTATAAGGAATTTTTAGTTTATTTTATTTTTCAAAGAATTATTTTCATTTCTTTCTTTTATTTAACAAAAAAATAACAAAAAAATCTTTAAAAAAAATATTGAAAAACTTTACCAGCCCTCCATCATGGCTGATGGAGGGTGGCAGCAGGTCCGCTACGGGAGAAGGGGTCGCTCCCGTATGCGGACCTATAATTCTCGACCCCAAACTTCGGACCAGGATTGGTCTTCTTGGGACCGGGGAGGGAGGGGTCCCGGAGGGAAGGACCGTGCATTCCTCGGTCCTCCCCAGGGAGGACGGGGCCGTAACCCACGTCCTAACCAGCCTGTGCCTCCCTTCGGTTTTCCTTCCTTCCCTCGCCGTCCTCCTCCTTTGCCACCACGGTATTGGGGGCCACAGCAAAGGTCCTATGCGGATGTGGTTCGCCAAGCCAATCCCAGATGGGATGGCAATGCCTGGGGTAGTGGTTTTTTCCAGCGACCTTGGTTTAGGCAGCAGGGGAGGTCTTTTCAACCCAGGGGACAGCAGAGAAACACATCTGCGGACCTCAAATTTGGGGCATTGGTGCGCCAACTAAAAAAGGTGATCAAGATTGTGCACCACTTGCAAAATGTCACTGGAGAGAAGTCTCAACCCCAAATGATCTCCCGAATGGTGGACATGTTGGCTAATGTGATTAAGCCAGCAGCCCCCAACGCCAAGACGGCTGACATGATCGTTGGTAATGCCAAAAACTGGGGCCATACAACCATGTTGATCCTTCAGGATCATTATGAAACAGCCTTGCAAGAGACGTTGGAGGGTTTGGTCCTGGATCAAGATGTGGATTGGAAGGTGGCTTTTGAAGTTGCAACGAGGTGGGCCCGGCGTAATTTGCCACGATTGCCACGGGAGGTGGTTGAGCACGCTGAAGCCTTGGTGACAGCTGCCATGGGACCGGATGTGGACCCTCACAAGGATAGGGCAACCGAGTCAACTGATACAGGACCACAACAGGGAGACGAACCAATACAGGGAGACGAATCAACACAGGGGACATTGAGACGCCGACGCACACAGGAGGACCCTTCCCAGGTGGCCTTTGTAGAGGAGGTGGTTATAACACACCAACAATCTACCCAAACAAATGGGGAACAAGGGGAACAAGAGAGTGCACAAAAACAAGGGGGACAAGAGGACGGCCCAAATGATGACAATTTTTGGGACGAAATTTTTCTAGCGTCCCCACCACTTACAGAAGTTCCCCCTCAGCCACCGAGGGAGCAGAGGGTCCGGAGAAAGGATACGAGTTTGGATGAACCAAGGTCCGATGAGGAGCTTGTCACAGCTCCTCCTAAGGTCATTACGGTCGAAGCTCAGGTTCACAGAGATCCGCAAGGCGGTTCAGGTGAAGAAGGGGATTTGCTAGACTTTGAGTCAGTTCTTGAAGAGGCGAGTACCAATTTGGTCTCTACCCCACAACCTAACAAATTTGGACCGACCAGACACATTAGAACAGACCGTAAAATGGTGGATTGGACAGTTTCGGTTTCCAAGAAGTGGCTCTTTATTGGAGATTCAAATCTATCCAGACTCCCTCATCATGGATTTTCAGATCTCCAGATAGACAGCTTTCCAGGAGCTAATTTTCGGCACCTAGGGGCTATTCTTTTGAAGGCGGTTGTGCAAGTTCGGGTTGAGAAAGTGCTCATCTCATGTGGGCTTAATAGCCGAGGGCAAAAGTTTAAGGAAACAACACTTAAGCAGTTGCAGACAGCCATTCGTATGGTGAAGAGGCGGTTCCCATATGCGGAAATATGGCTTCCTTTGCTTAACTATTCAACAGCCTTGCCCGAGATGGAGCAAAGGAACCTGATCAAGCTGAACGCCCACATTTTTAAGAACTTGCCCTTTATCAGCCACCTCCCTGAGGATAGTTTCCAGACTGAGAAGGATAATATTCACTGGACCAGGGAGACGGCACGAGCCATGTTTGACCATTGGTCAACTGCGTTAAACTTGAATGCCCCTTAAACCCTCGGAGGGAGGGGCATGGGGGTGATAAACCCCTGACTGCGCAAAATGTTATCATTTTGGCCAAACATTTCACTCCCACACAGGCTCAATTAGATATTTTGAATAGAGGTCTTACCTTTATTCCCACTTTAGATTTACAAAAGGGACAAAAATATCAATTAAGGATGGATATACAAAACTATCATCGGAAATTGAGCCTGGCAGCTTACTTTAAAGATTCGCAACAAACTGAGAAACAACCATTTACGCCACCTTCAGATTGGATTCCACCAAAACATAAAGTGCCAGACGAAATTCATTTATTGATTGAAAAGGATTTAAAAGATTTTAATAAATATTTCACAATACGAGATGAAAAATCAAACCTGACAAGGGAAGACGTTCAAGCAATTAGACAACTTATGAGGGCAAAACATATTATTATTAAACCTGCAGATAAGGGTAGTTCGGTGGTGGTTTTGGATAGAGAACAATATGTCTTGGAAGTCTCTAGACAGTTAAATGACCAAACTTATTATAAAAAATTAGAAGAACCTATTTATTTAAAAACAATTCCCATAGTTCATGATATTGTGGATACATTAAAAGTTAAAAAATTCATTAATCACAAACAGGCAAAATATTTAAAAGGTTTGAGTGAACCTAGGGAAAGGCGGTTTTATGTCCTTCCCAAGATTCACAAGCCCCCGGAGACGTGGACAGTTCCATTTGAGGTTCCTCCGGGTAGGCCCATTGTTTCTGATTGTGGGAGTGAAACTTATGCAACAGCTGAGTTTATTGATTTTTTTCTGAATCCATTATCAGTTCTTCATCCTTCTTACGTGAAGGACACATATCATTTCATTGACATTGTGAAGGATTTAAAAATTTCTGAAAATGCTTTATTTTTTAGTTTAGATGTGGACAGTTTGTATACTAACATTCCCATTGCTGCGGGATTGGAAACTGTTAGAAAAGTTTTTTTAAAGTACCCTGATGAGAATAGACCGGACGACGAAGTATTAAGACTACTTGAAATTAATTTGACTAGGAATGATTTTGTTTTTGATGAGAAGTTTTATTTGCAGATTAAAGGGACTGCCATGGGGAAGAGATTTGCCCCCGCATATGCCAATATCTTTATGGCCAATTGGGAGGAAGGGGCATTAGCTAAATGTCCAAAGAAACCACTTCATTATCTTAGGTATTTGGATGACATATGGGGGGTATGGGGTGAGTCTTTGGAAGAATTTAAACAGTTTATGGAAATTTTGAATACTCATGACCCCTCCATTAAATTAAAATTTGAAATTAACTCATCATCCATAGATTTCCTTGACACGACGGTCTACAAGGGTCTTGATTTTTCTTTTAGTGGGAAACTGGATGTTAAAGTTTTTTTCAAGAAGACGGATACACACGCTCTTTTATTTAAGTCCAGTTTTCATCCTCAACATACCTTTAAGGGACTTGTTAAGTCGCAACTTTTACGTTTTTTCAGGATTTGTACAAGACAGGAAGATTTTTGGGAAGCAGTAAACATTTTGTTTCGAGCTTTGAGATGTAGAGGCTATTCTAGGTCTTTTTTGAGAAGATGTTTAGCTTCTTTTAGGGAACAAAAACTGGTACGTCGAAAAAAGATGGTTCCCTTAATCACTCAATTTTCTTCGATTAGTAAAACCCTTAATTTTAGAATGAAAAGAAATTTTGACATGATTTTGGGTAATTCGGGGCTGTTAAGCGATTACGATATAATTTCAGCATATAAGAAAAACAAAAATTTAAAAGACCTTTTAGTTAGAGCGAAGCTCAAATCTTTAAAGCAATCCTATAAGGATATGGAGAATTTTTGTTTATTAAAATACGTCAAAAATTCAACCACTAAAAGAATTTTTAAGTTAACACAAGATTTTTCACCACAAACTAAAAATGTTGTGTATCTTATTTTTTGCACAAAATGTGATTTGAAATACGTTGGTGAGACCAAAAATACAATTCGAATGAGAGTTTGGCAACATAAATATAATATTGTTAACAAAAAAGCAATTCATACTCCCTTGGTTAAACATTTTCTTTCACATGGATTCCAGGCATTCAGAATTGCAGGGATTGAGAGTAATGGGACTTGGACACCTAGGGAGAGAAGAACTAAAGAAAGACAGTGGATTTATTGGTTGGGTACAAAGGAACCATTTGGTTTAAACCTTAAAAGACGGTGATTTTATTTTTGGAGGCCAAGACCAAGCTGGCTTATGAGCCTGGCCCAAGTTCTTCCCTAACCCTAACCCCCTAATCCTATCCTAACCCCCATCCTATTTCCTTACCCTAACCCCAACCCCTTCCCCAATCCTAACTCCCTTCCCTACGCCTAATCCTAACCCCACTCCATAATCCTATCCCCTGCCCTGTTCCCTTACCCTTACCCTAACCCCTTTTCCTATCCTGGCCCTAACCCCAACCCCCAGTCCCAGCCCCTATCCAATGCCCTAACCCTAACCTTCTCCTTTACCTGTCATAGTCCTTTCCCCCAACCCAATTCCTTCCCCATCCCAATTTACCCTTATGTGTAAATAAATACATTTATGCAATAAATTAAAAACCTTTTTAGGATATATTCTTATGTTTAAAATAATAATTTAATTTGTATTTATACATAAAGGGTTTGTTTAAGTTATAATTTAAATAATTTAAATAATTTAAAACGTTTAAAATCATTTTATGGTTTGGTTTTACTTAAAAACACCTTTTTATTTACTGTGGTGATAGTTTTTTGTTAAAAATAAGAAAGCCGAAGGGGCGGAGCCTGTAGTTGATATAAGGAGAGGGCCAGCAGAGAAGGCTCATTCTTGGTTTGAACATTGGACGAGACAGTCATAGTTTGTGAGATACTGCGAGAGACTTTTATTTTGAGTGTGCCCAGGCCTGAAGAAGACCTGGAATAGGTCGAAACGTCGCCACAGCGGCACACATTTATTTATTTTTTTTAACCCTTTTATAAGGAATTTTTAGTTTATTTTATTTTTCAAAGAATTATTTTCATTTCTTTCTTTTATTTAACAAAAAAATAACAAAAAAATCTTTAAAAAAAATATTGAAAAACTTTACCAGCCCTCCATCATGGCTGATGGAGGGTGGCAGCAGGTCCGCTACGGGAGAAGGGGTCGCTCCCGTATGCGGACCTATAATTCTCGACCCCAAACTTCGGACCAGGATTGGTCTTCTTGGGACCGGGGAGGGAGGGGTCCCGGAGGGAAGGACCGTGCATTCCTCGGTCCTCCCCAGGGAGGACGGGGCCGTAACCCACGTCCTAACCCCCTAACCCTAACCCCCTAACCCTAACCCCTAACCCCTAACCCTAACCCTAACCCTAAGGGTCTATTAAGGTTAACCATAACCTCACAAAACCTCTCTCTGAGCCCTCCGTTCCATCTCAGCCTGGGAGCACTGTGCTGTCTACTGAATCCATCTCGTCTGCCCTGACACCACCTGTCCCCACTCCTCCCTCCCTCCCCCCCTTACCCAAACCCACCCTAACTTCTTCTCCCCTTGCTTCCCCACCAACCCAACCTTCCCCTTCCCCCCACCCTTCCCCATCCCACTCTGATTCCCCCTCCCATACCTGCCCTACCCCCTCATCACTATCCACCTCTGCATCTCTCTCCCGGCCCCCCAACTCACCTACCTCAGACTCCCCCACACTTGCCAGACTCAACCACACAATGCCCAACCCCCACATCAACACTCATCTCAAACACAGAACTTCAACCATTTACCGACCAAATTACCATGTTGCACGCCCCTCCCGCAAGATCCAGGACTGGTTCTTCAGACCCAGAAAACCCATCCTAATCCTCGGAGACTCCAACATAAATCGCATACCCGGACATACCCATTCTGACATACAACTAGACAGTTACCCTGGAGCAAACAGCTACCATTTCCTCAAAATTTTAGAAAAAACCAACCCACAACCACAAGTCAAAATCGTAATCCTCTCCATTGGAATCAACAATAAAGATCAGGACCCCAAACAAACATCAATAAAACAACTCAAAACTCTCTTCCGTCTAGCCAACACCACCTTTCCTAATGCAGACATCTACTTCCCCATCATAAACTTCTCACCCCATCTCACACCCACCCAAAAAAGTAATCTGAAATTAATCAACAACACCATGGCCACACACTTCCCTATCCTGACAGAAATCCCACACGACACTTTCATCACTGAAAAAGATAACATCCATTGGACACCAACCACCGCCAAAAACATTTTCAATAACTGGCTTGCACAATTGGATTTACAGTAACACATAAACCTAAACCGGCCATATCTTCTGACATATGCACTACACCAACTACCCTGGACCTGGGCTGGAACTCCCCCAACAACATCCTCAATCTTGCCACCCTCTTCACCCCCTCCACACCCCAGTTGACACTTTTACAAAAAGGTTTAACCTTCATTCCACAACCCAAACACCTCGACCGGGAGGAACTTCAAAGGGACTTACACCAATTTCATAGACGGCTGAAACTTATCGATTATTTTCATCTCCAACGCCACCGTGAACCCATACCATTCATCCACCCCTCCAATTGGGAACCTCCGGACAATTCTTTACATCCACTCATCCACAAAATCATTCATAAAAATAAGAGGGCCCTGAACCAGTTCCGGCCTCCGAGAGATATCTCAGATAATCTCTCGAGGTCGGAACGCAGGGCCCTCAAACAATTAACTTCCAATCCTAACATCATTTTCAAACCAGCCGACAAGGGCTCTAAAATTGTTATCATGGACCGCCAACAATATCTACTCGAAGCCAATCGACAACTCAATAACCCCATCTATTACAAAACTCTAGACAACACAATTCAACCTCAAACACAACTCACACTTCGTAATATTCTCCAAACACTCTACTTCAAAAAATACATCTCCGTTAAACAAAAAGACTACCTATCAGGACCAAACAACCCACGACCCCGCTACTTCTATCTACTCCCCAAAATACATAAAGATCCCACCACCTGGACCATTCCCTCTGAGGTTCCTCCTGGTCGACCCATAGTCTCTGACTGTAATAGCTCCACCTACAACTTATCCCAGTACATTGATCACTTTCTAGGCCCCCTCTCCACTCAACACCCCAGCTACATCAAAGACACCTACCACTTCATTCAATGCATTCAATCCATAAATATCCCTCCCAACTCCCTTCTCTTCACAATAGATATAGACAGCTTATACACAAACATCAATACTGAACTCGGCTTACAAACACTACGCAAAATCTTCAATAGAAACCCAGACCCCAACCGTCCAGACTCTGAACTCCTCCAACTCATTGACCTCTGTCTGTCTAATAATGATTTTCTATTTCACAACCAGTATTACCTACAGATTCACGGAACAGCCATGGGACAACGCTTTGCACCATCCTACGCCAACCTTTATATGAGCGAGTGGGAGCGAGAAGCCTTAGCCAAATGTACACTACAACCCACCATCTACCTCAGATACCTAGACGACATCTTCGGGATCTGGCCCCACCACCCATCCACCTTCCCAGAATTCATCCACACTCTCAATACACACCACTCATCCATTAAAGTTAAACACTCCATAAATCCCACACATATCGACTTCCTTGACACAACAGTCTTCTTCAATTCAACACATAACTCTTTACAAACCAAAGTCTACTTCAAACCAACAGACACACACGCTCTACTACACAAATCTAGCTATCACCCCAAACACACCTTCAAGGGCATCATCAAATCCCAACTCATCCGTTTTTTTCGCATCTGCTCAAACATCCAGGATTTTCATATAGCAACCAATACCCTCTTTCACAGCCTAAGATCTAGAGGCTACTCCAAAAGATACCTCCGTTATATTAAAGCATCCACTCTGGCTTCTCTCGCTCCCACTCGCTCTCCACCTCCACTCCCCCATCCCTCCTCCCCCATCCAGTCCCCCTCTCCACCCCAGTTCCTTACATCTGAACCAGCCTCCATCACCCACCTGAACCAAGGTCTGTATCCTCCCCCTCACCTCTCACCTGACCCCCCTCCTTCTCCACTCCTTTCTCCTTACCCTAACCTTTCCCCCTACCCGAATCAGGGTCTGCATCCTCTTCCTTACCCCTCATCTGATCTCCCCCCTAATCCTAACCACTCTCCACTCCTCTCTCCTTACCCTAACCTTTCCCCCTACCCGAATCAGGGTCTGCATCCTCTTCCCTACCCCTCATCTGATCCCTTCTCTAACCTCAACCACTCTCCACTCCTCTCCCCTAACCTTAACCTTTCCCCCTACCCGAATCAGGGTCTGCATCCCTCTCCTTACCCCTCATCTGATCTCCCCCCTAATCCTAACCACTCTCCACTCCTCTCTCCTTACCCTAACCTTTCCCCCTACCCGAATCAGGGTCTGCATCCTCTTTCCTACCCCTCATCTGATCCCTTCTCTAACCTCAATCACTCCCCATCCCTCTCTCCTAACCTTAACCTTTCCCCCTACCCGAACCAGGGTCTGCATCCCTCTACTTCCCCTCTCGCCCACCATGACCCCCTCACCATCTCTCCACCCTCTATCCCTTACCCCACCCCTCATTTCCAAACTGGTTCAGCTCCTCCACCCAACCACACACATATCATCCCTCCTAAGCCTAACACACCATCACATATCATACCTTTTGTTTCCACCTTCTCAAACCGCACTACAGGCCTTCACCGTATCATTAAACACAATTTCATAGATCTACAAACTCAACACCCAGCCTTCCATAACCATACAATCATTTCAGCTTTCCGCAAACACAAGAACCTCCAATCCACCCTCATTACTTCCAAATTTTCCGACCATAGACCCACACCCTCCCTCCAACACAACCACCACTACATAACTAGAAAATTCATCCGCAACTCACACACTAATACCGCATTCCCCACAATAGGCCAACTCTCCATATCCACCACAAATGTAGTCTACATCATCACATGCACACTCTGCCACAAACATTATATAGGCGAGACAAAACATTCCATCCACACCCGATTATCACAACATCTGTACAATATTGGACAAGGTAAAATAACCACTCCCCTAGTACAACACTTCCAACTCCATTCCCCCTCCAACCTTATAATAACAGGACTAGAACACAATGACCACTGGACCACAGGACAGCGAAAACGGGCTGAAAAAATCTGGATTCATAAACTTCATACCACCACCCCAGACGGACTCAATGACAACTAGAAAATCCTCTCCTGCTGTTTTTTCCCCCCTCCTTTCCTCCTAAAACCTTCCCTTTCTAGTTTTTATTTATTTTTTTATTATTTTTTTTATATTTTTTTTCTCCCCATTACCCTCAATCAAGCCTTCCTCTCCATCCAATGCCATAAGCCTCTATAGCACACTGGTTTAAACATCACTCCTTCACTCATCAGACCAGGGTTCAAGTCCCACACACCCCAAATCCTTCAACTTTCCCCATAATTATTTTTCCTTCATATATCCATCTACTTATTCTGTTTTTTTATCTACCTATATTTATTTACTTTTTTCCTTTTTTTTCTTTTTTTTCAACCGATTACTCTCAATCCCCCCTTCCTCTCCATCCATTGCCATAAGCTCCCATAGCACACTGGTTTAAACATCACTCCTTCACCCGTCAGATCCCGGTTCAAACCCCACATATCCCAAACCTCTTTACTCTTCCCCCCCACCTGTCTTCTTTTTATTTGTCTATTTAAGTTCTTTTTTCTTAAGTTTAACCCTCCCCTTCCTCTCCTCCTCCCCTACACCCTCCCCCTTGACGACATTGCCGTCAATTTTAACTCTTGGTGGCACCGCCACCAATTTTAACCATCCCTACCCATCCTCCCCTTCCCTCTCCCACCACATTATTATTCTTTACCCTTAATTTTCTTTTGTTTTTCCCTCACCATTCCGACTCCCCTTGATGACACCGTCATCAATTTTAACCATCCCTAACCCGTTCCCCCCTCCCACCACATTATGATTCTTTACCTTTACTTTTCCTTTGTTTTTCCCTCACCATTCCAACTCCCCTTGATGACACCGTTATCAATTTTAACCATCCCCGCCCCTCCTCCTTCCCTTTTTTCCCCGTTTTTATTAATTTTTTTTATATATATTTATTTATTTATTTATTTATTTTTTATTCCCTCTCCTCCTCACCCCATTACCCTCAATCAACCCTTCCACTCCATCCACTACCATAAGCATCCGTAGCACACTGGTTTAAACATCACTCCATCACACATCAGATCACGGTTCAAGTCCCACACATTCCAAAAAAAATTTTTTTTCCTTTTCTTTTGTTTATTTTTTATTTATTTTTTTCTCTCTCTCTCTCTCACTTCTTATTCCCCTCCTTCACTAAAAAACCCCCCCTTCCCTTTTTTCTCCCTCTTCCACCCTCTAGTTGTCCTTGAGTCCCCATTCTTCTCCTTTTCTCACCACTTTTTCTTTCTACAATACTTTAGGCCCGTGCAAATTAACTTTAACCCAAAACCCATAACCCATAACCCATAACCCCAACCCCTAACCCTAACCCTAACCCTAACCCCCCTAACCCTAACCCCTAACCCTAACCCTAACCCTAACCCTAACCCTCTAACCCTAACCCTCTAACCCTCTAACCCTAACCCTCTAACCCTAACCCTAACCCCTAACCCTAACCCTAACCCTAACCCATCTGCTCAAACATCCAGGATTTTCATATAGCAACCAATACCCTCTTTCACAGCCTAAGATCTAGAGGCTACTCCAAGAGATACCTCCGCTATATTAAAGCATCCACTCTGGCCTCTCTCGCTCCCACTCGCTCTCCACCTCCACTCCCCCATCCCTCCTCCCCCATCCAGTCCCCCTCTCCACCCCAGTTCCTTACATCTGAACCAGCCTCCATCACTCACCTGAACCAAGGTCTGTATCCTCCCCCTCACCTCTCATCTGATCTCCCCCCTAATCCTAACCACTCTCCACTCCTTTCCCCTTACCCTAACCTTTCCCCCTACCCGAATCAGGGTCTGCATCCCTCTCCTTACCCCTCATCTGATCTCCCCCCTAATCCTAACCACTCTCCACTCCTCTCTCCTTACCCTAACCTTTCCCCCTACCCGAATCAGGGTCTGCGTCCCTCTCCTTACCCCTCATCTGATCTCCCCCCTAATCCTAACCACTCTCCACTCCTCTCTCCTTACCCTAACCTTTCCCCCTACCCGAATCAGGGTCTGCATCCTCTTCCCTACCCCTCATCTGATCCCTTCTCTAACCTCAATCACTCCCCATCCCTCTCTCCTAACCTTAACCTTTCCCCCTACCCGAACCAGGGTCTGCATCCCTCTACCTCCCCTCTCGCCCACCACGACCCCCTCACCATCTCTCCACCCTCTATCCCTTACCCCACCCCTCATTTCCAAACTGGTTCAGCTCCTCCATCCAATCACACACATATCATCCCTCCTAAGCCTAACACACCATCACATATCATACCTTTTGTTTCCACCTTCTCAAACCGCACTACAGGCCTTCACCGTATCATTAAACACAATTTCATAGATCTACAAACTCAACACCCAGCCTTCCATAACCATACAATCATTTCAGCTTTCCGTAAACACAAGAACCTCCAATCCACCCTCATCACTTCCAAATTTTCCGACCATAGACCCACACCCTCCCTCCAACACAACCACCACTACATAACTAGAAAATTCATCCGCAACTCACACACTAATACCGCATTCCCCACAATAGGCCAACTCTCCATATCCACCATAAATGTAGTCTACATCATCACATGCACACTCTGCCACAAACATTATATAGGCGAGACAAAACATTCCATCCACACCCGATTATCACAACATCTGTACAATATTGGACAAGGTAAAATAACCACTCCCCTAGTACAACACTTCCAACTCCATTCCCCCTCCAACCTTATAATAACAGGACTAGAACACAATGACCACTGGACCACAGGACAGCGAAAACGGGCTGAAAAAATCTGGATTCATAAACTTCATACCACCACCCCAGACGGACTCAATGACAACTAGAAAATCCTCTCCTGCTGTTTTTTCCCCCCTCCTTTCCTCCTAAAACCTTCCCTTTCTAATTTTTATTTATTTTTTTATTATTTTTTTTATATATTTTTTTTTCTCCCCATTACCCTCAATCAAGCCTTCCTCTCCATCCAATGCCATAATCCTCTATAGCACACTGGTTTAAACATCACTCCTTCACTCATCAGACCAGGGTTCAAGTCCCACACACCCCAAATCCTTCAACTTTCCCCATAATTATTTTTCCTTCATATATCCATCTACTTATTCTGTTTTTTTATCTACCTATATTTACTTTTTTCCTTTTTTTTCCTTTTTTTTCAACCGATTACTCTCAATCCCCCCTTCCTCTCCATCCATTGCCATAAGCTCCCATAGCACACTGGTTTAAACATCACTCCTTCACCCGTCAGATCCCGGTTCAAACCCCACATATCCCAAACCTCTTTACTCTTCCCCCCCACCTGTCTTCTTTTTATTTGTCTATTTAAGTTCTTTTTCTTAAGTTTAACCCTCCCCTTCCTCTCCTCCTCCCCTACACCCTCCCCCTTGACGACATTGCCGTCAATTTTAACTCTTGGTGGCACCGCCACCAATTTTAACCATCCCTACCCATCCTCCCCTTCCCTCTCCCACCACATTATCATTCTTTACCCTTAATTTTCTTTTGTTTTTCCCTCACCATTCCGACTCCCCTTGATGACACCGTCATCAATTTTAACCATCCCTAACCCGTTCCCCCCTCCCACCACATTATGATTCTTTACCTTTACTTTTCCTTTGTTTTTCCCTCACCATTCCAACTCCCCTTGATGACACCGTTATCAATTTTAACCATCCCCGCCCCTCCTCCTTCCCTTTTTTCCCCGTTTTTATTATTTTTTTTTTATATATTTATTTATTTATTTATTTATTTTTTATTCCCGCTCCTCCTCACCCCATTACCCTCAATCAACCCTTCCACTCCATCCACTACCATAAGCATCCGTAGCACACTGGTTTAAACATCACTCCATCACACATCAGATCACGGTTCAAGTCCCACACATTCCAAAAAAATTTTTTTTCCTTTTCTTTTGTTTATTTTTTATTTATTTTTTTCTCTCTCTCTCTCTCGCTTCTTATTCCCCTCCTTCACTAAAAAAACCCCCCTTCCCTTTTTTCTCCCTCTTCCACCCTCTAGTTGTCCTTGAGTCCCCATTCTTCTCCTTTTCTCACCACTTTTTCTTTCTACAATACTTTAGGCCCGTGCAAATTAACTTTAACCCAAAACCCATAACCCATAACCCATAACCCCAACCCCTAACCCTAACCCTAACCCTAACCCGTGCACCACCCATCCCCTTAGGGGGTATGGGATCAGTCCCCTCTCCCTAACCAGCCAGTGCCTCCTCTGGTCTGAGCTGTCCTGGTCTATATCCTAACCCAAGACCCAACCCTAACCCCAACCCAGTCATTTTACCCTTACCCTAACCCCAGGAGATCCTAGTCCTGATCCCAACCCAAAACCCAAGAAGGAGAACATAAAGGGGGTGCCAAGGAAAGAATAGGGGGTGCCAGAAAAACTAAATTCTAAATTAAAGAAACAGAGAAGCAAAAGAAGTGACAAAGGGGAAATAAAGACTGTGCTTACCGCCTGAAGAAGACACAAAAGGATGTCGAAACGTTGCGAAGGGCACAGCAGAGGTCACAGGGGAAAGAAGAGAAAACTTCAAGAAGAAGAAACTTAGAGAAAACTTAAACAAAGAATAAGAAGAAGGCCAATTATGGGAGCGAGAGCATAAGAGAGGCCAGGACAGTCTCAGCCAGGGCGATGGACCGTGCACCACCCATCCCCTTAGGGGGTATGGGATCAGTCCCCTCTCCCTAACCCCCCTAATCCTAACCACTCTCCACTCCTCTCTCCTTACCCTAACCTTTCCCCCTACCCGAATCAGGGTCTGCATCCTCTTCCCTACCCCTCATCTGATCCCTTCTCTAACCTCAACCACTCTCCACTCCTCTCCCCTAACCTTAACCTTTCCCCCTACCCGAATCAGGGTCTGCATCCCTCTCCTTACCCCTCATCTGATCTCCCCCCTAATCCTAACCACTCTCCACTCCTCTCTCCTTACCCTAACCTTTCCCCCTACCCGAATCAGGGTCTGCATCCTCTTTCCTACCCCTCATCTGATCCCTTCTCTAACCTCAATCACTCCCCATCCCTCTCTCCTAACCTTAACCTTTCCCCCTACCCGAACCAGGGTCTGCATCCCTCTACTTCCCCTCTCGCCCACCATGACCCCCTCACCATCTCTCCACCCTCTATCCCTTACCCCACCCCTCATTTCCAAACTGGTTCAGCTCCTCCACCCAACCACACACATATCATCCCTCCTAAGCCTAACACACCATCACATATCATACCTTTTGTTTCCACCTTCTCAAACCGCACTACAGGCCTTCACCGTATCATTAAACACAATTTCATAGATCTACAAACTCAACACCCAGCCTTCCATAACCATACAATCATTTCAGCTTTCCGCAAACACAAGAACCTCCAATCCACCCTCATTACTTCCAAATTTTCCGACCATAGACCCACACCCTCCCTCCAACACAACCACCACTACATAACTAGAAAATTCATCCGCAACTCACACACTAATACCGCATTCCCCACAATAGGCCAACTCTCCATATCCACCACAAATGTAGTCTACATCATCACATGCACACTCTGCCACAAACATTATATAGGCGAGACAAAACATTCCATCCACACCCGATTATCACAACATCTGTACAATATTGGACAAGGTAAAATAACCACTCCCCTAGTACAACACTTCCAACTCCATTCCCCCTCCAACCTTATAATAACAGGACTAGAACACAATGACCACTGGACCACAGGACAGCGAAAACGGGCTGAAAAAATCTGGATTCATAAACTTCATACCACCACCCCAGACGGACTCAATGACAACTAGAAAATCCTCTCCTGCTGTTTTTTCCCCCCTCCTTTCCTCCTAAAACCTTCCCTTTCTAGTTTTTATTTATTTTTTTATTATTTTTTTTATATTTTTTTTCTCCCCATTACCCTCAATCAAGCCTTCCTCTCCATCCAATGCCATAAGCCTCTATAGCACACTGGTTTAAACATCACTCCTTCACTCATCAGACCAGGGTTCAAGTCCCACACACCCCAAATCCTTCAACTTTCCCCATAATTATTTTTCCTTCATATATCCATCTACTTATTCTGTTTTTTTATCTACCTATATTTATTTACTTTTTTCCTTTTTTTTCTTTTTTTTCAACCGATTACTCTCAATCCCCCCTTCCTCTCCATCCATTGCCATAAGCTCCCATAGCACACTGGTTTAAACATCACTCCTTCACCCGTCAGATCCCGGTTCAAACCCCACATATCCCAAACCTCTTTACTCTTCCCCCCCACCTGTCTTCTTTTTATTTGTCTATTTAAGTTCTTTTTTCTTAAGTTTAACCCTCCCCTTCCTCTCCTCCTCCCCTACACCCTCCCCCTTGACGACATTGCCGTCAATTTTAACTCTTGGTGGCACCGCCACCAATTTTAACCATCCCTACCCATCCTCCCCTTCCCTCTCCCACCACATTATTATTCTTTACCCTTAATTTTCTTTTGTTTTTCCCTCACCATTCCGACTCCCCTTGATGACACCGTCATCAATTTTAACCATCCCTAACCCGTTCCCCCCTCCCACCACATTATGATTCTTTACCTTTACTTTTCCTTTGTTTTTCCCTCACCATTCCAACTCCCCTTGATGACACCGTTATCAATTTTAACCATCCCCGCCCCTCCTCCTTCCCTTTTTTCCCCGTTTTTATTAATTTTTTTTTATATATATTTATTTATTTATTTATTTATTTTTTATTCCCTCTCCTCCTCACCCCATTACCCTCAATCAACCCTTCCACTCCATCCACTACCATAAGCATCCGTAGCACACTGGTTTAAACATCACTCCATCACACATCAGATCACGGTTCAAGTCCCACACATTCCAAAAAAAATTTTTTTTCCTTTTCTTTTGTTTATTTTTTATTTATTTTTTTCTCTCTCTCTCTCTCACTTCTTATTCCCCTCCTTCACTAAAAAACCCCCCCTTCCCTTTTTTCTCCCTCTTCCACCCTCTAGTTGTCCTTGAGTCCCCATTCTTCTCCTTTTCTCACCACTTTTTCTTTCTACAATACTTTAGGCCCGTGCAAATTAACTTTAACCCAAAACCCATAACCCATAACCCATAACCCCAACCCCTAACCCAGCCAGTGCCACTGTATTGTACCTCTTTCTTTCTCTCAGTCTCTTAATATCTAAATCACTACCACTTCCAATCACTCAATTCAACAAAAAAACACACCCGGCCTTCGCTGTCCTGGGTCTTGAACCCTCCACCTTCTGCCTTTGGAACCTCGGCCCAACCGTGTGAGCTATCCACCTTACACCCCACCACCAAATACCACTCTCACCTAACCTTCCTTCTACATCCCCTTCACCACACCTCCCCTACCTTTTCCCTCCAAAATCCTCCAATCAGACACTGACACAAACTTTCCCTCCAAAACACACACCACACCCACCCCTCTCCCCCAATCACACACACACACACACCTTGAGGGAGGCACTCACCTCCCTCCATCCACCCTTTATAATGACACGAGGAGCCATTCTTGAACATCCCCTGAGGAAGCAATCACCATTGCGAAACGTCGGGACCCCCACTCCTTGTGTAAGACTTTTTATTATTAAATCCTTATTTATTTTACCTCTTTTATTGAGGTTTTTCTTTTTTCTTTATTTTATATTTTTAACAACTTTTTCTTAAATAAATAGTTCTTTTTACTTTAAATTGTTATATTGTTTTTTCTTTTAAGTGGAGGGCTTTCCTAGCCCCTTTTAGCAGATACCCTCATTTTTACAAAGACTCTTTTTAACTTAAAACTCCCTCCTTTTTTTTTTTTTTTTTTTTTTTTTTTTTCCCCTCAGTATAAAAACCAAAAACCCTTTTTCCTTCTTCATTTTCACCTCCCCATTAAGTGCTACCTAACCTCCCTTGTTTTTAGTCTGTTAGCATACTCCCTAACAAACTTTCACCAGCCACTGCCACCTGCTCACCCGCCTGGACCTGGATTATTCCTGCCTCAACTCCTCACCGGCCCACCAAGAATCAACTCCACTCAACAGAGACCCATCTGGACAATTAAACGGATCTACAGCACACACACCATTTCCATCTACAGAACTGAATCAACCACCGCTGCCTAGGCCTACCACACTTCGGCCTACCACACTTCGGCCTACCACACTCCAGCCTCTACTCCAAACCAGCCTACAAGAACCAACCCAGCCCATTGGACACCTGCCCGGACTACTATCTGTACAGCTACACCCCACCACCTCCACAGAACTGAAATACCCACCGCGACCCAAGGTAAAAGCCCTCCATTTTTTTTCCCCCATTTTTCCACCCTTTTTTTTAGAAAAAAATGTACAACTACTTTCGCCCCCTGTCTACACAAAGGAGTGGGCCTCAAAATGGCTCCTCCTCCACACATCCACACACATCTACCTCCATACATTCCACCACACCACAACCTCTCATGTCCCTCAACCTCCACACTCCCAGATCTTATAATCCTTCCCGTACAATCAACACACATACACCCATCTTGACAGAACCCCCAGACCCGGAAACCAGACAACTCAGCAAACAATACTTCAAACTGATACAAGCCATCCACCACAAACACATCATGGACTCTGCTCTCAACACCGGCTCATTTCCCCCTGGCATGACTAGACAAGTACACAGACTTACAGACTTCATAAAACCATCCACTCCCACACCTGAAACTCGCAATAAAATAGAAGCAAACACCACTGAATGGATGCTTAAAACCATCACCATTCTACAGGAACATTACTCCACAACCATAGCTAACACACAAACATCCACTCACAATCCCATAGCATTACAAATAGCCACCGGTTGGGCCAGAAAACGTTATGGTAACAGGCTCAAAACAGAAACACTCACAAAACTACAACAGATTTTACAGATCCAACCCATCCAAAACACTCCCTCCACCTTAACTACTACACACATAGACCAACCGCCCAGACCTTCTACTACCACCACCCTCCCCACCATACCAGAAGAGCAGTTCCCCCCGCTACCCAAACCTGCCACCCCCGCTGCACTATCACTATACCTAGGCCCCCGCACTTCCCTCGTGGAAGAACTCAAACATCGACAATCCACTACACCCACTGAACCCAAACAAAAATCTGCTAACACACAAACCTCACCCATACTCAAACCCTCCCCATTATCCTACCCTATCTACCTACCTACTATCCGTAGAGGCCCCATCCGTCCCCCTCCCCCCCTCAAGAAACCTACAGACACAGATACATCCATTCCCGAAAAAACACCCCCAGCCCCCATAACCTCCACCCCCCTCAAAAAAGTAACCTGGGGACCCTCAACTGTAGCCACCTCACACTCCTCGACCCCCCCTACTCCTATTTCCCCCATCCTCCCCCTGACTAAAACTTCTCGAGTCAAGGCCCAAATCCACAACCTCAGTTATCCACCCCCATATACAGAGACACTTCAGACTATTACACTCAGCACCCAATCCAACGTTTCCGTTTTCATCCCCGACCACATCCTCCCCTCCTCCCCACAGGTGGATGTCAACGACGGCCGGGCAGACGAAACAGAACAGCACATGCTCCCAACAGGCATAAAGACCCAACCCCGGGCTAAAATGATGAAAGGGTCTATTAAGGTTAACCATAACCTCACAAAACCTCTCTCTGAGCCCTCCGTTCCATCTCAGCCTGGGAGCACTGTGCTGTCTACTGAATCCATCTCGTCTGCCCTGACACCACCTGTCCCCACTCCTCCCTCCCTCCCCCCCTTACCCAAACCCACCCTAACTTCTTCTCCCCTTGCTTCCCCACCAACCCAACCTTCCCCTTCCCCCCACCCTTCCCCATCCCACTCTGATTCCCCCTCCCATACCTGCCCTACCCCCTCATCACTATCCACCTCTGCATCTCTCTCCCGGCCCCCCAACTCACCTACCTCAGACTCCCCCACACTTGCCAGACTCAACCACACAATGCCCAACCCCCACATCAACACTCATCTCAAACACAGAACTTCAACCATTTACCGACCAAATTACCATGTTGCACGCCCCTCCCGCAAGATCCAGGACTGGTTCTTCAGACCCAGAAAACCCATCCTAATCCTCGGAGACTCCAACATAAATCGCATACCCGGACATACCCATTCTGACATACAACTAGACAGTTACCCTGGAGCAAACAGCTACCATTTCCTCAAAATTTTAGAAAAAACCAACCCACAACCACAAGTCAAAATCGTAATCCTCTCCATTGGAATCAACAATAAAGATCAGGACCCCAAACAAACATCAATAAAACAACTCAAAACTCTCTTCCGTCTAGCCAACACCACCTTTCCTAATGCAGACATCTACTTCCCCATCATAAACTTCTCACCCCATCTCACACCCACCCAAAAAAGTAATCTGAAATTAATCAACAACACCATGGCCACACACTTCCCTATCCTGACAGAAATCCCACACGACACTTTCATCACTGAAAAAGATAACATCCATTGGACACCAACCACCGCCAAAAACATTTTCAATAACTGGCTTGCACAATTGGATTTACAGTAACACATAAACCTAAACCGGCCATATCTTCTGACATATGCACTACACCAACTACCCTGGACCTGGGCTGGAACTCCCCCAACAACATCCTCAATCTTGCCACCCTCTTCACCCCCTCCACACCCCAGTTGACACTTTTACAAAAAGGTTTAACCTTCATTCCACAACCCAAACACCTCGACCGGGAGGAACTTCAAAGGGACTTACACCAATTTCATAGACGGCTGAAACTTATCGATTATTTTCATCTCCAACGCCACCGTGAACCCATACCATTCATCCACCCCTCCAATTGGGAACCTCCGGACAATTCTTTACATCCACTCATCCACAAAATCATTCATAAAAATAAGAGGGCCCTGAACCAGTTCCGGCCTCCGAGAGATATCTCAGATAATCTCTCGAGGTCGGAACGCAGGGCCCTCAAACAATTAACTTCCAATCCTAACATCATTTTCAAACCAGCCGACAAGGGCTCTAAAATTGTTATCATGGACCGCCAACAATATCTACTCGAAGCCAATCGACAACTCAATAACCCCATCTATTACAAAACTCTAGACAACACAATTCAACCTCAAACACAACTCACACTTCGTAATATTCTCCAAACACTCTACTTCAAAAAATACATCTCCGTTAAACAAAAAGACTACCTATCAGGACCAAACAACCCACGACCCCGCTACTTCTATCTACTCCCCAAAATACATAAAGATCCCACCACCTGGACCATTCCCTCTGAGGTTCCTCCTGGTCGACCCATAGTCTCTGACTGTAATAGCTCCACCTACAACTTATCCCAGTACATTGATCACTTTCTAGGCCCCCTCTCCACTCAACACCCCAGCTACATCAAAGACACCTACCACTTCATTCAATGCATTCAATCCATAAATATCCCTCCCAACTCCCTTCTCTTCACAATAGATATAGACAGCTTATACACAAACATCAATACTGAACTCGGCTTACAAACACTACGCAAAATCTTCAATAGAAACCCAGACCCCAACCGTCCAGACTCTGAACTCCTCCAACTCATTGACCTCTGTCTGTCTAATAATGATTTTCTATTTCACAACCAGTATTACCTACAGATTCACGGAACAGCCATGGGACAACGCTTTGCACCATCCTACGCCAACCTTTATATGAGCGAGTGGGAGCGAGAAGCCTTAGCCAAATGTACACTACAACCCACCATCTACCTCAGATACCTAGACGACATCTTCGGGATCTGGCCCCACCACCCATCCACCTTCCCAGAATTCATCCACACTCTCAATACACACCACTCATCCATTAAAGTTAAACACTCCATAAATCCCACACATATCGACTTCCTTGACACAACAGTCTTCTTCAATTCAACACATAACTCTTTACAAACCAAAGTCTACTTCAAACCAACAGACACACACGCTCTACTACACAAATCTAGCTATCACCCCAAACACACCTTCAAGGGCATCATCAAATCCCAACTCATCCGTTTTTTTCGCATCTGCTCAAACATCCAGGATTTTCATATAGCAACCAATACCCTCTTTCACAGCCTAAGATCTAGAGGCTACTCCAAAAGATACCTCCGTTATATTAAAGCATCCACTCTGGCTTCTCTCGCTCCCACTCGCTCTCCACCTCCACTCCCCCATCCCTCCTCCCCCATCCAGTCCCCCTCTCCACCCCAGTTCCTTACATCTGAACCAGCCTCCATCACCCACCTGAACCAAGGTCTGTATCCTCCCCCTCACCTCTCACCTGACCCCCCTCCTTCTCCACTCCTTTCTCCTTACCCTAACCTTTCCCCCTACCCGAATCAGGGTCTGCATCCTCTTCCTTACCCCTCATCTGATCTCCCCCCTAATCCTAACCACTCTCCACTCCTCTCTCCTTACCCTAACCTTTCCCCCTACCCGAATCAGGGTCTGCATCCTCTTCCCTACCCCTCATCTGATCCCTTCTCTAACCTCAACCACTCTCCACTCCTCTCCCCTAACCTTAACCTTTCCCCCTACCCGAATCAGGGTCTGCATCCCTCTCCTTACCCCTCATCTGATCTCCCCCCTAATCCTAACCACTCTCCACTCCTCTCTCCTTACCCTAACCTTTCCCCCTACCCGAATCAGGGTCTGCATCCTCTTTCCTACCCCTCATCTGATCCCTTCTCTAACCTCAATCACTCCCCATCCCTCTCTCCTAACCTTAACCTTTCCCCCTACCCGAACCAGGGTCTGCATCCCTCTACTTCCCCTCTCGCCCACCATGACCCCCTCACCATCTCTCCACCCTCTATCCCTTACCCCACCCCTCATTTCCAAACTGGTTCAGCTCCTCCACCCAACCACACACATATCATCCCTCCTAAGCCTAACACACCATCACATATCATACCTTTTGTTTCCACCTTCTCAAACCGCACTACAGGCCTTCACCGTATCATTAAACACAATTTCATAGATCTACAAACTCAACACCCAGCCTTCCATAACCATACAATCATTTCAGCTTTCCGCAAACACAAGAACCTCCAATCCACCCTCATTACTTCCAAATTTTCCGACCATAGACCCACACCCTCCCTCCAACACAACCACCACTACATAACTAGAAAATTCATCCGCAACTCACACACTAATACCGCATTCCCCACAATAGGCCAACTCTCCATATCCACCACAAATGTAGTCTACATCATCACATGCACACTCTGCCACAAACATTATATAGGCGAGACAAAACATTCCATCCACACCCGATTATCACAACATCTGTACAATATTGGACAAGGTAAAATAACCACTCCCCTAGTACAACACTTCCAACTCCATTCCCCCTCCAACCTTATAATAACAGGACTAGAACACAATGACCACTGGACCACAGGACAGCGAAAACGGGCTGAAAAAATCTGGATTCATAAACTTCATACCACCACCCCAGACGGACTCAATGACAACTAGAAAATCCTCTCCTGCTGTTTTTTCCCCCCTCCTTTCCTCCTAAAACCTTCCCTTTCTAGTTTTTATTTATTTTTTTATTATTTTTTTTATATTTTTTTTCTCCCCATTACCCTCAATCAAGCCTTCCTCTCCATCCAATGCCATAAGCCTCTATAGCACACTGGTTTAAACATCACTCCTTCACTCATCAGACCAGGGTTCAAGTCCCACACACCCCAAATCCTTCAACTTTCCCCATAATTATTTTTCCTTCATATATCCATCTACTTATTCTGTTTTTTTATCTACCTATATTTATTTACTTTTTTCCTTTTTTTTCTTTTTTTTCAACCGATTACTCTCAATCCCCCCTTCCTCTCCATCCATTGCCATAAGCTCCCATAGCACACTGGTTTAAACATCACTCCTTCACCCGTCAGATCCCGGTTCAAACCCCACATATCCCAAACCTCTTTACTCTTCCCCCCCACCTGTCTTCTTTTTATTTGTCTATTTAAGTTCTTTTTTCTTAAGTTTAACCCTCCCCTTCCTCTCCTCCTCCCCTACACCCTCCCCCTTGACGACATTGCCGTCAATTTTAACTCTTGGTGGCACCGCCACCAATTTTAACCATCCCTACCCATCCTCCCCTTCCCTCTCCCACCACATTATTATTCTTTACCCTTAATTTTCTTTTGTTTTTCCCTCACCATTCCGACTCCCCTTGATGACACCGTCATCAATTTTAACCATCCCTAACCCGTTCCCCCCTCCCACCACATTATGATTCTTTACCTTTACTTTTCCTTTGTTTTTCCCTCACCATTCCAACTCCCCTTGATGACACCGTTATCAATTTTAACCATCCCCGCCCCTCCTCCTTCCCTTTTTTCCCCGTTTTTATTAATTTTTTTTTATATATATTTATTTATTTATTTATTTATTTTTTATTCCCTCTCCTCCTCACCCCATTACCCTCAATCAACCCTTCCACTCCATCCACTACCATAAGCATCCGTAGCACACTGGTTTAAACATCACTCCATCACACATCAGATCACGGTTCAAGTCCCACACATTCCAAAAAAAATTTTTTTTCCTTTTCTTTTGTTTATTTTTTATTTATTTTTTTCTCTCTCTCTCTCTCACTTCTTATTCCCCTCCTTCACTAAAAAACCCCCCCTTCCCTTTTTTCTCCCTCTTCCACCCTCTAGTTGTCCTTGAGTCCCCATTCTTCTCCTTTTCTCACCACTTTTTCTTTCTACAATACTTTAGGCCCGTGCAAATTAACTTTAACCCAAAACCCATAACCCATAACCCATAACCCCAACCCCTAACCCAGCCAGTGCCACTGTATTGTACCTCTTTCTTTCTCTCAGTCTCTTAATATCTAAATCACTACCACTTCCAATCACTCAATTCAACAAAAAAACACACCCGGCCTTCGCTGTCCTGGGTCTTGAACCCTCCACCTTCTGCCTTTGGAACCTCGGCCCAACCGTGTGAGCTATCCACCTTACACCCCACCACCAAATACCACTCTCACCTAACCTTCCTTCTACATCCCCTTCACCACACCTCCCCTACCTTTTCCCTCCAAAATCCTCCAATCAGACACTGACACAAACTTTCCCTCCAAAACACACACCACACCCACCCCTCTCCCCCAATCACACACACACACACACCTTGAGGGAGGCACTCACCTCCCTCCATCCACCCTTTATAATGACACGAGGAGCCATTCTTGAACATCCCCTGAGGAAGCAATCACCATTGCGAAACGTCGGGACCCCCACTCCTTGTGTAAGACTTTTTATTATTAAATCCTTATTTATTTTACCTCTTTTATTGAGGTTTTTCTTTTTTCTTTATTTTATATTTTTAACAACTTTTTCTTAAATAAATAGTTCTTTTTACTTTAAATTGTTATATTGTTTTTTCTTTTAAGTGGAGGGCTTTCCTAGCCCCTTTTAGCAGATACCCTCATTTTTACAAAGACTCTTTTTAACTTAAAACTCCCTCCTTTTTTTTTTTTTTTTTTTTTTTTTTTTCCCCTCAGTATAAAAACCAAAAACCCTTTTTCCTTCTTCATTTTCACCTCCCCATTAAGTGCTACCTAACCTCCCTTGTTTTTAGTCTGTTAGCATACTCCCTAACAAACTTTCACCAGCCACTGCCACCTGCTCACCCGCCTGGACCTGGATTATTCCTGCCTCAACTCCTCACCGGCCCACCAAGAATCAACTCCACTCAACAGAGACCCATCTGGACAATTAAACGGATCTACAGCACACACACCATTTCCATCTACAGAACTGAATCAACCACCGCTGCCTAGGCCTACCACACTTCGGCCTACCACACTTCGGCCTACCACACTCCAGCCTCTACTCCAAACCAGCCTACAAGAACCAACCCAGCCCATTGGACACCTGCCCGGACTACTATCTGTACAGCTACACCCCACCACCTCCACAGAACTGAAATACCCACCGCGACCCAAGGTAAAAGCCCTCCATTTTTTTTCCCCCATTTTTCCACCCTTTTTTTTAGAAAAAAATGTACAACTACTTTCGCCCCCTGTCTACACAAAGGAGTGGGCCTCAAAATGGCTCCTCCTCCACACATCCACACACATCTACCTCCATACATTCCACCACACCACAACCTCTCATGTCCCTCAACCTCCACACTCCCAGATCTTATAATCCTTCCCGTACAATCAACACACATACACCCATCTTGACAGAACCCCCAGACCCGGAAACCAGACAACTCAGCAAACAATACTTCAAACTGATACAAGCCATCCACCACAAACACATCATGGACTCTGCTCTCAACACCGGCTCATTTCCCCCTGGCATGACTAGACAAGTACACAGACTTACAGACTTCATAAAACCATCCACTCCCACACCTGAAACTCGCAATAAAATAGAAGCAAACACCACTGAATGGATGCTTAAAACCATCACCATTCTACAGGAACATTACTCCACAACCATAGCTAACACACAAACATCCACTCACAATCCCATAGCATTACAAATAGCCACCGGTTGGGCCAGAAAACGTTATGGTAACAGGCTCAAAACAGAAACACTCACAAAACTACAACAGATTTTACAGATCCAACCCATCCAAAACACTCCCTCCACCTTAACTACTACACACATAGACCAACCGCCCAGACCTTCTACTACCACCACCCTCCCCACCATACCAGAAGAGCAGTTCCCCCCGCTACCCAAACCTGCCACCCCCGCTGCACTATCACTATACCTAGGCCCCCGCACTTCCCTCGTGGAAGAACTCAAACATCGACAATCCACTACACCCACTGAACCCAAACAAAAATCTGCTAACACACAAACCTCACCCATACTCAAACCCTCCCCATTATCCTACCCTATCTACCTACCTACTATCCGTAGAGGCCCCATCCGTCCCCCTCCCCCCCTCAAGAAACCTACAGACACAGATACATCCATTCCCGAAAAAACACCCCCAGCCCCCATAACCTCCACCCCCCTCAAAAAAGTAACCTGGGGACCCTCAACTGTAGCCACCTCACACTCCTCGACCCCCCCTACTCCTATTTCCCCCATCCTCCCCCTGACTAAAACTTCTCGAGTCAAGGCCCAAATCCACAACCTCAGTTATCCACCCCCATATACAGAGACACTTCAGACTATTACACTCAGCACCCAATCCAACGTTTCCGTTTTCATCCCCGACCACATCCTCCCCTCCTCCCCACAGGTGGATGTCAACGACGGCCGGGCAGACGAAACAGAACAGCACATGCTCCCAACAGGCATAAAGACCCAACCCCGGGCTAAAATGATGAAAGGGTCTATTAAGGTTAACCATAACCTCACAAAACCTCTCTCTGAGCCCTCCGTTCCATCTCAGCCTGGGAGCACTGTGCTGTCTACTGAATCCATCTCGTCTGCCCTGACACCACCTGTCCCCACTCCTCCCTCCCTCCCCCCCTTACCCAAACCCACCCTAACTTCTTCTCCCCTTGCTTCCCCACCAACCCAACCTTCCCCTTCCCCCCACCCTTCCCCATCCCACTCTGATTCCCCCTCCCATACCTGCCCTACCCCCTCATCACTATCCACCTCTGCATCTCTCTCCCGGCCCCCCAACTCACCTACCTCAGACTCCCCCACACTTGCCAGACTCAACCACACAATGCCCAACCCCCACATCAACACTCATCTCAAACACAGAACTTCAACCATTTACCGACCAAATTACCATGTTGCACGCCCCTCCCGCAAGATCCAGGACTGGTTCTTCAGACCCAGAAAACCCATCCTAATCCTCGGAGACTCCAACATAAATCGCATACCCGGACATACCCATTCTGACATACAACTAGACAGTTACCCTGGAGCAAACAGCTACCATTTCCTCAAAATTTTAGAAAAAACCAACCCACAACCACAAGTCAAAATCGTAATCCTCTCCATTGGAATCAACAATAAAGATCAGGACCCCAAACAAACATCAATAAAACAACTCAAAACTCTCTTCCGTCTAGCCAACACCACCTTTCCTAATGCAGACATCTACTTCCCCATCATAAACTTCTCACCCCATCTCACACCCACCCAAAAAAGTAATCTGAAATTAATCAACAACACCATGGCCACACACTTCCCTATCCTGACAGAAATCCCACACGACACTTTCATCACTGAAAAAGATAACATCCATTGGACACCAACCACCGCCAAAAACATTTTCAATAACTGGCTTGCACAATTGGATTTACAGTAACACATAAACCTAAACCGGCCATATCTTCTGACATATGCACTACACCAACTACCCTGGACCTGGGCTGGAACTCCCCCAACAACATCCTCAATCTTGCCACCCTCTTCACCCCCTCCACACCCCAGTTGACACTTTTACAAAAAGGTTTAACCTTCATTCCACAACCCAAACACCTCGACCGGGAGGAACTTCAAAGGGACTTACACCAATTTCATAGACGGCTGAAACTTATCGATTATTTTCATCTCCAACGCCACCGTGAACCCATACCATTCATCCACCCCTCCAATTGGGAACCTCCGGACAATTCTTTACATCCACTCATCCACAAAATCATTCATAAAAATAAGAGGGCCCTGAACCAGTTCCGGCCTCCGAGAGATATCTCAGATAATCTCTCGAGGTCGGAACGCAGGGCCCTCAAACAATTAACTTCCAATCCTAACATCATTTTCAAACCAGCCGACAAGGGCTCTAAAATTGTTATCATGGACCGCCAACAATATCTACTCGAAGCCAATCGACAACTCAATAACCCCATCTATTACAAAACTCTAGACAACACAATTCAACCTCAAACACAACTCACACTTCGTAATATTCTCCAAACACTCTACTTCAAAAAATACATCTCCGTTAAACAAAAAGACTACCTATCAGGACCAAACAACCCACGACCCCGCTACTTCTATCTACTCCCCAAAATACATAAAGATCCCACCACCTGGACCATTCCCTCTGAGGTTCCTCCTGGTCGACCCATAGTCTCTGACTGTAATAGCTCCACCTACAACTTATCCCAGTACATTGATCACTTTCTAGGCCCCCTCTCCACTCAACACCCCAGCTACATCAAAGACACCTACCACTTCATTCAATGCATTCAATCCATAAATATCCCTCCCAACTCCCTTCTCTTCACAATAGATATAGACAGCTTATACACAAACATCAATACTGAACTCGGCTTACAAACACTACGCAAAATCTTCAATAGAAACCCAGACCCCAACCGTCCAGACTCTGAACTCCTCCAACTCATTGACCTCTGTCTGTCTAATAATGATTTTCTATTTCACAACCAGTATTACCTACAGATTCACGGAACAGCCATGGGACAACGCTTTGCACCATCCTACGCCAACCTTTATATGAGCGAGTGGGAGCGAGAAGCCTTAGCCAAATGTACACTACAACCCACCATCTACCTCAGATACCTAGACGACATCTTCGGGATCTGGCCCCACCACCCATCCACCTTCCCAGAATTCATCCACACTCTCAATACACACCACTCATCCATTAAAGTTAAACACTCCATAAATCCCACACATATCGACTTCCTTGACACAACAGTCTTCTTCAATTCAACACATAACTCTTTACAAACCAAAGTCTACTTCAAACCAACAGACACACACGCTCTACTACACAAATCTAGCTATCACCCCAAACACACCTTCAAGGGCATCATCAAATCCCAACTCATCCGTTTTTTTCGCATCTGCTCAAACATCCAGGATTTTCATATAGCAACCAATACCCTCTTTCACAGCCTAAGATCTAGAGGCTACTCCAAAAGATACCTCCGTTATATTAAAGCATCCACTCTGGCTTCTCTCGCTCCCACTCGCTCTCCACCTCCACTCCCCCATCCCTCCTCCCCCATCCAGTCCCCCTCTCCACCCCAGTTCCTTACATCTGAACCAGCCTCCATCACCCACCTGAACCAAGGTCTGTATCCTCCCCCTCACCTCTCACCTGACCCCCCTCCTTCTCCACTCCTTTCTCCTTACCCTAACCTTTCCCCCTACCCGAATCAGGGTCTGCATCCTCTTCCTTACCCCTCATCTGATCTCCCCCCTAATCCTAACCACTCTCCACTCCTCTCTCCTTACCCTAACCTTTCCCCCTACCCGAATCAGGGTCTGCATCCTCTTCCCTACCCCTCATCTGATCCCTTCTCTAACCTCAACCACTCTCCACTCCTCTCCCCTAACCTTAACCTTTCCCCCTACCCGAATCAGGGTCTGCATCCCTCTCCTTACCCCTCATCTGATCTCCCCCCTAATCCTAACCACTCTCCACTCCTCTCTCCTTACCCTAACCTTTCCCCCTACCCGAATCAGGGTCTGCATCCTCTTTCCTACCCCTCATCTGATCCCTTCTCTAACCTCAATCACTCCCCATCCCTCTCTCCTAACCTTAACCTTTCCCCCTACCCGAACCAGGGTCTGCATCCCTCTACTTCCCCTCTCGCCCACCATGACCCCCTCACCATCTCTCCACCCTCTATCCCTTACCCCACCCCTCATTTCCAAACTGGTTCAGCTCCTCCACCCAACCACACACATATCATCCCTCCTAAGCCTAACACACCATCACATATCATACCTTTTGTTTCCACCTTCTCAAACCGCACTACAGGCCTTCACCGTATCATTAAACACAATTTCATAGATCTACAAACTCAACACCCAGCCTTCCATAACCATACAATCATTTCAGCTTTCCGCAAACACAAGAACCTCCAATCCACCCTCATTACTTCCAAATTTTCCGACCATAGACCCACACCCTCCCTCCAACACAACCACCACTACATAACTAGAAAATTCATCCGCAACTCACACACTAATACCGCATTCCCCACAATAGGCCAACTCTCCATATCCACCACAAATGTAGTCTACATCATCACATGCACACTCTGCCACAAACATTATATAGGCGAGACAAAACATTCCATCCACACCCGATTATCACAACATCTGTACAATATTGGACAAGGTAAAATAACCACTCCCCTAGTACAACACTTCCAACTCCATTCCCCCTCCAACCTTATAATAACAGGACTAGAACACAATGACCACTGGACCACAGGACAGCGAAAACGGGCTGAAAAAATCTGGATTCATAAACTTCATACCACCACCCCAGACGGACTCAATGACAACTAGAAAATCCTCTCCTGCTGTTTTTTCCCCCCTCCTTTCCTCCTAAAACCTTCCCTTTCTAGTTTTTATTTATTTTTTTATTATTTTTTTTATATTTTTTTTCTCCCCATTACCCTCAATCAAGCCTTCCTCTCCATCCAATGCCATAAGCCTCTATAGCACACTGGTTTAAACATCACTCCTTCACTCATCAGACCAGGGTTCAAGTCCCACACACCCCAAATCCTTCAACTTTCCCCATAATTATTTTTCCTTCATATATCCATCTACTTATTCTGTTTTTTTATCTACCTATATTTATTTACTTTTTTCCTTTTTTTTCTTTTTTTTCAACCGATTACTCTCAATCCCCCCTTCCTCTCCATCCATTGCCATAAGCTCCCATAGCACACTGGTTTAAACATCACTCCTTCACCCGTCAGATCCCGGTTCAAACCCCACATATCCCAAACCTCTTTACTCTTCCCCCCCACCTGTCTTCTTTTTATTTGTCTATTTAAGTTCTTTTTTCTTAAGTTTAACCCTCCCCTTCCTCTCCTCCTCCCCTACACCCTCCCCCTTGACGACATTGCCGTCAATTTTAACTCTTGGTGGCACCGCCACCAATTTTAACCATCCCTACCCATCCTCCCCTTCCCTCTCCCACCACATTATTATTCTTTACCCTTAATTTTCTTTTGTTTTTCCCTCACCATTCCGACTCCCCTTGATGACACCGTCATCAATTTTAACCATCCCTAACCCGTTCCCCCCTCCCACCACATTATGATTCTTTACCTTTACTTTTCCTTTGTTTTTCCCTCACCATTCCAACTCCCCTTGATGACACCGTTATCAATTTTAACCATCCCCGCCCCTCCTCCTTCCCTTTTTTCCCCGTTTTTATTAATTTTTTTTATATATATTTATTTATTTATTTATTTATTTTTTATTCCCTCTCCTCCTCACCCCATTACCCTCAATCAACCCTTCCACTCCATCCACTACCATAAGCATCCGTAGCACACTGGTTTAAACATCACTCCATCACACATCAGATCACGGTTCAAGTCCCACACATTCCAAAAAAAATTTTTTTTCCTTTTCTTTTGTTTATTTTTTATTTATTAACCCATAACCCAAACCCTAACCCAGTGCCCTCCGCAGTGCTCATTTGGAGCACTGCGACTTTTTCCTAACCTAACCCCTAACCCTAACCCATTTCCATATTTCTATTCATTTGTTCTTGACGTCTTTTTGTCCTTTGCTTCTCTGTTTTTGCCCTTTGTTTCTACCTTGACCCTCTCCCCTTGTCCTGACCCTAACCCTTCCCCCTCCTTTTTCCTAACCCTAACCCCTCCCCTTTCCCTTATCCTAACCCCTCCCTCCCTCTTCCCTAACCCTAACCCCCTCCCCTTTGTCCTGACTCTAACCCCTTTCCCCTTTCCCCTGACCCCAACCCCTTTCCTTCCCCTAATCCTAACCTCTTTTCCCTCTTTTATGTCTGTGTGTCCTTCTTTGATTTTGCTCTGTCCGTTCTGTTGTGTTGTTGGTTTTGTAATATTTTTTTTGCTTTTAGTTTCTTTGTTTTTTTATTTTTTATTAATTTTTTCGTTTTCTTTTATTTTTATTAATTTCTTCTCTTTGGTTGTTTTTTGTCTTTCCACTTTCTTCATGTTTATCTATTTTTTCTCTTTTATTTCATTTTGTTGTTCTTTTTGTTTACCTTTTCTTTTATTCATTTTCATGGTATTTGTTCTCGCCGCGCCGTGGAGCATGATGGGTAATAGTTTGTTAGGTATTTTCCTTCTTTTAGGGTCAATTTTGACGGTTGTTTTTTGTAAATTTCGCTTTGGGCGGCCTGAGTGGATCTTTCTACCTTGGTTTTTGCATGTTTTTCGGATATTTTTGGAAACCATGAGTCTGCGGACTATCCCTTGCGATTACTTTCTTTGGGTTTTTGGGGGTAAGTCTGTCCCATTACTTTTGGCATTTCCTGGGGTTTTGCGGTGTATGGAACACAGGAAATGGTCTTGAACTTTAGATCCGTCACCTCGGGGGGCTGGATGCTTTCCGGACTCCGGTTTGGTCTGGCCTCCGGGGGACGCTGTTTGATGTTTAGGTGGATTTTAATATCATTTTAATATCAACTTCTGAGCCTTACGGGTGAGTGCCACTTCTCTATTTCACTTTCTTTGCTTCCTGCTGGTTTTTTAGTGGCTGATTGGGTGTTTGTTAGCATTTTAGAGACTATGTTTGGATCCCTTGTTAGCTTCTGGGTCGGACGTGGGTGCTTTGGTTGTTTTAGATGGCTTTTATTGGTTTGTTTGCTGAGAATGGCTCTTCTTTAATGGTTTCTCTTAGCATGTTCACTGGGTCTATGGTTGTTTGGCTCATTTAGCTTGGTGGTGGCCTTCCGGACTGACGCTATGTTAGCTGTGGCTCCTGCTATTCCTTTTACATTTATTTGACGGACACAGCTTCAAGAAGATTCTGGTTTAATGGTCTGATGACCTTTGTCCTTTACACTATTTGAGACTGTGCTCAAGAAGATCCATGTTTCATGGTCTGATGACCTTTGCCCTCAACGACATTCGTTAGTTTTTAAACCATTATTTCTCAGGCTAACTGTGCTTATTTTTGCCCATTTTTGGGGGAAGGGGGCTCGCTCGACCTGGGTCTCCAGGGCTGCGGTATGTCTCCTTTCTCCTTTTACTGTCAAGAGGACGGACATGACTTGGACGGGCTTTTATCCTAAATTTCTGGCGCGGACTTGGACCCTAACCGCTATGAGTGCGTGAATTGGCTACGGAACGCACACCAGGATCTGATCAATCCTGGCTGGGCCTCCCTCAGGTGAGGGTGTCTAGTGATAATGGCCGAAACGCCCGATGAACCTGGGGTCCACTACTGATGATGTGTTCCGCAACTCGATTGGATTGGATGGCTTTTTTAATTCTCAGACGAGACTTTTCCTGACCATCAAGCTGCACTTTTGGACACTTTGTGGGACCGGACACGGTGAGTTGGACTTCTAGCTGGTGCCGTCATGTATTCAAACTCATCTGTTGTTTACAGGCTAATTTTGCCATAGCTTTTAAGCTCATTTGCTGTTGGCAGATTGATCGTTTTCTTCTTCTTCTCCTTGTTGTCTGCATGAGGTCCTGCACCTGGAAGGGGAGCCCTGAGTGACATGCGCCGGCCCGTGCCTTACCGTTGGCTCACTATCCCAAACTGTGGAATCATTAGAGGACACAGGGTGAGCCATCGAGATAATTTTTTATACCTAACCCCTAACCCTAACCCTATATACCTAATTTTCACTTTTTAATGGTAAGTCCCACACACTTCAAACCGGGCTCTACCCCCACTATATCGGCCACGCTGAACACGCAGGATGTGGTCCCGAGTCTCTAGAACCATGATTGAGCTATCTCCGGAACGGAAGGACGTAGAGCGAAATGGGTGGTACCGTTGGAACGGCCATACTGTCACATATGGGGGTATCCGAAGTCTCAAGTCTCTAGGACCTTCCTATCAAAAGTTACAGGATGTGTGACGACCTTCATCATCCCTATACCTAACCCTAACCCTAACTCTGGTTCATTAAGCCATCCTCACCTAACCAGGCTACCCTTGCTAGGGTTAAACTTAACACAGAGGATTGGGTTAGACATAACTTTATCATCTTAAGGGATCATTATGATTTGGTTATTTCCTCAAACCTGTCAAATCTACCTCAGTTTCAGATGGAAGCCTTCAACAGGGCACTTAAATGGGCTCGTGCTAGATATGCTCGCAAACTTATCTCTTCTTCGATTGAAACCTTGCGTTCGATGATTATGTCCCCACAAAATGGAGAATTTTCTCCTGCAGATGCCGCTCTTGCCCATGACAGGGATTTTCCACCTTTGCCACCTCCATTACAGCAGATGCCTACGGCTTTTCACCCTGGTGCGATGACGCGATCTTCTACTCCTCCTTTGATTGACAACGATGAGTTGGTTAATTCTAACCTTAACTGTAAACCCCCTATTATTACGGTTGCCACAATAGAAATTCGACCTACCTCTCCAAAACCACAGAGGACCATTAGAACCTTGGGTAAATTAGATGGAAAGGTGGAGCAGAAGTCATCTTCCTTTTGTAAAAAGACTTCCATTGAATCAGATTGTATTGGCAGAGGCAAAACGTTACATCTTAAAGAACCTAGGGTCGTTCTCCATCCCTTAGAAGTAGATGAGTTGAGCTTATCCAGAAGCCCCAAACCTATGGAGAGAGAGAGGGAGTCAGGAACCCCCGACCCTCGGAGTTTGGAAGACTCATCTGCTGGTCAGGATTTTGGTAAGGATATAACATCAGTCTTGAAACCACCAATACCTGTTGAGGATAATATGTTATCAGTAGAACATAGACCTTGTGAGGTACAAACAATAACATGCAATGCAGCTGTACTTACCAGTTCTATACAGGAACCTGCAAAACCTGAGCGGATGATTGGGCAGCCATTTATATCTGTGAAGGAAGCAAAGATATCGGTAAAACCTAAACACAATAATGTGGTGGTAGAAATGTCTGACACGATCTTACCTATTACCCCTTCACAGGAGTCTCCAGGACTTGACCCTAAAATTAACACACAGGCTGATCCTATGAGGAATACAGGCAGCATGGTCATGAGTGACATGAATAAAACTGATACATCTGTCACTTCTGAGGATGATTTTCAAACGCCTGTGACTCACTTGGATCTTAAATCAAAGAGGGTGGAGCCCAGGAGACATCCTAATACCAGCAGAAAGATTAAGGAATGGGAATTGGAAGTTATCAAACCTATTTTGTTTATAGGGGATTCTAACCTTTCCCGCATCCCTTTGTTTGAGAATGTAGAGATTCAGCTCGATAGTTTCCCGGGTGCTACGATCCACCATATTTCTCAAATCTTAAAAAAGGTTCCACGAGCAATGGATGTGAAGGAGGTGATTCTTTCGGTGGGTTTGAATAACTGCCTTAAATGTTATCTCCCTAGTACAACAGATAAACAGCTTACTCACCTGATGACGGCAGCTAAAAGGGCAACTTCCTCAGTGAAATTAATAAACTTCATTTCCGTACAGAACCTAAAGATCCAGTACACTGGACTTCCAACACAGCGAAACTGATTTTAGAACACTGGATGGATCAATTAAACTTGTGAGAGGGGATAAGGCATCGCCCCATCCCCTCGCTACAAATATAATGGTTATTTGTTCTTTCAGGTTGAGTATGGCAGAGCAGGAGATTTTGGAGAAGGGTTTGAATTTCATTCCTATGCCTCGTTCTTTGAATAAAATACAATTGAGAAAAGATTTGCATGATTATCATCGGAGATTGAAAATTTTGGATCATTTCAACTATGAACAGGAGTTTACTTTTTTGCCTTTTAAAAATCCCTCTACATGGGAGCCAAAATTAAATTTAGTTTCACCAGTACTTCAGACATTAATTAATGATGATATTGCTGCATATGGTACCTTTCAAGTCCCTCCAACTAACATTAAAAATAATATCACGAGGGACCAACGTCAGGCTTTTGTTACACGTCCCAGATATAGGACTGAATGCAATAAATTTAAAAGATCCTGAAAGACAGGTGAAATAAAGGGAGAGTTTGACACAGCAGCTTTTCTCGTTTTCTCCCGAATTGTATCTGTTTATTCATTCAGAATAAATCACAAAATATCTGTGCATTAATTGTTTTGGTTCAAGTCCCAGTGTGGTGTACAATATATAAAGTATATAATGTATAAATCTCTAATAATAGTATAGACTATGTTATATATTCAATGCATACATAACCAATTCATACAAAATATTGGCATATTACCATTTCCCAAAATAACACAATATCACATACTCTATATTCACATTCTAACATATCAGTTATCCAAAGCCACTGTGGCTGCATAGTGTACTTTAACATGGCTACAAGACATAAGAATCACTTTAAATCACTTAAACTAAACAGCAATGACCATTTACAAAACCATTTTTTAAATCCCTGTGTGTGGACTAATTCATGCTTATTCAAGTTGGCAAAATAATCGTTTCTAAAACCAGTGTGTACTCATTTGTTCTTATTAAAGTTGGCAAAATAATCGTTTCTAACAAGCAGAGCGTCGAAGCTCAAAATGCTATGCTACATGGATCAATGGGATGATAATTACCCAGTTCACTGCGAGACGGCAGTTTAGCCGTTGATCAACGGCAAACTTTCTATTTACACTTAGATTATAAACAACACTACCATCAGTTATCAAACAGATGTTAAGAAAAAGGGTGATACCCCAACAAGTAAAGATAAAGAAAGGGAAGTTTACCCATTACTGACCTGAAAGACAGATGAAATAAAGGGAGAGTTTGACACAGCAGCTTTTCCCGTTTTCTCCCAAATTGTATCTGAGAGCGAGCGGAGGTCCGTTCCCATAGCAACCGGAACGCAACTGCTTGTGCTGTGCCACTCCTTAAAGTGACAGTGTAAATATATACATAAAACAAAATATCTTGTGGACACCTATTTGGGTGTGCCACACTTTAACGAAGTTAAAAAACCTAGATAATGTCGTGATTAAACCAGCTGATAAAGGAGGACAAATTGTATTGCAGGATATAATTAATTATTTATTTGAAGCTAATAGACAACTTGAAAATTCCATGTATTATATTCAACTTACTTATTCAATGCAAATGGATACTCAAAAATTAATACGTCTATAGTAGATAAATTATACAACCTAAAATATATTAATCATAAACAGTTGACTTACCTGTATGGTCCTGAAACTCCTCGTCCACGCCTGTTTTACCTTTTGCCCAAAATCCATAAGTCTCCGGAAACATGGACAGTACCTTTCAAAATACCAGCAGGAAGACCCATAGTTAGTGATTGTGGATCAGAATCATATAGAATAGCAGAGTATATACATTTTTATATCAATCCCTTAGCCCAATTGCACCCTAGTTATATTAAAGATACTTATGATTTTGTGTCCAAATTGAAGGCTATGACTGTGCCAGCAGACACTCTACTGTTCTCTATTGATGTCGAGTCCCTATACACTAACATTGATACAACGAGAGGTCTTACAGCTTTGAAACTGGCCTTGCAGAGGTCACCTAGACCAGATAGACCAGATGAATTGCTTCTGGAGCTCTTAAAAATTACACTTACCCGTAATGACTTCGAATTTAATGGCAGGTCGCGGTCTGCGGCTGTGCTATGAGTCGAAAATATTCCCCTGCTTATGCTGACATCTATATGGCTGAATGGGAAAGATCAGTTTTTCCTAAATGTAACCAACTTCCATTATTGTATTTAAGGTACTTGGACGATATTTTTGGGTTGTAGTCAGGTACGGAGAACTCTTTCAAGCTCTTTTTCTCAATTTTAAACTCTCATCATCCCATTATAAAACTCAAGTACAACTTACAAAAAGAAAAAAATAGAATTCTTAGATACGATAGTCTTTTTTACTCCTTCTTTTGGTTACACAGAGAAAGGTTTAGCTACAAAAGTGTTTTTTAAACCCACCGATAGGCATGCACTTTTACATAAAAAAGCTATCATCCTCAACATACCTTTAAAGGTCTCGTTAAAGCTCAACTCATTCGATTCAATAGAATTTGTACTTACCCAGATGATGTGGAGGAAGCGACGGGTATTTTATTCAAGGCGCTGGCAAGTAGAAGTTATTCCAAACGTTTCCTGAGAGGGATAAAGCTGGAGGTCTCACAGATCTTTAACAACAATAAGGAGTATAGACGGGAGGAGGTGAGCCCCCCACTCATTCCTATGGTTGCAACCTTTTCACATTATTTGGGTAAATTTACTTATGCTTTGAAAAAGAATTTCCAACAGGTACAAGAAAAATGTAATTCACTTAAAAAGTTCCGAATGATAACAGCCTACAGGAAAAACAAGAACCTAAAGGACACCTTGGTTCACACAAGACTGGATAAAAAGGAGTCAAATAATAATCCTTTTTGGTTACATTACGTATCTTTTATTTTTAGTGGACCCTCGGGAAAAGGCCAACCTATTTCGAATAGAATTTTACCGCAAGAAAAAAATGTTTATGCTATTCAGTGTCAACATTGTGTTAAACTGTATATTGGTGAGACGAGTAGAGCCTTGAAAACTAGAATTTATGAACACTTGTATCAAATTAAACAGGGTAATACAACTACAATTCTTTATGCCCATTTCGTTGTACATGATATAAAACATTTTAAATATATCGGTCTTGAGTGTAAACCGTCCTGGACAACAGCCCAGAGGAAACGATATGAAAGCATGATGATTAATAAGTTGTCTACTGTCTCGCCAGATGGCCTGAATGAAAAACCTTAGAGTTGTAGTTACGGTACAGAATACATGGAGAATATTCGGTTGGATGTGGCCGAACATGGAGTGTATATGATGGGGGGGGGGAGAATTTAGATTTTTGTTTTGAATTGTATTTATATTATTTTGCTTGCTTTTACAATGATTTGCATGAGTTTGCAGTGTTTTAGCACTTAATAGAATTGTTTATAGTACTTAATTTCCCTTTGAAGCACTTATTTGTTTTTTTTGTATGAATTTGAAATTTTCATTGATACTTGGTTTGCATGAATTATTTTGATGGATTGATTTATCTTGTTTATGATTAATATATTTTTTCTTATTTGTCTAATTTTCTCCTCCCTTTGTCACCTATAGGTTGAGGAGTACTAGAGGGGGAGGTGGGTTACAGTATTTGGAGGTAAAAGGGGATAATCGGGGAAACGGGGTATTTAAAACTATATTATTTAATTTAATATTTATTTAACTTTATTTAATTTATGAAATTTTTATTATTATTAAAAAGTTTTTCTAATTTAGATGTATTCTTATTTCCATACCCTGTTTCCAGTTGCCCTAACCATATCCTCTAGAGTAGAACCCCATGCCTGACTGTGACGGATCTAAAATAACCCTTTAATGGAGTTTTAGAAACTTATATTGAGTGGGCTATGATGGTTGGCTCTTCCCGAGGGCCCCTAAATTACATATAATTTGGGATTTGTATTTGTTATTTTTATTAATTTCGTTTAATTCTTTCAACTTTAAATCCTTCCCCCAGTTTATTTATTTATATAACTTTTTTTAAGTGCAAGGAGCCAATTTAACAATCCTCCTCTAACTGGTGTAAGATACGACCTGTGCCCGTGCATCAGTAACCTGCTCTTTAAGAGTGTGATTACTATTTTGTCCCCAAACCTAACCCGAGTCTCTAGGACCAAGATTGAGCTATCTCCGGAACGGAAGGTCATAGAGCAAAATGGGTGGTACCGTTGGAACAGCCATACCGTCACATATGGGGGTAGCCGAAGTCTCAAGTCTCTAGGACCTTCCTATCAAAAGTTACAGGATGTGTGACGACCTTCATCATCCCTATACCCTATCCCTAACCCTAACCCCGAACGGAAGGTCGTAGATGAAAACCAAGCACACCAGCGTGTTCAGCATCCTCGCAAACAAGGGGTAGCCAGAGTCTCAAGCCTCTACCACTATGCAGTGACACCTATCTCGGGAACGGAAGGTCATAGAGACATGGGACCTTGACCAGCGTGATCAGCGCCCTCGAAAATGGGGGGGTAGCCCAAGTTTCAGGGACCTTCCACCCCCGGTTAGCACACATGCTAACGATGCTAACCAAAAATCAACTTTCAAGATGGGTACCAAACGACTTCAAATGACCTGAAACGTGCTCCTAAACATAACCTGGGTGAAGGATTTTGTCTCTCAACACTTCGAAACATTTTCGACCCATTAAAAGTTTCACTTTTTAATGGTAAGTCCCACACATTTCAAACCGGGCTTTACCACCACTATATCGGCCACGCTGAACACGCTGGAAGTGGTCACGAGTGTCTAGGACCAAGATTGAGCTATCTCCAGAACGGAAGGTCGTAGAGCAAAATTGGTGGTACTGTTGGAACGGCCATACCGTCACATATGGGGGTAGCCAAAGTCTCAAGTCTCTAGGACCTTCCTATCAAAAGTTACAGGATGTGTGACGACCTTCATCATTCCTATACCTATAGTCAGGTGATATGACGCTTAACCTACAATCTAAATGAACAAAGTAAATGCTGCTGGCTTGTATGGCCCGCTCAGCAGCAGACGCCAACTCAAACCTTGTGAAATATAAGCTAACCAAATGCTGCTGGCTAGCTTAACCTACAACCTAAATAAACTAAGTAAATGCTGCTGGCTTGTATGGCCCGCTCAGCTGCTAACCATAGCTACCAAGCAATATGAAGACATCAGGAACCTGGCCTAAACAACAGCAGTATGCAGCATGTCATGGGGTTTTCAAGTGGGCACCTCCCTTCACCGATGTTTCGTTAAGTTAGGCCCACGACACCTCGAGAAGGCTTAACAGTGACTTCCAGCGTCCTGGAGTTACCCCCCTCCACGCTGCCACTGCAAAACCCCGTTTTCCTCACCATTCAATGTCTATCAACAACTAATATTTCAATCATTAGCCTAGTCCTTTTATGAACCACTAGCCAAACAAATCTACCATGGTTCGCCCCGTTGATGCGGACTGAACCACGTAACAGACCGACCACATCTAACATGACTTGCAAACATACTAAAGTCACGCAGCCATCCTTACCTTTAGCTAGTTCCCCAGCTAGCATGCTTCTTACATACCCATAGCCACTCGCTCGTTCTCTATGCTGCCCGAGACATGTTACATACCGCAGTCCTTTGGCTTTTTCCCCGTATGCCCAGCTCGCTCAGAAGAGCAATCGCCAACTTTGCCCCAAATCCACGGCAGACTTCTACCGGGCGGAGATAAACCTTCCATCCATTCTGCTCTGCGTCTGCTGCTAGCTCTGCATATTTAGCTCTCATATGCTCGTTAGCCTCCTCAACTCTATCTTCTAGGGGTGTGACGCTCGAAGCTGACGTTTCGAAACAGTGTTGAGCTTCCGAAACGCAAGTGTTTCGAAAAGTGTTTCGAAGTGTGGTTCAAAACGCCCATGTCACGTGACCATGGCTGAGCGAGGCTTCGTGGTGGTTCAAACACACTAATTAGCCAAGTCCCACAATGCTTAAAAGCCATTCAAACAAACAAACAAATCTTCGTGGGTTTTGTGTGAGGAGAGATATTTTGAGAGATAGCGACATTGCGACATAGCGATTGATTTTGTGATTGACAGATAAGGTTAGTGATACAGATTAATTGACAGGCTAGAGACAGACAGTGAGCGATAGTTTAGATAGATATAGTCTAGTGACATTAATATTAGATAGTAGCAGATTAGCGCGAGGTAGACTAGGTTACAGTTGTAGTGTTTGGTTAGGTTAGGATATAGATAGGCTAAGGATGGAGATGCCACGTAGGAGAACACGTTGAGTGGCGTGGGAGCATTTACATCTAGAAACCCCTCATATGGTGAGATGTATGTTATGCGACAGGTCCCTTGCCTATTGCAATAATACATCCACCATGTTGCGCCATCTGAGGAGCTGTCACTCTGTAGTTTTCCGGGACACAGAGGAAGCTGCCCCCGTACCTAGGCCTCCTGCTGCTGCTGCTGGGCCACTGCATAGAGGTATGTTTAGAAATATACCGTAAATCCTCTAATATTGGCCTGTATTCCATTACCGACCGGGTCTCGACATTGGCCGGTCTGGCTGTCAGCGGAGGTAAATAAAGGGGCTATTATTAGAACCATCTCGGCGGGTCAGGGTTTCGGCGGCACGGTGTGGGAGGATCCCCTCAGCGGGACCTCTCCCCGGCCTGGACCGCGACGCGCTTGAGTCAAATAAAGGCCCGGGCCTGTATTAGAGGAAATACGGTAAATAAAATCCCAGTGTGTTGAGATTAGCAGAGAATGCCCAAAATGGGATACATTAAAACACATAACAGTACGCCCTTAATATCAGTCAAAGCAACACAGTGACTGCGGCAATTAAACCCGATTTTCTGTCAGCACGCTAATGCTAGTGCTGTGCCACCAATGGCGACGAATGTTTAAATATAGAAAACATGTCGCCCGCATAGCTCAGTGGGTAGAGCTGGTGACCCATGTGCCGGGGCTGAGTCCTTGCTGCAGCGGCCCAGGGTTTGAGTCTGACCTTTATTTAAAAAGAAAAAATAATAATAATAATAACTATAGAAAACACAAAGCTTGTAGGCCTACGCCTAAAATATTAAACAATGTTTTGTAAACTGTTGTACTCCTGCTGTCAATCCAATTTAAGAACCTGAGAATTTTTTTGCTTCAAACTGCATGAAACTACCAAGATGTCCTGTATTTTCTAAATGTAGTCGTAATAATGTCTAAAAGTGAGTGTTATGTTCATTTAAAGGCAGGCAGAGGGATTTGGATGAGGCTTTGGTGGATATGATCGTGAAGGACTTGCAGCCGTTCTCCATTGTTGAGGACCAAGGCTTCAGGGCTTTTGTGACTAAGCTGGACCCCAACTACATCCTCCCATCCAGGAAGGCGCTGGCAAAGATGGTGGAAGAGAAGTACAACCGCACCAAGGAGCAAGTCAAGGATGATTTGCAGAAGGCTGATTTTGTTAGCCTTACAGCTGACATGTGGTCATCTATGAATATGGATGGCTTCTTTGGTGTGACGTGCCATTATGTCACACCTGAGGCGAAAATGGCAACAGTGTTACTTGGTGTCACCAGATTTGTGGGAACCCACACAGCCCAGCACATTATGGAGGCCAACACTGTTCTCATGGCTGAGTGGGGCATTGCATCTAAGGTCCAGTGCATGGTGACAGACAATGTAGCAAACATGGTCCTGAGTGTCCAGTTGCAACATATCCACCATCTGCCATGTTTTGCCCACACACTGAATATAATAGTAAAAAAGGCCCTGGACCAAACACCTGAACTTCAAGACATCCGCAACAAAGCAAGGAAGATAGTTGGATTATTCCGATCCAGCTGCAAAGCAAAGGAGAAACTGGTTCAGATTCAGACCATGATGGGCAGGCCTGCTCTGAAACTGATTCAGGAGGTGGAAACGAGGTGGAACAGTACATTCGACATGCTACAGAGACTGTATGATCAACGTGAAGTTGTAGCTGCCGCCCTTGCCAACCTGAACAGTGATGTTACTCCTTTGAGCAGTTTTCAATTTGACCTGGTAAAAGACTGCTTATCTGTTCTTCAGCCCTTTAAACTGGCAACTGTGGAGATGTCGGAGGAAAAAAGGGTGTCTGCGTCTAAGCTGATACCCCTGTACAGGATGTTGCAGTTCAAGCTCAATGAGAAAATGTCAATTGCAACACGGGAGCCAACTGTGCAATTAGGTAGGTTGCAATAACAGTACTGTAATTACCGTATGTCATATCATGTTGATTGATATAATTAATGTTTTGTGTTGGTCTCTGTTTTGTACATTAGGCACCCACCTGAAGGACGGCCTGCACTCCAGATGTGGGTCTTACGAATCATTTAGAGTGCTAACCCTGGCAACATTGCTGGACCCCAGATTTAAACATTTGGCGTTTGGCAATCCTGCAAAATCCCAGGAAGCAGAGAGGAATCTCACTGTTGAGTGTGCTTCACTGATGCGCCCAGCGACAACACCACCTGGTGGTGAGCAGTGTCAGTTTTCATTTCAGTGTATTGGCTGATGTAGCCTAATATAACATAATATATAGTATACTTATGCTGTATAACTAACTGCTCTTCCATTAAAGTAGAGCCACGAGCATCAACATCCTCAGATCCGCCACCACCACCACCACCACCATCATCATCATCATCATCATCATCCCCAACAGAGAGTTTATGGGATTTGTTTGATCACCGTGTTGGTGAAACCCAACACATTCATAGCGCCACTGCAGATGCCACAGTTGAAGTGAAGAAATACATGAGTGATGCCTTTCTCCCAAGAACAGCTGACCCTTTAATGTACTGGCAAGAGAGGAGAGTGGTTTATCCGAACTTGAGTGTAATGGCTACAAAATATTTGTGCATGCCAGCAACAAGCGTGCCGTGTGAAAGAATCTTTTCCAAGGCTGGGGAAGTGTACTCCAAAACAAGAAACAGGTTAAATGCCAAGACCGCAGAACAACTGCTGTTCTTAAATAAAAATTGATGTTGACATACAAATGTGTTGTTGTTTATTTTTCCCATGTTGAACCTGATTAGTCTAACCTGCTTCATTCATTTATCCTTTATTTCCCTACAACATATGCCCCCCCCCCCCCCAAAAAAAAAAAAAAAAGCCTGGCCCATAAGCATACATTTTTAAACCATTGTAAAATTTTTCTTGAGTACCTCCCAAATAACATACTATGACACTGAAATAACAAAACATCTGTAACAAGCAGATATGTATAAAATGCTGAATTTTCTCTGGGATAAACTAGTTCAGACACTTTAAGCATCAGCAGGGATTCGAACCTCGGCCGTTCGGGCCGAGTGCATATGAGTTAACCACTCAACCACCTGGCGGTTTACGAAAAGTTGCGTTCCATGTCGCCTACTTATATTCTTTGTCTGAAGCAGTTGTGCTTCATGGTCAAAATGTGATGTTAGCAAAACAGGCCACTAGATGTCACCATGGAGTTACGTGTGTCGGATTGTTTCGAAGCCTCGACACAATTCCGGCGCAATTGCTTCGAACGTTTCGTTGTTTCACAAAGCCTCGTTCTGCCCATCCCTACTATCTTCCCACGGGACAGTCAGCTCTATGAAATAGACTACTTTCTCTGGCTCAGACCACAACAGCAGATCTGGCCGTAGTCAGGTGCTAGCTATCTTGGCTGGAATAACTAGTTGTCTATTTAAATCCGCCCTCATCTCCCAGGCTCCTCCTACTCTTAGCTGTCCCGTGTTATGCCTGATGCCTGCTTGTCTAGCCTTTTCTCCCTCCCGTATAAACTTAATGCGTCTATTCTCTCTGTTAATGGCCATGGAATTTACATTCACCCGTAAAATTAACCATTTTACAATGAATACTACAAATCTCCTCCTACCTCCTTCCGCTTTCCAAGGGCGCTAAGTTTGAGTTCAGCCTGCTAGCAGCCTATCTTCAACACACCTCGCAGTGACAGTCCTTACACATGACATGCAAATGAAACGAAGCAGACCACAATAAATAACCTCTCACAAGTCTCAACATAGTATACGACAGATAAATAATTTGTTTGCATATTTTACCGTCTGGAGCAACAAAAGCGTGTCATTACTACAAGAAGGGAGCAGGAAGTCTAATCAGCAATAACAGGAAGTAGAAGAAGAAGAGTGGTGTGTGCTTGGAAAAAAATGCTAAGTGGCCAAACGCAGAACTGCATCATTTAACATTAACAAATTTGCTGCCATTTACATCCTGGACACCACTACATACAAATGACCTAATTTTTTCACAAACACAAACTGGATATTAAAATATATTTCAAAAAACAGATTCTTCTTCCCATTCTTTATAAATCAAGCTAACATCCCAAACATTTCTATGCAAGGATTGTCAAATCACAGCTCCTGAGATTTTACAGGGTCTGCAGTAGAGAGGGAGATTTTAAAACAGCCACCAAAGTGCTGTTCTCTACACTCTACACTGAGAACAAGAGGGTACTCTCGCTATTTCTTAAGAAAATCACTCAGGACTTTTAAACAGACCAGGGGCCTCATGTACAAAGACTTGCATGGATTTCATACTCAAATGTGGGGCAGCTGTCCACCACGTGCCACAATGTTGGTTAATTGCATTTACGCATCACATATGATCTGTACATTGATTGAATGAAAATGTTTCATCATGTGAGGGTTCTTTTACATCAATGTTTGTCCAGTCCATAGCTCTGATTACATTCAGAAAACCAGCTCTTTAATGTTGACCTGTTCAGATGCATTGTGGGTATTTGATATACCTGGCTGACATGAGGATAACTCCATCCCACATAGCTAGCATGGCTCTGCTCAGGGTCGACCGGCACAGTCCCGATCGGTCGGACTAATTGTTTTCACATTTCTGACAGTTTCCCAGCATCACCTCTAAGTGTCGCCAAAGGATCAACAGCTGTATAAGCCAGCCTATGCCAGCCATGACGTTTGAGTGAGGCATGTACAAGTGCATGGGTTAGGGCTGTGACCTTTCACCTCTGCTCTTCTCCCTGTATACAAACAGCTGCACCTCCAGTCACAAGTCTGTCAAGCTCCTGAAGTTTGTAGATGACATCACCCTCATCGGGCTCATCTCAGGTGGAGATGAGAGCACCTACAGACTAGAGATTGACCGCCTGGTGTCTTGGTGCAGCCGCCACAACCTGGAGCTGAACGCTTCAAAGACAGAGGAGATGATCGTGGACTACAGGAAGAACACAGCCCCACTCCTCCCCATCATCCTGTGTGACTCTACAGTCAACACTGTGGACTCCTTCCATTTCCTGGGCACCATCATCTCCCAGGACCACAAATGGGAGCTGAACATCAGTGCCCTAATTAAAAAAAGCACAGCAGAGGATGTACTTCCTGCGGCAGCTGAAGAAATTCAACCTGCCAAAGATGATGATGGTTCACTTCTACACTGCCATCCTTTAGTCCATCACCACCTGGTATGCTGCAGCCTCTGCTAAGGACAAGAGCAGACTGCAGAGTGTCATTCGCTCTGCAGAGAAGGTGCAGTCTGAAGTCTCTCGACGAGCTGTACGCTTCCAGGACTCTGAAGCGGCTAAGATTGTGTCTGATCCCCCTCACCCTGGACACGGATTATTTAACAGACTCACCTCTGGCAGATGGCTGCTATCCATCGAGGGTAGGATCACTCGCATGGCATAATCAGAATCAGAATCAGCTTTAATGGCCAAGTATGTACACATACAAGGAATTTGACTCCGGCAACTTTTCTCTCTAGTACAGAAACAACTTAAATAAGTGAAATAAAATAAATCTCAATCTGTACACATAAAATATAGGATAATATATACACCAAACCAGGGTTATTGTACAGTGAGTATATACACAACAGTGCAGAGTTATTGATTATTGTTCATGTTCAAAAAATCACTCCTTAGGAGGCAAAAACTAGACAAGGAATCTTGAAACAAACCTACTTAGCTGTGGCTTGGTAATCTCAGGCTGGGTGTACGTCGAGACGAAACGTAACGAAACACACTGGCACAAGATGGGGGAAACGCAGACCATATATACACAGGAGGGTAATGTGGAACAGGTGGAAACAATCAGGAATTGGGGAAGACAATCAGACCGGTGACACAAGAGGAAGGGCAAGTGACCTGAAACGAGAGGAGAGTTAGTTTTCAAAATAAAACAGGAAGTCACGAGACACATAAGGACAACAAATTCACCGTGGTGTGACAAGACCTAATTGACCAGATGTCCTGCATGAGCATCTGGATAATTTTTAATAATAAATTGAGGGTTACTGGGTTGTTGTTTTTAAACCGCTAGCTAGTGTTAGCTATAAACTATCAAAACGGTGTGTTTCCATAGCATTGCTAACGTTGTAAACTAGCTTCCAAAAAATCCTCAAAAAGCTAATGATAGCAACAGAAACCACACCAAACATGAATTTGTTTTTTTCACATTAGACCAGAAGTTCTCAAATAGTGGGGTCAGGTGGACTTTCAGTATTAGTGTCTTTATTGATGCTTGAATGATAAACAAGCCTCCAGTCACTAGGTGGCAGCAGAGCTCAAACCAACCAACAGGCTGCCTATTCAAAACAGTAGAAGAAGAACACAGGAAGAGCATCGTCGACTTTCCTTCTCGAGTCCTAGTATATACCGTCGATGCTCTAGTCCGATGCTCTAGTCGTGTCCGGTCCGATCATGTCACGTCTTTTACGTCTCGTCATCCGTGGAGGTTAAAAAAGTAACGAGCCTGTTTTTCCAATGTAAGGAGTAGAAAGTACAGATATTTCTGTACAAATGTAGGGAGTAAAAGTAAAAAGTCGTCAGAAAAAGATATACTCAAATAAAGTACAGATCAGAATAAGAATCAGAATCAGCTTTAATGACCAAGTATGTGCACATACAGGGAATTTGACTCCGGTAGCTTTACTCTCTTGTACATAACACACAAACTTAAATAAGTGAAGAAAATTAAAAATAAAAATAAGATAAAATAAACTAAATCTCAATCTATACACATAAAAATATAGAGTAAGAGCTATATAAGATATATACAACGAGCCAGGGTTTTGTACAGTGACTATATACAGTAGTGCAGTTATTGTTTATTGTTCATGTGGATGGACTCACACTCTGTGACTGCTCAGAGTTCTACAGAGCAACTGCCCGGGGGAAGAAACTGTCCTTGTGGCGGGTGGTTTTGGCGTACAGCGCTCTGTAACACCGGCCTGAGGGGAGGAGTCTGAACAGGTTGTGACCGGGGTGTGAGGGGTCTGTGGAGATTTTCCTGGCCCGCTTCCTGACCCTGGACCGGTACAGGTCCTGGATGGAGGGAAGGTCGGTACCAATGATCCTCTCTGCAGACCTGACTGTTCTCTGCAGTCTGTCCCCGTCATGCCTGTTGGCGGATCCAAACCAGACTGTGATGGACGTGGTCAGGACAGACTGGACTATTGCAGTGTAAAAGATGATCAGCAGCTCCTGAGGCAGGTTGAACTTCCTGAGCTGATGCAGAAAGTACAGCCTCTGCTGGGCCTTCTTCCTTACAGAGTCTATGCGGGAGGTCCACTTCAGGTCCCTTGAAATTGTGGACCCTAGGAACCTGAATGACTCTACTGTAGGGACTGTCCTGTTGAGGATTGTGAGAGGAGGGGTTGATGGGGGTCTCTTCCTGAAGTCCACTGTCATCTCCACAGTTTTGAGCGGATTTAGCTCCAGGTGGTTCTGACTGCACCAGAGGACCAACTGTTCCACTTGCCTTCTGTATGCAGACTCGTCACCGTCCCGGATGAGTCCAATGATGGTGGTGTCGTCTGCAAACTTAAGGAGTTTCACAGAAGGGTCCCTTGAGGTGCAGTCAGTGGTGTAAAGGGAGAAGAGCAGTGGGGAGAGAACACATCCCTGGGGGGCGCCAGTGCTGAGGGACCGGGTGCTGGATGTGAAGTTACCCAGTTTCACCTGCTGCCTCCTGTCAGTCAGGAAACTGGTAATCCACTGACAGCACGGTGAGCTGGGACAGTTTGTGGTGGAGGAGCTCTGGGACGATGGTGTTGAATGCAGAATACCTGATACCTGAGATACCTGAAAAATCTACTTAAGTACAGTAACGAAGTATTTGTACTTCGTTACTTGCCACCTCTGCTCATTATCCCTGTCTCTCTCTGCCTTTCTTTTCATTCCTGTAAAATATTTTTCCATGGTGATTCTTGAGAGTTTGTTCACTGCACTTCATATTCCCCGCTCTATGCTGTGTGTGCATGCTCGGTGCAAAAAAAACCAAAAACATACACCATAGAGCCAATACTCCCTGCGCACACTATTTGAGAAGCACTCTCTGAGTGTCTTGCTGGTCAGCATGGATTTATGTAAACTAACCAGGAAGCACAGCAACAAGGTAGCGTCGGCTTTCCTTTGTTCGGTGGAGGACTGCAGCCTGGCACTTGGAAAGGTTGTCGGGTATGACAGCGTGAAGTCCGCTGCCAGGATGAATAATGCAGTGGTGATTTTTTTAGATACCATGGAAAAAGCAAACACGGTAGTGGAGAATGGGATTGTAATTAAAGATATGTTCATGCCTGTCTCGCCTCTCGCGTCACCGGCGAGAAAAGTTATGCTGTCTAATGTCCCCCCTTCATAAGAGATGGGACATTAATTAGAGAACTATCTTGTCATGGAAAAATAGTATCACAAATGAAAAAGGTTCACTCTGGATGTAAGTCTCCTTTGTTCAAACATGTGGTCTCACAGGAGAGATGTTTATGATAATAAGAAAGAAGAGCTGAACTTAGCTTTCAGAATAAGAGTAGATGACTTTGGTTATCTGTCTGACAGATTCCAGTTTGTTCATGTCAACAATGATTCTTCTACTTATACAAAAGTAATTTACGGAGTTCCTCAGGGTTCTGTGCTAGGACCAATACTCTTCACGTTATACATGTTGCCATTAGGCAAGATTATTAGAAAACATGGCATAAACTTCCATTGGCTCGCCTCTAATACCAATCAGTGACAATCCACTATATATCGGCTAGCTTCACTAGCTTCTAAGGCATGCTTTCAACACAGCATGCGGAATGAGAACCCACTGCACATCAGGCTAGTATCACTAGCTTTTAAGGCACGCTTTAACACAGCACGCGGAGTCCATACAGCACCCCACACACGACTAACCTGCAGCATATGGCTCCCCTAGACTGCCCACCCACAGGCCCGTCACTCCTGCCCCGGCAACCCCACCACTAAATATAAAATATAACAATAGGCTGACCTATACACACATACACTAAATAACGAATACATACAAAGTTAAGTAAAAGATTGTACTTAGCTCGCCCGCTCGGCGAGACCCTCCCCCGGGGTCTGAGCTTGTACCACCGTCCAACTCCCGGGGGCAACGGCTTCGCTGGATGGCGAGGACAGGAACTGGCTGGCGGCCAGGAGGACGCTGTGGCGGCCGCACAGGGAGCGATGGCCACACGGCACTCTCTACAAAGGGCCCTGATCTAGCTACAGGAGGCAACCAGCCTCCCCTCCTAACACGTGGATCACAAACTCCCCCTGGCTACCTATCTTCATCGCCGGCAGCTCCATATCACTGCGAATGACACCCTCCCCCACTAGCAGAGTACCGTGTCGCCGAACGTGTTGCTCCCCTCGCCCCACGCCACATCTCCCGCACTTATCAGCCTGTCTCTCCCCACACCATCCCTCACAGCTGCACCACATCAGTAACTAAGGAGTCCTGCTCCTGACGCCACCCACCGGGTCTCTCCTAATGTCACCACATTATTTTCCTAGCTAGATTGGATTGGTTTTATTGTTTTAAAGACTGCAGAATGATGCCTGTTGGTTTTACTGATCACTTTTTACTTAATAGTAATGTTTTAATTTCTAATTGAAAGTTCAAGAGTGCGTACTGGCATTTTCACACTGTTGTTAAATAATTTCCATTTCAAAGATGTTTTTAGATTCTTTTGGAGATGTTTTAAGAACAGAAAATCTGATTTTAAATCTGAGGCAGTGGTGGGATTATGGGAAGGTAGAAATAAAGAAGCTCTGTCTGACAGCTTGAGTGCAGGAAGAACCCAAAATGTAGAGACACTGGTAGCAGGTTTAAGAAAGGTTTAATTCTGCTTCTTCTCGAAACAAAATACAACAACTCAAAAAGCTGCTTTGGGTAGTGGTTCGCTGCAGGCTGCAGTGACTGGAGGCTGGCTGACAGCAAGGACACTGACGTAGACATTGGTGTGGAGGGTGAACCAGGCTTTTATGGAATGGTGATTGCTGGATACAGCTCTTCTGTGCATCTCAGGAAAAGTAGGTCAGCCACACCCCCGAGCCACCACCTGCACTGCAGGAGGGGAAAAATAGGAAAACACAGCCACAGATTATGTGAACATAAGACAAAAACTCAGACCATAACACTGTCAACAGTACACTTTTAATGTCACACGTGACATCACCAGATCTATGAATGAGCTGGAGACTGAAATTGTGGAATTACAAAGTTTAGTAGATTCCACTGGAAATCGAGGTCATGTTTAAGACCTCAAGTCTAAAAAAGGTAGCTCTTAGAGACCTGCTAGGCACCAGGCCCCAAGGAGCGCTGGTTCGTTCTCATTTCCAGGACAGCACAATGATGGACCCTCCATCCAAATATTTCTTTGGATTGGAGAAGAAGAACGGACAGAGTCCTTTCATCCATGCTCTGCACTATGCCTCTGGACAGGAACTAAGGGATTCCAGTGACATCGGGAGACGGATGACAGGTTTTTATTCAGAGGTGTTTAGCTCTGAGTACAGAGAAGTTGAGTAACTGTTCAGTTCTTTCAGCCAAGGGCTTCCTCAGGTTCCTCAGGACGTCAGTGCTGAAATGGGGAGACTAATAACACTGGAGGATCTCTTTACAGCCCTGCAGAGCATGGAGGGAGGAAAGACGCCCAGCGTCGATGGGATTCCTGTAGAGTTCTACAAGGTGTTCTGGAAAGAGATGGGTGAAGATCTCCTGACTGTTTTTTATGAGAATTTTAATGACATGCTGCTACCACTGAGCTGCAGGACAGCAGTGATAACTTTCCTGCCAAAGAAAGGAGATCTTCATGAGATCAAGAACTGGCGACTCTGTTCGGACTATAAGATCCTGTCCAAAGTGCTGGCCAACAGACTGAAAGAGGTGATGGATCTCATCATACAGAGAGATCAGACCTACTGTGTGCCTGGTAGGTCTATTATGGATAATGTTTCTTTAATTCGGGATCTTTTGGACATCTCTGGGTCTTTGGACATCAAGACTGGTCTTATTTCTTTGGACTCAGAAAAAGCTTTTGACCGGGTTGAGCACCTTCACCTCTGGAAGATCCTAGAGAGGTTTGGCCTCAGCCCTGGTCTCATAGCTATGATCAAGGTGTTGTACCAAGACATTGAAAGTGTACTGATGCTTAAGGAAGATCTAAGTGCCCCCTTCAGAGTGTGTAGAGGGGTACAACAGGGCTGCTGTCTTTCAGGTATGTTGTACACATTATCTATTAAACATTTGCTGTGTAAAATAACCACCACCATGGATTCTTTTTACAGGGTTTTAATGGGAAACATATTTTATCTGCTTATGCTGATGATCTTATTATTTTTATTCAGAACCAGGAAGAGGCCACTAAACTGGAAAACACTGTAAAAGCTTTTGGTGTGATATCAGCTGAAAAAATTCATTGGGAGAAAAGTGAAGCACTGGCAGTTGGGAACTGGAAGGGGGGACTACCAAGTCTACCAGGGAAACTAAAGTGGAAAAAAGATGGGTTTAAATATCTTGGAGTATATCTGGGAGACGAGAACATGGTGCAGAAAAATTGGGATGGAATTACAGAAAAGATGAAAGCCAGATTAAACAACTGAAATCTTACAGAGGTAGAGTGTTACTTAATAACCTGGTTGGGTCAGCCCTCTGGCACCGGCTAGCTATTTTAGAGCCACCAAAAGGTCTAACAGCAAAGCTACAAGCTGTTCTCATTTTTTTTAAATTACACTGGGTGCCTCAGAGCATTTTGTTTTTACCAAAATGTGAGGTAGGACATGTACCAGGACATGTCCTACCTCACATTTTGAGGACTCCGTCCCACATAGCTGGCATGGCTCTGCTCAGGGTCGACCAGCACAGTCCCAATCAGTCAGACTAATAGTTTTTACATTAATGACAGTTTCCCAGCATCACCTCTAAGTATCGCCGAAGGATCAACAGCTGTAGAAGCCAGTGTACGCCAGACATGAGGTTGGCGTGAGGCAAGTACAAGTTCACGGTCATTTCACTCTTGATACATCTGAACTTTTCTGTGAATGAGTAAGTACAGGATATTTTCGTGCGCACGCACCCTTCGTACATGAGGCCTCTGGTCTGGAGAGACGTGGCAAACTGCATTTTAAGAAAGACAGAAGAACTGGGGCTGGATATTGCATTGTTCTTACTGGATCTGAAGGCTTTGTCTGTTTTACCTCCTTTTTATCAAGCACTTTTTAAAATATGGTATTTTTTTTCCTGGGAAGAACTTGAACAAACAAGTTCTCTTCACTGGCTCCTAGACGAGCCTGTCATCAAAGGAGCCAGGCCGAACATAGAGGACACCACCACACTGTCAGGTCGGGTTGGGGGTAAAGGGGGGTTAGGACCCAGAGGCAGGAGTAGGCAAAAAGGTTTTTAATGAAAAAAAAAAGACAAAGCTGACAAAAACCAAAGGTGCTGCAGACAAGGCAGGATACCCAAAAAACAAAAACCTGAATACTATGAAAACATGAAGACATGAAAAACTATGACCTGAAAGACATGAACATGGCAAAGAAACAGTATGACATGACAAGGAACAAAAGGGAAGGCAGGGCTATATATACACACACAGGGAACACAGGGGTGACGTGAAACAAATCAAGACATAGCACAAGGAGAAAGCAATGACCTAATCAAAAGGGAAACACAGGAAGTAACACTTAACAGGAAATCAAGAACTTAACAAAATAAAACAGGAAACAGAAAAACTAAACACTAAACCATGACTGTAAAAGAACAAGAACATAACAAAATACAATAAACAGAAACCCAGGAAAACTAATCACAAACCATGACAGAAAACCATGACACACACCAGGTATCTCCAGGATGCTGGTTTCCTGTGGAGTCTTCACACTAAGAGGACTAGTGGATGTAGCTGGACCTGAACTGAGGGACGCATCAGCGCAGGCTCTACATCTTGGGCAAAAGTCTATTCGACAGACCAGCAACTTCTTAAAACTATGGAGAAAAAGGCTAACAGAGGAGGAACTGGAGATGCTACGGGAATACAAGGATAACCCTTTTTCCTGAGCTGAGTTTTGTACTTCAGCCTCATGTGCATAAGAGGTGTACACTGCTAAAGGGAAAGTGGTGCACAACCAGTGGCGGCTCCAGAGATTTTCTGTTGCAGGTGCTATGGGGATGCTCAATACTTAAGAGAAGGTGCTTTGAATTTTGGTGCGTTTCATTATGGAGGTCACATCGGACCACCCTTGGTATATACACACACGTACACACCCACATTAACTATACTCGTACTCGCGAATATATACTACTCACAATAAGTTAGGGATATTGTTATTTACATGAGTGCTTTTCCTATTTGGTCTGAATTTTAATGAAATAAGTAAAAGTTCCCTTTGATATTACTAATAATGAATGAGAAGAAACACCATTTTCATTAGTTTAATATTTATTACCCCAAAGATTTAGACAATAACAAGGATAGTCCCAAATAACAAAAATTGACAATGTCAGTAGCGGGTGTTTCCACCATTTGCCGCAATGACAGCTTGACAGCGACGTCTCATGCGCCTCACTAGCCTCATGATGTTGTTCTGAGGCAATGCGTTCCACTCCTCCACAAGTGCTTCACGCAGTTCTGCCAGGCCACGTGGGGGTGAGGTACGATCATCCAGTCTCTGCTTCAGCTGGTCCCAGACGTGCTCTATGGGGTTCAGGTCAGGGGACATTGCTGGCCATACCATATGAGGCACTCCGACTTCCTGAAGTCGAGCTGTGACAATTCTGGCACGATGTGGTGGAGCATTATCATCCATGAACAGAAAGTTGGGGGTGTGCTGACAGAATTGGGGGATGATGATGGGTTCTATGATGTCTCTGAGGTAAGAATGTGCAGTGACTGAGTCATCTACAATAACCAAATCTGTTTTGCGCTGACTGGTGATGCCTGCCCAGACTGTTGCACCTCCTCCACCAAAGCGAACCCTGGGGACCATGTCGACCTCGGCGTATCGCTCACCTCGCCTTCTCCAGCAACACTGACGACCATCATTTCTGTGCAAGGTGACCCGACACTCATCAGTGAACAGGACGGTAGATCACTGCTGCATTGTCCAGGTCACATGATCTTGTGCCCACTGCAAACGTTCACGGCGGTGTCTTGGTGTCAGTGGAATCACCTGCAACGGTCGTCTGGCATTCAAGCCAAAGCGGTGGAGTCGGTTGCAAATGGTTTGTCTGGAAACCCTAGTACCTCTCACATCTTGTAAACGGGCCTGCAGCTGTGTGGCAGTTGCATAACGATGTCTGAGTGCATAGGTCCTTAGGTACTGGTCATCGTTGCGGTCTGTCACTCGTGGGGTTCCACTCCTGGGTCTGTCACAAACTCTGCCAGTAGTTCTGTGTCTTGATGCAAGTCTGCTGATGACACTTTGAGACACACCAAGTTCACGAGCAACATCTGACTGCCTGCCACCGACCCGAAGGCGCGCTATGGCCAGGTGGCGCTGCTCGTCCGTTAAGTGACGTCGTGTGTTCATGGCTGTTTGAATGATGAACTTGGAATGACTTACTGACAATAGCAGCTTTTTATACCCACAGAATGTTGAAATTGATGCCACATTGAAAAGGGTTGTCTTTTAGTATTTTTTGGTATTGGCCCCAATATGTAAGGCACACTGTACACAGTGAGACCATTACGTGTAAAACACAAAAAGAGGTGTGTCTATCACCCCAATACAACTGCCTCCATATCCCAAAAATCTCTGAAGTGAAACAAACACCGAATGTATGACGTCCACTGAGTCTCTCACAATATCCCTAACTTATTGTGAGTAGTGTATGTAAAAGTATTCAACACAAGTAGGGTTGCCAAATCCCTGAAAAATAAATAAGGGACACCTCATTGTCAGGGCCGGCTGACCCGGTTGCCTTCACCCATGCTGGCGTGGTGAAAATTTTTAGCCCTTATTTGTGTGTGTGAAATTATATTTTAACTATTTGACTCGAACCTGAATTGAATAAGATGCATGTTTTTGAGTGATATGAGCACATGGAAAACAAATTATTATTCAACAATTTATTTTTAAAATAAAATAAAATAAATATCTAAACCTGTCCTTCTTAACTTTAAATTGTATAAATTAATATAAAACAGGGGCGGCACAGTGGCGAGGTGGTTAGCACTGATGCCTCACAGCAAGAAGGTCACTGGTTCAAATCCATGGGCCGGCTGGCCTTTCTGTGTGGAGTTTGCATGTTCTCCCTGTGTCTGCGTGGGTTCTCTCCGGGTACTTCAGCTTCTTCCCACCATCCAAAGACATGCTCATTAGGTTAATTGGTGATTCTAAATTGGCCGTAGGTGTGAATGTGAGTGTGAGTGGTTGTCTGTCTCTGTGTGTGGCCCTGCGATGGACTGGCGACCTGTCCAGGGTGTACCCCTGCCTCTCGCCCCATGACAGCTGGGATAGGCTCCAGCAGACCCCCGTGACCCTTAACAGGACTAAACGGGTATAGAAGATGAATGAATGAAATATAAAACAATAGAAAGCAGAACATTCCTCTTGTAATAGTGCAATAAGAAAAGTGCAAACAGAAAGTGTGAGGAAAGGTTGTTGCTTTGTTGTCTTCCGGTATCTTCTTCTCAAGCGACAGTACCTCGACCAATGAGATGAGCGGGATTCCTGCTGTCATCTCATTGGTCACAGAGCAGGAGACGGCCTGGGAATAAGTTTACCGTACATGTTCATATAAAGCGCCCTGTTATTCATTCATTCCATTGACATTTTACACACTATTTTGGATTCTCACGGAATTACGGGACAAAGTGCGTCCCGCTTCAGCTCAATACGGGATGCGTACTTTTGTTTCTAAATGCGAGATGATTACGTCTTTCAAGGGACTATTGGCAATCCTAAACACAAGGGCTATAGATACAACATACATAAGCCTGCCAATGTAAACCTCTGAAAATAATATATCACACAATTCTGTCACAGTCGAGCCCTGAATACAATGGAGCAGCAAACAGCAGCAACGGAAGGCAACAGACACTGTGCACGCTTCGGCCTAAAATGCTCCGATCACGAAATCACACAGCCAGTTACCAACAAGTCTAATGATGAATAATCCCTAATATCACCTGCAGCACAAACCGTAACGTTAGCATCCTCAATGGAGAGGTTCACAGCGCGCTGCGCCCATTGGCCAAAGAAGATCACCTGTTTGGGCCTCGTGTTATTTTAGACTAAAATATTTTTTATTATTATTATTTAGTTCACAATATTCTTTAAACTACATGAAAAAAACTATTCAAATACGACATTAAAATATAAATACAAAAAATCACCCGCCCAGCACATCTTGGGGGTGCTGGGCGGGTATGATACTCATACCTTATTTTGCCTTATACCTTCAATTCAGGGGTCTTTAAACGTACGACCAACGATCTTCGTTATTTGGGAATTACAGAATTCTTCCCACCACTTCCTCCCCCAGCTTCACGGGGTTGTAAAAAACACACACAGTTCAGACATACATACCAGACCCCCTCACTACGGCAACCTACTACCCAACCACCAAAAAACACCAACACAGACTCGAACCATGCCCCTGGAGGAACAAATAGACCAGCAAAATACCCCAACAAGACCTCGCCCGGAATTAACAATGGCTGCAGCCATGGCCCTACCCACTCGCCCCCGGCCCTTCCCAGTTCTTTTCATACCACGAGTGCCAGGACGGGGACGCTCGAGATCTACCAACCGGGTAGCACCAATATCAATGCTACCTTTGAAAAGGGTCAAATTGAGGTCTCCTTCCCTTGTCCCAGAATACCCCGAACCTACGGTGGACCCATCGAGGGGAGCCAACTTGTGGATTCATTCTACTATCCCAGAACTCCGGGGTCCTACACAGGGGTAGCCAACCCTTGTACACCTGCCACAAACACCAGGGTAACAAAACCGCAAACTGGGCCTTAGAACTCACCAGACCACTCTTGATCTTGGGAGGCTCTAACTTGGCCAGACTCCCCCTTATTTGCAATTCTAGAGTCCAGGTGGACTGTTACTCTAGAGCTAAGTTATCACATGGAGTTCATATGCTCCGCTACAAGACCACTAGGGCAGATGTCAGAAAGGTCATCCTTTCCTTTGGGATCAATGACCAGGAGCGGGGCACTGGTGAAAAACAGTTCAGAGAATCTTGACAAGTGTTCGGGCAACATTTCCTTATGCCTGCTACTACTTTCCTCTTCTGAATTTTTCACACTGGCTGCCGCACCAGGAACAGAGCAATATCCAGAATCTTAACCAGGTTGATCGACCAAGATGGCGGCGCGTATAGATGCAGTGCCCCCTCTCTCTACTCGTTTTGTGACTGAAAGTGCGGGTTTGAGTGTGTGTTCGTGTGCTTTATGCACACAGTCGAGTACATGCAGCTTACAACTGATAACACTCAGAGGATACAGCCGCTGCTGCCTTCTTAGTCTACAGAAAACAGGAAACAAAACCACAGCTTCGACAAGGAAGTCGCAGAGGTGCTTCGGGGCCTGGGACTTCTCTGCCTTGCCACCACCTCACCAGACTGCTCCGCTACATCCCAACCCGCAAGGAGGCGTCGGAAGCGGTGTGAGAGGAAACACACGCGGGGTAAGAGCAGAGGCATCCGGGCTAGGCTAGCCGCTAGCCCACACAGAGCCGCGATACCGTCTCTCTTCCTGGCCAACGTACGCTCCATAGACAACAAAATGGACCACATACAGCTCCTGAGACAGAGTCTTTACGGCAGGATGTAAGACTCGTGGCGGGGGGAGTGTGTGTTTACATCAGCGACGCTTGGTGCCGGGATGCTGCTGTCGTATATAAACACTGTTCTCCAGTGGCGGAGTTTATTATCATCAAGTGCCATCCCTTCTACCTACCGAGGGAATTCACATCTATTCTACTCGTTGCTGTTTACATCCCCCCCTCGGCAAATAGCAGCGACAGAAGCGAGACACTTAATGAACTCTACCAGGCAATCAGTGAACAACAGACAGCACATCCTGATGGATTTCTCATCATAGCTGGAGACTTCAACCACCTAGACTTAAAGGTTTCTCTACCTAAACTACACCAACATGTGGACTTTCCAACCAGAGGAGTCAACACACTGGATCTAGTGTACACAATCTGCAAGGGGGCATACAAGGCATCCCCCCTCCCCCACCTAGGTCTCTCTGATCACATCTCGATCATGCTGAGACCTGCATACAGACCAGCATACATTGCAAAATGTATAGATGATGTCACCCACAGAAAAACCATCACTGTTCGTGCTAACCAGAAACCATGGCTGACAGGAGAGGTTCACAGGCTCCTGGGGGCTCGAGATGCAGCCTTTAGGGCTGGTGACACCGCAGGGCTAGCAACAGCCAGAACCAACGTGTCCCACGGAATCAGGGAATCCAAACGACAGTACAGCAGTAAAATATCTGGACACTTCAGCGACACAAGAGACGCTCAGTCTCTCTGGCACGGCATCCAAACCATCACAGATTATAAACCCCCACCACGGACCTGTGAGAGCGACATCACACTGCTGAACAGGCTCAATGACTTCTACGGCCGCTTTGACACACACAACATCACACCGGCTCAGAAGTCCCCACTCCCACTGAACGAGCAGGCCATGTGTCTGGCCATGGGTTTTAGCATGATTTGAATTGTTTGTCTTACTGAATTTTAACATTGCATGCTTTTACTTGTGTTGGTTTAACCATTTTATTTATTATGTTTTTAATGCATGCGTGTGGTTTTTTACTTACTTCTGCCTGTGAACACACCGCTGTGCACCTGGGAGGCTCCGCCCTCTCCCCTTACCACTGAACCAATCGGCAGCGGGGGAGAGTGGCGGAGGGATATAAAGAAAGGTACGACCGGAAAAGACAAGGGAGCACGATGGGAGAAAGACGCGAGAAGAAAGACAATACGATGTAGGAACAGAAGGAGAACGTGATGGACGGATGGACGGATGGACGGACGGATGGACTGACTGAAACAGGACACAGAGTCATCATGCGAGAAGAACGCCAGAGGGACGTCGTGGCGGCGTGAGGGGAGGAGAACGAGGAGGAGGCCGCGAACGAGGCGAAGGCAGCGGGTGTCCCAGCAGCGGTTGTGCCGGCCGCACGGATGAAGAGACCGCGGAGCGTTACTACATGAAGTTCTCGCAGCGGCAGGGCAGTGCGCCCTGCCTGGCGGGTAAGTTTCGCCCTATGGGCCGTCAGTAACGCTCTCGTGTGTGGTTGTGCGGCGGCACCGGAATCCGTGCGATGTGTGGACACCCGTACTGGCCATGCGCTTTTTTATCTTCCAGGTGTCAGCCGGGTAGCCCACTGCTAAGGGCCAGAAGAGGCGCCTGCGGCACCTGGAGCGGTGGAAGGCCTCATCTCCCCTCTGAGCCGCCTCGTCCCCGGTCTGGCGGCCATGATTGACTCTTTTTATTTTATTTTAGTAACGGACTTTTTTTTAATGTTTATTTGTATCTTTTTAACTTTTGGTTTTAAAACCTTTTAAGGTTTTACTGTTTTAAGTTCTTTTAATAAACCTTTTGTTTTTAAGTACACCGGCTCTAGTTGGTCTTCCGCCTCTCTCTCCTCTGGTCGCTGTCAGCGTGCTCTCCCCCGATAAAATCACCAGTACCTGTGCTTCCCCCTTCCCCTATAACAATAACTTTTTCATTCATCATTATTTCATTTTCCACTTCTCACCTTCCCCCCTCGGTTACATATGTTTATCTTGCTGTTCTTCTCTCTTTCTTCTGTCTGTACCCGGCTGGCCTTAGGCAGATGGGTCCCTCCATATGAGCTGGTTCTGCTCAAGGTTTCTTCCTGTTAAAAGGGAGTTTTTCCTTGCCACCGCCGCCTTCAGGCTGCTCTGGGGGTTTCAGGCCGGGTTTTTGTAAAGCGTCTTGAGACGATTTGTATTGTTATTGACGCTATATAAATAAAATTGAATTGAATTGAATCTCCACTGCTCTCCACCCAGCACTCACCCACCTGGACTCAAAGAAATCACATGTGCGAATGCTCTTCTTAGACTTTAGTTCAGCATTTAACACAATCATTCCCCAGCAACTGATACCAAAACTGAGCTACCTCGGACTCAAAACCTCCCTCTGCAACTGGGTGCTGGACTTTGTCACAGGGAGGCCACAAACCGTGCAGGTTGGCAGTAACACATCAAAGACCATCACGCTAAGCAAAGGAGCTCCACAAGGGTGTGTGCTCAGCCCGCTGCTCTTCACCCTGCTAACCCACGATTGTGTTCCAACCTACAGCACCAACCACATCATCAAGTTTGCAGATGACACAACTGTGGTGGGCCTCATCACCAACAACGATGAAGCCAACTACAGAGGAGAGGTGAGCCTACTGGTGCAGTGGTGTAAAGACAACAATCTCATCCTCCATGTGGAGAAAACAGATTGTTCTCAACTTCAGGAGAGGTCACCCCCAGCATCCCCCGCTGACCATCGAAGGTGCTGTTGTGGAGAGGGTGAGCAGCACCAAGTTCCTGGGGGTGCACATCTCAGAAGACCTTTCCTGGACTAACAACACAACATCACTAGCCAAGAGGGCTCAAAAACGCCTCTACTTTCTCCGGAAACTGCGAAGAGCACAAGTCCCGCCCTCCATCATTTGTTCTTTCTACCGGGGCACCATTGAGAGTGTCCTCACTGGCTGCATCACTGTGTGGTACGGAGGCTGCACCGCCTCCTGCCGAAAGACTCTGCAACGCATAATGAACACAGCCAGCAAGATCATCGGTGCCCCTCTGCCCTCCCTCACAGACATTTTCCACACCCGCCTCACTTGCAGAGCCACCAGCATTGCCAGTGACCCTTCCTACCCCTTACATCCCCTCTTCAGTCTCCTGCCATCGGGGAAAAGGTACCGGAGCCTCCGGGCCCGCTCCACCAGACTGTTGAACAGCTTCGTCTGCCAGGCTGTCAGGGTGCTGACACCTAACCCCCCCCCCCCATGCCCCCTGGCTGAAACCCACCAATGCATTCCGGCTTTACCGGGAAGGTGTTTCAGAACAGAAAGGGACGATATATACTGGAACAGCAAAACGGGCAGAGCATTCTGGGATCATGGAAATGCTTTTTTAGGTTAACCAGCCCTGCTCCCACCGCAGCGTGCCCATCGTTAATCTCTGATACCGTGGTGGTTAATCTAAGTTCTTCTCTTGACTTCTCTGACACCCATTACAGGCTACTACACAAAGGCCTCTCCTTCATCCCCACTGCAACCATGGTCCCACAGAACCCGAAGTCCTTGGCGGGTCATGCACAGGACTATCACAGATGTTTGAAGCTGGCATGCTTGTATGGCAACTCACAGGACCCACCCACTTCCAATAACCTTCCTTTTTACTTGAAATCAGAATGGGTGCCAGAGGACAAGTTTCTACCCACGGAACTCCTTACCTTGACAAAGGTAAAAATAAACAAATAAAGCCACACATGCCCTCTCCCGGATTATGCCGGTAGCGGAAGTCCCTAACTTATTCCAAGAAGAACATGAAGCCCTGTGGAGTCCTAGGGCCATAACAGTGGTGATCAAACCAGCAGGCAAGGGGTCAGCAGTTGTCATCATGGATAGGCAGGACTATATTCAGGAAGTACTAGGACAGTTACAGGACACATCCTATCGACCCCTACAGGAGTCGATCTATCCCCAAGTGAAAGTAAGAATAGACCAAGTTTTGGATCAATTGACCCGACTAAAAGTCCTTTCCCGAACACGATTGGCTTGTTTGAAAGGTAACACCGCTCCACGCCCACACTACTTTTACCTCCTGCCCAGAAACCACCCTCCCCATGGCTGATACCACACAAAATGCCACCAGGTCACCCAGTCATTTTGGACTGTGGGAGTGAGTCTTATGGATCAGCTGAGCTCCTGAACCATTACCTTACCCCTCTGTCGGTGTTGCATGGGAGCTATGTTAAGGACACCAACTGGTATTTGTTTAGTTAGTCTCTGAACCTCCTCAAACAGATGTTGCTCTTGAGTTGAGGCTTAAGGAGTTGGCCTTACAAGAAATGCAATTACAAGATAAGCAAGAGGAGCGGTTACTAAAAGAGAAGCAAATGCACTTAGAACATGAACGTTTCCTTAAAGAACTGGAGCTTAAACAGTTTGCTTTGTCGCGTCCCTCTCATGCTGAGTTGCCTGCATTTGATGCAGCTAAGAATATTCGATTGGTTCCTCCTTTTGTAGAGAAAGATGTTGAGAAATATTTCCCTCATTTTGAACGTGTGGCTACACTTTCAAAATGGCCTGAGCATGCATGGACATTACTCTTACAGAGTGTTTTGGTGGGGAAAGCGCAGGATGCTTACTCTGCTTTAAGCATTGAGCAAAGTACGGATTATGAGACAGTTAAAGAGGCTATTCTGAGAGCCTATGAACTTGTACCTGAAGCTTATCGCCAACGCTTTAGGAGTCTCAATAAACTTGACAAACAAACATATGTTGACTTTGCTAAAGAAAAAGAGACCCTCTTTAGTAGATGGTGTAAATCTCAGAAGGCTGAAACGAAAGAGGATCTCAAACAATTGATCCTGCTGGAAGACTTTAAAAACTGTCTGCCTACTAGCATTTGTACATATATAAATGAGCAAAAAGTGTCCACCCTTGATAGAGCTGCTGTTTTGGCAGATGAGTTTATCTTGACCCATAAGACTGTCTTTGACAGGCAGGGCGAGCAAAAAGGGAGAGCTTTGTTCCATAGACCTCAGTTTTCAAAGCCTGCGTCGACCTTGTTTACTAGTAAACCAGCTTTTGGGGGCACTTCGTCAGAGAAGGCTTGCTTCTACTGTAAAAAGCCTGGTCATCTCATTGCCGATTGTCCTGTCTTGTGTAGGAAACAAAAGTCTAAATCTGTGGCTTTAATAAAAACTGTCAAAGGTTCCAAGGTAACCTCAGTTATGGAGCATCCAACTAAAAAGGAGTTAGCTGGCTCTTCAGCTTTTCTTATGGATGGTATTGTTTCCTTTAATTCTGACCCTTCAAACAGGCGGCCTGTTAAGATTTGGAGAGATTCTGGAGCTTTTCAGTCTTTGATCCTCAAGGACGCCCTCCAGTTTACAGATGAGTCTGCTTTGGGCTCTAGTGTCCTTGTCGAGGGGTTTGGAGGGGGTTTTTTGTCATGTCCTTTACACACCCTTAACCTTCAAACAGCTCTGGTCTCAGGAGAGGTAGTGGTAGCCATCTGTCCATATCTCCCAATTGAAGGTGTGTCTTTCATCCTAGGGAATGACTTGGCTGGGGGTAGAGTACTTGCTGCCCCTGAAGTAGTTTCATCCCCTGTTGTTATCAAAAGCCCAGATGAGCTTGAGGAGAAATTTCCAGACACTTTCCCAGTATGTGTTACTACACGTGCTATGTTCAGGAAAGACCAAGGCCAAAAGTCTGATCCTGAGATTGCCCTTTCAGACACCTTGAGACTCCAGGATTTGGTAAAGTGTTCCCCTCGCGAGAAGAACTTAAGCTTGAACAGGGGAAGGATGCAACTCTGTCTAAAATTTTTGGAGAGGCTATTTCTGAGGATGAACTTACAGATGTCTCGTGTGGGTATTTTGTGAATGATGGAGTTTTGATGAGAAAGTGGACGTCTCCTAAAATGTCTTGTCAGGATGATTGGAGCAGTGTGTTTCAAGTTGTTGTTCCAAGTGCTTACCGTCCTGACATCTTGCATCTTGCCCATGATCATTGTCTTGCGGGGCATATGGGAGTTAGGAAGACTTTAGACCGTGTGTTGAGGCATTTTTTTTGGCCTGGTGTGAAAAATGATGTTGCCCAGTACTGTAGAACATGTCATATGTGCCAAACTGTTGGTAAACCTAATCAGAAAATACCTCCTGCACCTTTACATCCCATTCCGGCTATCGGGGAACCTTTCGAGCATATATTGATTGATTGTGTTGGTCCACTCCCTCGCACCAAGTCAGGTAACCAGTACTTACTGACTATCATGTGTATGGCTACTCGGTACCCTGAAGCCATTCCTGTGCGCAGGATTACAAGCTTCAGCAGTTTCTAAGGCTCTAATTAAGTTCTTCACTGTGTTTGGCCTTCCTAGGGTTGTTCAGACAGACCAAGGGTCAAATTTCATGTCCCGTGTTTTCTCTCAAGTGCTCAAGCAGTTGTCGATCCGGCATTGTACTTCATCTGCTTATCACCCAGAGTCTCAGGGAGCCTTGGAGAGGTTCCACCAGACTCTCAAGACAATGCTGCGGGCCTACTGTAAAGAGTTTGAGAAAGATTGGGATGATGGGACCCCTTTGCTCCTTTTTGCAGCAAGGGAAGTGACCCAAGAATCCCTTGGTTTCAGCCCAGCCGAGCTGGTGTTTGGTCATACTGTGAGAGGTCCTTTGAAGATGTTGAAAGAGAAGTGGCTGACAAATGATTCTCCTCCTACTAACCTCTTAGACTTTGTGTGTAACTTCCGGTCTAAGCTAAAAATGGCATGTGACCTAGCAAAGCAAAACTTGGAGGAAGCTCAAGTAAAGATGAAGGGATGGTACGACAAGAAGGCGAGGCATCGAGTGTTTTTACCAGGGGACAAAGTTTTGGTGCTTTTGCCTATTACTGGTTCCACTTTGCAGGCTCAGTATAGCGGACCGTATGTGATTGACCGCCAGGTTGGGGAGTGTGACTATTTGGTTAAGACTCCTGATCGTAAGCGAAAAACACGCTTATGCCATGTGAACCTGTTGAAGCCTTACTGTGGGAGAAACCAGCCCATGCTTGCAGATGTGAAAACTGTTGCTGTGTTAAACATTTTAACTAATGAAGGTGAGGACACTGCTGTTGTCATTGTTGCAGAGGACAGTGATGTTGTTCCAGAGGATCCTAATGTTACTGGTGGTCTAGAATTTTCTCAGGGTAGGTTGCCTAATTCTAAAGTTCTGACTAACTTGGATGTCCATCTTTCTTATTTGGATTCTCCCAAACATTCTGACATCACTGAGTTGATTTATAAACATCTTGCCCTGTTCTCTGATGTGCCGACATGCACGAACGTTCTTCAGCATGACATTGATGTAGGTGATGCTGCTCCTATTAAACAGCATCCCTACAGGGTAAATCCTGTTAAGCGACAGCTTTTACGTAAGGAAGTAGATTATATGCTGCAGCATGGTATTGCTGAACCCAGTACTAGCTCGTGGAGCTCCCCGTGTCTGCTTGTTGAAAAGTCGGATCATACACCCCGTTTTTGTACTGACTTTCGTAAGGTTAACTCTGTGACCAAACCTGATTGTTACCCTCTTCCCCGACTGGATGACTGTATTGACAGGGTGGGATCTGCAAGTTTTGTAACCAAATTAGACCTTCTGAAAGGTTACTGGCAAGTCCCTCTTACTGAGCGAGCATGTGAAATCTCTGCCTTTGTGACCCCAGATGATTTCTGTCAGTACGCTGTCATGGCTTTCGGAATGCGGAATGCACCAGCTACGTTTCGGCGTCTGGTAAATAAGGTGTTGAAGGGAGTTGCAGGTTGTGAAGCCTATCTTGATGATGTGGTAATTTACAGTTCATCCTGGTCTCAGCATGTAGCTCAGCTGGAAGAGGTGTTCCACAGGCTTGCTGTTGCTAATTTGACCTTGAATTTGGCCAAGTGTGAATTTGGACAGGCCACAATAACGTATTTGGGAAAAATGGTTGGTCACGGAAAGGTTTGTCCTCTTGAGGCCAAAGTGGAGGCCATTGTGAACTTCGGTGTGCCTGGTTCGAGACGTGACTTGAAACGTTTCCTTGGCATGGCAGGTTATTACAGGAGTTTTTGTAAGAACTTTGCCACAGTTGCGAACCCTTTGACTAACTTGCTTAGCCCTAAGGTACCATTTGTTTGGACTGATAAGTGTCAGTTTGCCTTTGAGAGCCTGAAAGCGCTGTTGGCTAGTAGTCCTGTTCTTGCTGCGCCTGATTTTAGCAGGCCTTTCAAACTAGCGGTTGATGCAAGTGATGCTGGTGTTGGAGCTGTTCTCCTCCAAGAGGATTCCTTGGGGTTAGAGCATCCTGTTTGTTACTTTTCAAGAAAATTTAACTTGCATCAAAAACACTACTCTACTATAGAGAAGGAGGCACTGGCTCTTATTCTAGCCCTGGATCATTTCGGTGTTTATGTTTCCTCCAGCCAGACCCTAGTGGTCTACACCGATCATAACCCTTTGGTTTTTCTCAACAGGATGAAAAACTCCAACCATCGGCTAATGCGATGGAGTTTAGTTTTGCAGGGGTTCAATCTGGACATCCAACATGTGCGCGGGAAGGATAATGTTCTTGCAGATGCCCTTTCAAGGTCGTAAGTGTTTATATTGTGACAATATGGGTAGATTATGTACTAGTTTAATGGTGAGGTTGCTTTAGAGCAACCTGCTTATGGGAGGGGGTGTTATGTCCAAGGCTAAATTCTTTAAGTTTTTTCCAATTTTCTAAGTTTGCAGGTGATCAGAGGCTCCTCCTCATCGTTTCCCTCCTGACCTCTGGCACCTGTTTGGAGGCCTTTAAGAGCTCTGGGTAGCTCCACCCACTCTCTCTCTCTCACACTGCAGCTTGGGCCTGCTGCAATGACTCCAGCCTCCACCATTTTGTTTTCATTGTTATCCTTGGTTTGACTTTTTGGCTATAATAAAGATTACTTTGGCTGCATTTTCTGGTATTTGTCACCTGTGTTGTTTCCCAAGAGCCGGGGTCGTAACACCAACGACTTCCTTAGCAAGGTTCCAGACCTTGCATTTGTCAGAACCCTGTTTTTTGTTCACAATGGATTTAGAGAGCCTGTACACCAACACTGTACACCCAAATGGGGATGCGAGTAGTCCACCAGGCCCTCAAGAGAAAATAAGAAAAAGATCAGACACAAAAATTGTAAAACCCAAACAAAATAACAGGTTATAAAAGGAATGGGCTCCAAAGGGAGCTCACTTCTCATCGAAGCCTCAAAGAGTACACATCGTTCTCCAGCCATCCAATAGCTCTAGTTTTCAGTGTGGTCTCATAGGTAGTTGTGTATAAGGAAGTTACAATCAAATGTACATGGGCAGATGGTTTGACAACATTTAGCATTGTAAAATATGTTTAAAAAGTTGCAATTTAATCTTGTATCTGCAAGATAGCGCTAATCCAGGAATATAGTTAATAACCCTATCTTTACAAACATGGCTTGAAAGGGACATTGCTTATTTTTGCTGTCTCTACTCTCTCAGAATATTGATATGAAGACAAACACATGCCCATGGATGAGGTAAGTACATAATGAACTCTGTGGCCTCAGTTCATCTAATTGGAGAGGGATCGTGTGTTTGAACCCACAGTGCATATTCCAAATTATACAGTACATAAATTGTTTCTTTACAGTCTCGCAAGCTATGTGGTTTGTGCTACAACATTATAGCAATTTATAGCATTGGCCAGTGGTGATATCAACAGTGATGGTAATCATGCTTTGTTATCAATCAATTTAAACCTACTCTTTTTAGGGGCACTTGATTAAGATTAAGATTAAGGTCTCTCGGCCAAGTATACTTGTGTATACAAGGAATTTGTTCTCTGCATTTATCCCATCCGTGAATTAGTGAACACACAAAGCACACAGTGAGGTGAAGCACACACTAACCCGGAGCAGTGAGCTGCCATGCTACAGCGGCACTCGGGGAGCAGTGATGGGTTAGGTGCCTTGCTCAAGGGCACTTCAGCCGCTTTCTACCGGTCGGGGGTTCAAACCGGCAACCCTCCGGTCACAAGCCCAAAGCGCTAACCAGTAGGCCATGGCTGCCATGTGATGTGTCACCACTTGGTGAAGACCAAACTTCCCCAACTCACTCAACACCCACAAGCTATGGGTGGTATTCAGTCAAGTGAGGATGACCTGCCACCAGGTCAGAAAAGTACTGACAGTCCACCAAGCCAATGATCAAGTGAAAACCCAATGGTGGGGTGCGAGGTGCTGCCGGTAAACAGTTTGTTCCTGGTTTGTCTGTCGACCTGATGCCATTTATGTTGTCCTTACCAGGTCTCATCAACACCAGTGACCACCGAGACGACATCAAAACCTACATCCTCCTTGTCAGCATCTTCAGATCTGGAGTCCTGCTTGACACTCCTGAAAGAAATGAGTGACAAGATCGACAATCTCACGGCCAGGGGGTCAAAAGTTGAACTGAAAGTGCAGGGACTCTCCACCCCTCTCAAAATGCCACCCTTTCACACAGGATCTTCAAGAAAGGGAGATCAGTAACACTTTATGGTGTGTATTATGTATTATGTGTACACTAGGTGTGGCTGAACTGAAAAGTTCAACAGTATGAGCTGAAACTCATCCTGACAATTTTTGCTGCAGAAACAATTATTGCAGATTTTCAGGCATTTCGCCTTGAGAATCAAAAGAGTACCAAAGCAAAAGAAAATCGCCCAACAGGCAGTGTCCCATGTCACTCGCTTTATCAGATATTTGTTGGTTGGACGTGAGCTCAGAGAGGTAACCAAGGACTTACTGTTCCTGAAGAACCCTCAGCGCATGCGCAAGTAAGTTTGTTCCCAACTTTTGATTCATTCAAATTGTGGAAGGCCGCAGATCCAGTCTGGAAGAAAGGGTAATATTCTGGAAGGATTCTCAAGGCTTCTAATTTGAAGACGGTGGAAAGTAGTGATGTCATCTCAAGTGTAAATTAAAGCCATGAAACAGCCCCAACCAACCTACTTGTTGAAGAACAGATACTTGGATTTTTAGGGCAATGTTCGGATTCAGCTTCAGATTCAGAAAACTTTATTTGTCCCGGGGGGCAATTTAAGGCACAAGTGAGCAGCTTAACGTGCAAGTACAGACATTTTAAGGTGCAAAAAAACAGAAACAGAACAAGATATAAAATAGTAGTATCTACAAGTTACCATGCCATAAATGTTATGACTATCCAAAATGTCCATGGAGAATGTAAACAGACTGTGTAAGTAAAGTGACTAAAGTGCAAATGTAAACAGTAAACAGTAGTTGCAGGGAATATATGCCAGTTATAGCCGAGGTAGAATGGGTAATAAATAAAAACAACCAAGAGTCTCTGGTATGTGAGTATGGGGGGGGGGTGACTGTACTATGGTTGTGTGTGAGCTGGAGAAGAGTCAGAGAGAGAGAGAGAGAGAGAGAGAGAGAGAGAGAGAGAGAGAGAGAGAGAGAGAGAGAGTGTGTGTGTGTGTGTGTGGGGAGGAGTTGAGGAGGAGGATGGCTTTGGGGACGAAGGTGGCTTTTCTCCTCCGAGTTCTGCAGGCGGGGAGGAGGAGCCTACGTCCAGAGGAGAGACACTGAAACGCTGAGTGGAGGACGTGTGAGGGGTCTTTGGTGATTTTAACTGATGAGTGTCTGTTGGTCATGAATGTGTGATAGAGTTCTTACAGGCAGGCCAATGATCTTAGAGCAGACTGAAACAGTGCTCTGCAGTCGGTTTCTGTTGTGGAGGCTGATGGGGTGGAACCAGCAGGTTATTGAGAAGGTGATGATGCTCTCAATAAAACTGTAATAAAAAGTCTGTAGAATGTCTCTGCTGACTCCAAAGGAGCTGAGTTTCCTCAGGAGGTAGAGATGTTGCTGGCATCTTCTGAGAGTCTCTTCAGTGTTGGAGGAGAATTTCAGCAGGTTGTCAAAGATGGCGTCCAGATATCTGAACTCCTCGACCAGCTCCACTGGCTTCCCATGGATGATGGTGGTGGCTGCTGTAGTCAGGTCCCTCTGCTTCTTGGAATAAGTCACCACCATCTCCTTGGTTTTACTGACGCTCAGTTCCAGGCGTGAGCTGTCGCACCACTCTATGAACTCCTGAAGAGCTGGTCCGTGGTGATGTGAGGGTCCCGACAGCAGAGACAGGAGAACTGTGTCGTCAGCGTACTTGACCAGGTGGCAGTTGGGCTGTGTGTATCTGCAGTCATCGGTGTACAAGATGAAGAGCAGGGGTGATAGCACGCAGCCCTGGGGGGAGCCAGTCCAGGTGAAACGGAGGTCTGAGAAGGTGTTGTTGACCAGTACTCTCTGGGACCTGTTGGTGAGAAAGTCCAGGATCCACAGAATTAACTGGTCGTCTAGGTGGAAGCGGGAGGAAGGTTTTGAGGCCAGGATGTGGGGCTGCAGGGTGTTGAATGCCGAGGAGAAATCAGCAAACAGTAGTCTGGCTGAAGAGTCGGGGTGCTCCAGGTGTTTGTGGATGCTGTCCATGATGAATGTCTTTGCATCATCGACGCCTTTGCCTGCACGATATGCAAACTAGAATGGGTCAATCAGGGAGTCTGTTGCTCTGATGATGTGGTGTTTTGTGTGTGTGCTCTTTTTTCAATACTACTCCCTCCTTGTTTTACAGGTGGCTAGCCTACCTGGCACAGAAAACAGATCAGATTCTTGGCTGAGAGCAAGCTGAAAGAAAAACTATTATACGAATTGAAGAATGTTAGAGCCAATGTGGAAGTCAAGTTGGCTGTCCACCGACAACAGGTTTTGAGAAAAAAGTCTGGAATGAAAATATGATTTCCTTTATTTCGTTGTACAATGACAATAAAGACATTCTATTCTATGAACTACATTTGTATTATTACACACAGTACACCCAGACTGATCAAATTTATGAAGGTGTCCAAGAAGCAAATTCCTCATCTCACTGATAGGTTGCGCACAAACCTGCTGCTACACCAACAATGCTGAAAATTATTTTCAAATCATGTCATGATTTCATGTCCATTCCAGATCGTCTGTTTAGGGATCCATTCAACGAGAAATTTCTGGGGTACATTTTAGGGTACCTCAGCATTTTAAATGGCCATCGGTCCGTGGGGTTTACTAACATGACGGTTCACCACCTGGCCTGAAGAAGACCATGTAGGGTTTTATTTAAAGTAAGAGGGAAAAAAAATAGCATTTTAATCATTCTCCAATAGATTCTCAGAGACATGATCGAAAGATTCAAGAAAAAACCTAAACCACAGTAAAATTTTCCTTTTAACAAATTTATTATTGAATGATCCGAATCACAATGAAGCAGCAATACAAAATAAAACAGATGAACAAATGTGAATACAACTCATTTACCTTGTTGTCAGGTGCTTTTTAATCTGGGAAATTTAATGAATGTATTTTTTCAAACTGACCAGGGTCTCCACTTCCTGATTGGCTCAAAGACCTGCCAATCACCTGCCATGTTGTCATGGTGTCAACAAATGTTAAAATGTACAGAAATCGGAAAAAGTTGCGTGTTTAAGAAGCTTTTTATATTTTCTAGTAATGTGAGTCTGAACGACAAACCTTGGATCAGATTTACAGGATTTAAAGTTTGATGTCAGGTTTTTCCTCTACACAGAACTAAAATGTTTTACTTTAAATGAAAATCAAAACACACTTAGTTCCTTCCTCTCAACCAAATGTCTTCATATCAAACAATCAGGTTACCTTGGTAACCACTGTGACAGTCAGCTGTCAATCAGCTGCCATCGTGTACAAGCGTCCGAACATGCACAGAAACGTGTGAACATGCTGGAAGGAAACTAAAACACAAACAGAAAACTTTCTCAAACTGTTCGGCTCTGCTGACAGGAAAACAACATTTAAATGGTTTGACTCCCCCCTTCCTCACTCCCTCCAATCCCCACCCCCTTCTACTTGTGTCCCTTACTGGTCTTAAAGGACACCTGCAGGACTTTGTCCCCCATGCGGTAGCCGTTCAGGCTGTGGATGGCCATGGCAGCCTCCTCGTAGTTCGTCATGGTGACGAAGCCAAAGCCTTTGCATTTGTTGGTGTTGAAATCTCGGATCACTTTCACGTTGACGACGGCACCGAACGGCCCGAACATCTGCCACAGGATGGCCTCGTCTGCATCTTGGCCCAGATTATAGATGAAGATGCACCAACCAGAGGATGCGCTCCCCGAGACTCCGCCCCCACCACTCATGTGGTCGACACTCATTGGCGAGAACCTAGAACCCAAAAAGAAACAGGAAATCAAATTCATCTCCATCAACGTTGAATACAAACTGAAGGTTTTCAGCCTCTGTTTGTTCTTTTAACAACCAATCAGAAAGCTTGTCAGTCAGGACAGCTGGACTCTAAATCACTGGACGGGTGAGCGTACCTGAACCTCTGTGCCTGGTGATGGACAGGGCCTCCAAAGCGCCGTGATTGGCCGTGGTACATCTGTGACATCATCTGGGAGTTCCTGGCCTGATTGGGGTTGGCAGCAAACTTGACTGTGATTGGCTCGGTGCTGCCAGGAGGGGTGTGTCCATTCAATTGTTTGACGGCGTCCTCGGCCTCGGACCTCTTATCAAAGCGGATGAAGGCCACGCCCCGAGACAGACCTAAACAGCAAATGTCTGAAGGTTCTCAGTCATCCGGGTCATGGTATATCCAACAAAGGTTCAAAAAAAGGCAACTGGGCTTGTAGAGTTTTTTTTTTTTCCAGTTGCCTTTTTTGAACCTTTGTTGGACAACTAAACAGCAAATCAAAACAGTCAGGACCAGTGACTGGTCACATGACTGTCAGGCCACTAAGCGTGTGCCATACCTGAGGCCTGGTCCACCAGCACTCTGGAGTTGATGATACGTCCGTAGTGACTGAACATGTCCTCCAGGTCCTGCTGACTCAGCGTCCTCGGCAAACCACTGATGTACAGATTAGCGTCTTTAATCATGTCCGAACTCGGCCGCGCAAACGAAACCTGAACGGAGGCGACAGAAAATGTTTCAGCTCATCGTCTACGCCGCAGAAAGAATCCACAAGAATCAAAGTTTCAACACAAACATTTCAAATGAACAGTTACATCCGGTATTCAAATAAAATCCAGAAGATTTTAAATGTTTAAAAATTCAGTGAAAAAAATACAACCAGCTATTCAGATTAGCCCCAAACAAAATAAAACAAAGAAAAATAAAAGCATCCAAACAGCCTCTAATCATTGTCAAAATAAAAGCATTTAATTTATAGAGGTTGGAGCTTTGTCTCACTGAACTGAAGAAATCACAGATTCAGTGTCAACATGTGTCCACATGAAAAAAAATAAACAGAAACATGACAGCAGACTTTAAAAAAATAAAAATAAAAACCTTAATCCGTCAGACAGTTTGGAGGTGAGAGCGCCCTCTACTGTCCAGGAACATAACACATCTATCAGTTGAGACAGGAAAATCAAAGAGCACCTGTGGCACGTTACCTTGATAGTTTTAGACTGTAGCCTCAGGCCATTGAGGGTACTGATAGCCCTCTCTGCATCACTAGGGTTAACAAAGTTAACAAAGCCGTAACCTAAACTGTGGCCTAGAGAAACACAAAGGAAAACAACAAAATAAAATAACAAAACTGTCTGTGTTACAGCCGCCACACATTCTGGATAGAAACAAACAAACAGAGTTCAAACTGAGTACAGGTCAGAAATCAGTCCATACACTGTCAGAACAACATCCACCTTCTGAACAAACCCAGAAAACTCAGAGACACTTCAGCTCCAACATGTTGGAATGAACCACGTTTGGACAGAACGGATGTCTTCAAGAAATTCACGACACTACGTTCTGGTTTCAGTCGACCTCCGATGTCTACACCGTTTAACTGAAGAATCTGCTGCTCAGGTGAAACATCTGGAAATACCTGGACAGTTGGTGTTTGATCAACAACAGCACCCACTTTGAACAAATGGTTGGAACTAAAATGTCCCTCAACTGTTTTCTTGACTTGTTCAGAACAATAAGTTCAGGATCTTCATACATTCAGTGTTTTACAAACATTTTCAAAACCTGAAAAATAAAATGAAACGGGTCAAAGCAGATCTTAAAACATTTGTACATAATATTAAAAAAACGTAATCACGGCTAGGCGATATGATAACGTAGGATACCAATTCTCCGTCTTTATGAGTCTTTAACGTTTTAGAATTAAAAGCTTTAATGTGAGAAAATATAAAAGCAGTTTAGTGTCGTCGCCCAGCCCTGATTCAACCAGTCACCGTTAAATACCTGGTAAACACTCTGTCCATATTAAACCTGGTGTGAAAATAAAAAGCATTACATCAACAACAACAGTGAAGAAAGAAAAGAATTCAAATCTGATTCAGAACAAAAACAAAAAACAAACAGTGGCTTAAACAGAAAACAAAAGAAAAAAAAAAAAAACAGCTGATCAGTGAAAACATCCCAGAAATAAAAAACAGCTGATGTAAAGAACAACAGGAAATACTGCAAACATTAAACAGCACTGACATGACTAGCACTAGTCCTAATACTGATACTATCACTATTATAAATACTAATAGTACTGATTCTATATATATATTATTAGTACTGACTACTCCTCCACAGTGGGTACAGCTGAGACCTTGGCAGCATTAGACAGAGTACTACTATAACACTACTGTGTCTCAGTAATGCTGGGACAGGACAGGACAGAGAGTACTGCTTGAGGCGCTCTGAGCAATCTTCTACGGTTCTGGCTCAGTTTACACAAGTACTCTGCATTATGACAACAGTAATACTAAAGAGGTACTACGGTAATATTACAATAATACTAGAAATGTACTGTAGTATTAGTACTGCCAGGAATTACCTGCCACTTTGTCCCTGATAAGTTTGGCGGACTCGACGTCTCCGACGCTGCTGAAGAGGCTTCGTAGTTCGTCCTGACTCATGCTCTGGGGCAGGTAGTTGACGATCAGGTTAGTCCGGGCGTCATCATCCTCCATCATCTGCTCGTTGTAGCCGTTATCGTACAGCTCCTGAGGTCAGGACATCGGCATCACGTTAATGAAGGATGGACACGTCATAAACATCACATAACAGTATAAAGAGGGAAGAGAGTCTGGAGGGAGGGGATGCTAAGAAATAAGAGTCAGAACGTTTTATAGAATTAGGTCTGGACACCGAGTAAACACATTATTAAATAATTTAACTGAAAACACAAACATTATAGGAACGAGTTTAGAAAACAAGTTTTATTGTTTCTATTCAGTAAGATATTAAATTAATGTTTCCTCTGAGGATGCTGTTGTTTTTCTTTAACACTAAATGTTTTCCGTCCATGAATGAAACATTAATCAGATCGTCACCTTTCCAGAGACACCTTTGGCGGAGAGCTGACCGTCTCGGACATCACTCTGAGACGTCTGAACCTCACACACCTGAAACACACAGAGTACGACTTGTTACAACAGGCAACGTGAAACTCGTCCACGGTGACGTGTCCCTGAACCGTCTGACGGAGAACGGACCACGTGTCCCTGAACCGTCTGACGGAGAACCGGCCACGTGTCCCTGAACCGTCTGACGGAGAACCGACCACGTGTCCCTGAACCGTCTGACGGAGAACCGACCATGTGTCCCTGAACCGTCTGACGGAGAACGGACCACGTGTCCCTGAACCGTCTGACGGAGAACGGACCACGTGTCCCTGAACCGTCTGACAGAGAACCGACCACACAGGTCAGGAGAAACATCTGAAGTAAATGATCAACAATGAAAACCACGGATTACTCATCAACTCACCTTCAGGTACCGGATGTGTCCTCGTCTTAATGCCATGGAAACGGTTCAGGTGGTTCTCTGCACCTGGAACAAACCAGATCCATGTTACTGACTGATCAGAACTGACGGGGATCAGTAGACTCGTGGAGATACAGAGGAACGTGTAATGATCAGAATCTGATCAGATTAATCGGTCTAAAGGTCTATCATCACACCTATCACCTGAACACTGGGACGGAGGGAATAAAGAAGAGGTGAACTGACTCCACCAGATTCCAACAACAATTCTTCTACAAACTACTTTTTGTTGGTTTCCTCTGGATGGAGTTTGAGTGGGAGGAATGTTGGGCTGAACTCTGACCAGGACATGTCCCTGAACTCCAGGACTGTTGTCTTTTATTCTGTCTCAAGAGCTGAACAACTCGACTGCATTAGTTAGAGATCGTATCACTCCAGTTTTAGCTTCTCTTCATATGTTTCCATCCAAGGTCCTTAAATGCCTCGCTCCATCTGATCTCAGAGACTTCAAAGAACCTCATCAGCTCAGTAAAGCTGTGTCTTCCTAGTGGTTCATAGAGGTTCTCCAGTAGAATGGAAGGTAGAACCCTCTCCTGAGGAACCAGCTCCATCTGAATGCCAGCTCTACTCAGTATCAGTCTCTTATGTAGAACCAGTTATGTCTTGTTCTCTTGTTTGTAGCATGATTAGATTCTACATCTATGTTTTAATCAGACGTATAAATTAAATCTTCTGTTCTTTCTGTCTCTACCTGACCTCCAACAGATGTTTCCTCAGTAATGTTTAGGACGTTAGAGACTCTCAGACAGTGTAGAAATAAAACTATCGGCCGCTAGACACGTGAGACATGTTTAATGTCACCTGACGTAAAAAATAATAAGACAAAAAGCGGCGACGCTGAGCTAAGATCGTCTTAAACCTGTTAACATTAGCCGCGTGTTAGCATTGCGCTCGTGTCGATGCTACTAGCTAACGGCACCGAGGCTAACAGCGGGAGCTAACGCTGCTAACAGACGTCATGTTTCTTACCTGTAAATGTGGGTAACGTGGACGAAGAGAAGGAACGTGACGAACTGGTACACGACGAGATTCTCTGCTATGGAACCGCCGGTGGAGGTTCTGCTGGTGATGGACCGAAACACCGAGTTTAAAAACGACAGGTTAACTGCTCTGCACAAAGGAAACTAACTCACGTGAAATGAAATATCGCGAGACAGCTTCTTCTTCTCGTCGAGCTGGATAACGAGATGGTGGTGACACCTGCTGGTCACATGTAGAAACTACACCGACAAATGGAAATTAAACACGATTAAAACCTCGTTTAAAATGATTTGGACCTAATTTATTTATTCATTGATGCTGCAGCTGTTGGTGTTGATCTAAACTCTGCTAAACTACCTGCTCGTCCTGAATAGATAAGCAAAAGACAAAAAAATGAGTCTGCAAGTAATAAACAAAAAAACAAACATTTACTATTTTATTGTAACGCAGTAACATTAATAAGATAATAATAAACGTGACAAGGGTCTGTTTAGAGGACGTTATTGAAGTCTGTTAGAATCAAAGAGGAGCTGTTGAGACGCATGGTGGCGGTAATGCAAGATGGTGGACGTAAAATACCGAGAAGAAGAAGAAGAAGAAGAAGAAGAAGAAGAAGAAGAAGAAGAAGACGCCTACGTGTTGTGACGTCACGGGGTGGTTTCCGCTGCGGAAGCCGCTGCTACATGTAAACAAAGCCAAGTTAGCAGCGACTGTTCCAATGAAGAAAGACGGAGTTTAATCCGAATCAAAGAAAGTTGAGTTAGTTCTCACGGATTCAGAACAGAGAGTCTGGGCGGTGATGGACTAAACCCGAACCAGCAACATGTCCATGGAAGACCCGTTCTTCGTTGTCAAAGGGTCAGAGATGTCCTACTGTGCTAACGAAGATAATGCTAACTGTAACCTAACACAGCTGCAGACAGTGACGTTATGCTAACAAGGACCAAACAGCTAGCGTTAGCATTTGTGCAGATGATCAATAATCAACTTAAACGATTAGAATCAATCTAACTGCAAAGGCATCTTAGCTACCAATACTGATAAGTTATTAGTATTACTGGTGATAGTTGGTTAGCTACTGTAAACATGATATAGTATGTAAATATGTTTTGTACATTTTAACATATTTACTTTTATAAAGTTTTTCTCATCTTTTGCTTTAACACTTTAATTAAACCACAGGGATTAATTAAAGTCCCATTTTATCTGTGTCAGGAGGGTTTGTGGGTTAATGGGGGTTAGGACCCTCACCCCAGGCCTCTGTCCTGGGGTGAGGGTCCTAACCCCAGGACAGAGGCCTGAGGCAACTAAATAAAAGGTATTTAATAAAAAGACAAAACCAAAGGCGCTGCAGATGAGACAGGAATTCTAAACATGATGAAATAAAAACTTCAATGAAACATAATCCAAGAAAAAGTGAGCTACACGTGACAAGACATGAATGACGAGTAACGAGATGAAAACCAGGCACGAGACAAGCAGGACGTAACAGAGAACAGGGGGAAGGCAGGGCTATATATACACACGGGACAGGGGAGTGACGAGACACAGGTGAAACAAATCAAGACGGGGAAGACAATCACAAAGGCAGGAAGGGACAGGAAGGGACACAAGACAAGGAACCAAGAACTTAACAAAATAAAACAGGAAACTGAAAACAGAAAACTTAACACCAAACCATGAATGTAAAAAAACAAGAACTTAACAAAATACAAGAAACAGAAACGCAGCAAAACTAATCACAAACCATGACAATCTAACTGTGATGCTAACGATTAGCCACCAGATGACATGAGTCCAGTAAAGTCTTCAGCATTAATTAATTTTGAACAGTAGCAGTTTGTTTTCTCTGAATCTGCTCAAAGTTAAAGGTGAAGTTGATCAGATCAGTGTTTATCATCAGACTAATCTTTGTTCTGTGAGATGACGATTAAAGACTTTTAGCAGTTTTCCCACAGAGAGAGACTGAGATTTATTTTGAAATTATTATTTACTTTACTTTATGCAGATTGTCTGAATCCTTTAAGGAGATTTTAAAGCTGGGAACTATTTTATTGACAATCATCTCTCTGACTTGTTACCAGTCAACCAGTTAGATGTTTATGTTCATTCACACATTCTCTACGCTTTGGTTGAGACGTTCACATCGAGTTATTTCTTTACATTTGTGATCAGGGAGGTGCAGAAGGCCGTGAACGCAGCTCAGAATCTCCATCACAGATGGAGGGAGCTGCTGCAGGAAGGGGGCGGAGCCTCCAAGGAGGAAGTAGACTGGACGACCAATGAGCTGAGGAACAGCCTGCGCTCTATTGAGTGGGATCTGGAGGACCTGGATGAGACCATCAATATCCTTTCAGAGCTGAGGTGTGAGTTGTGTTTATGTGTCATATGTTTAAACATGTTTCTTAACAGTCAGTGAATGCATCGTAGAATCCAACCCGAAGAAGTTCAACCTGGACGCTGCCGAGCTGTCGAAGAGGAAAGCCTTCATCACCAGCACCAGGCTGACGGTCAAGGTAAACTCTGCAGAGACAACACTTCTAATGTTGATCATCAGGAAATGACGAGTCGATCTGATTGGCTGCTGACTGGCTGCTGACTGACTTTGTTTCCTCTGAAGGAGATGAAAGAACAGATGTCGAGTCCAGCTGCTGCCTCCGCTGACAGAAAGAACAAACAGGTAACAGCTCATACACACCTGGTTGAACAGACTCCATTACCCATAAACCCCTTCAGCTACATGAGGACAGACAGCGTCAGAGATGATGTAGATGTTCTGAAGTGTTGTTCTGATGTCCAGGCTCTGCTAGGGGAGCGTGGCGCTCAGGGGCCCATATGGCAGCCTGGTCCTGATAAATATGGCCGACTCGACCGCCAGCTGCAGAACGCCAACTCTCAGTTCATAGAGGAGCAGCACGTTCAGCAGCAGGTACCCCTGAGCAACAAAACATCTACTAACAACGTTGTTAACAGGTGAATAAAACCATTAACTGCTGTGTGTTTGTCTCAGCTGATAGCGGAGCAGCAGGACGAACAGTTAGAGCTTGTGTCTGGAACCATTGGAGTCCTGAAGAACATGTCAGAGAGGATCGGCATGGAGCTAGACGAACAGGCTGTGTAAGAACCTTCATCTGGTTTTAGGGTTGAACTGACACATCTGTCTGTATTGCTAGATAGATACACATTTATAACACCAAGAAAAAGTTTATTAGGAAGAAACCAACAGAACCAGCTCATCTGGATGAGGCAAAGACAGAGAAGAAGAGAGGATGATGAGACAGCTGGTACATGCATCATCTAAACAGGACACAGACAGCAGCAGCAGTAGTAGCTGATGGACAGATGATAATGAATCAAAGTATAGATCAGGTGGTGTGTTAACACAGAGCTCAGTAAATCCAGTGGTTTGTCTGTACGACTGTTGACTGGTGTGTTTCCTGCAGGATGTTGGACGACTTCAGTCATGAGATGGACAACACTCACTCCAGACTGGACAACGTCATGAAGAAACTGGCCAAAGTGTCCCACATGACCAGCGGTGACTCCCCGCCCTTTAATGTGTCTAGTGCAGTAGAAACGAACAGAAGCTGAATTAGTAGAGTCAACCGTTGATGATTATTAACGGTTTCTCTCTCCGCAGATCGGCGCCAGTGGTGTGCTATCGGCGTGCTGCTCGCCATCCTCTTCGTTGTCATCCTCCTCTTCTTCATCCTCTGATGTTTCCCGCTGAAGCTCATGTCCACGGAACTCTGCAAGACTCTACTGGTCTCTACTGGACTCCACTGGACTCCACTGGACTCTGATGGACTCTTCTGAACTCTACTGGACTCTGATGGACTCTAATGGACTCTTCTGAACTCTGATGGACCCGGCTGAACTCTACTGGACTCTGATGGACCCGGCTGAACTCTTCTGGACTCTACTGGACTCTTCTTTACTCTACTGCTGGACTCTACTGGACTCTACTGGACTCCACTGGACTCTGATGGACTCTTCTGGACTCTGATGGACTCTACTGGACTCTAATGGACTCTGATGGACTCTACTGGACTGTACTGGACTCTAATGGACTCCACTGGACTCTGATGGACTTCACTGGACTCTGATGGACTTCACTGGACTCTGCTGGACTCTTTTGAACTCTACTGAACTCTACAGGACTGCTGGACCCGGCTGAACTCTTCTGAACTCTACTGGACTCTACTGCTGGACTCTACTGGACTCTGATGGACTCCACTGGACTCTACTGGACTCTAATGAACTCTACTGAACTCTACAGGACTGCTGGACCCGGCTGAACTCTTCTGAACTCTACTGGACTCTACTGGACTCTACTGCTGGACTCTACTGGACTCTGATGGACTCTTCCTGTTGACTGGAACTGAAAAAACTGTTTTAGTTCTTTGAGGGTTTGACTGTAAAAATCTTGAGGAGGAAAAACGTCTTAACGTTTGAGTTTGTTTGGATTTTATTTAAATGTCTGAAGACGACCAGTTTAACTCTGAACACTCGTCCCGTTGAGGTAGGGTTCCCTTCCACTGGCCTCGTTATCGTTAGTTTCTCTGATGGAAGGAATCAGGTGTTAGCTGCTCTGATGGAATCAGACTCCTCTCGTCATCGTCATTTAACTCAACACAGACATTTCACCGTTACCACTCCAACACTATCGCCAGTATCGATTGGATATTTACTGTTGAGGTGTTTCTTCACCCCAACACATTGACTCACAGGCACAAACAGCAGCAGCTCAAGTTAAAAAATACCACAGTTCACAACATTATATGAGAACTGAGACATCTCTAGAGAACGTGACTTTGAAACACTTTTTGGCAACTAACGTAGAAACACTAAAACTTTTTGTTTGTTTGTTTGTTTTTATCGACTGAAAACTTGTGTTCAGTGTTAAAGCGTCTTTTTATTTGACCGTGTCCCTGTAAGCATCATATCATGTACAGACTTATTGATCAGGTCTTAATTTAACCACTTACTCCTGTTTCACAATAAAAGCCTTCCTCCAGGGAATTTCTGGCAGGCTTTTAATTTGAAGTGAGTTACCTCATTTAAAGTGTCACATGACTTCATCAGGTTGTGGTACATAGTGCAGGTCAGAGTTTCTGAATAAATTACTTAAAAATCTGAATTAAACGTTCTAACCAGACTTAATAAATCTATCCAGTTGTCTTCAACTCATTTCACATCATTCAGTATTTTCTTGTGCTTATTGTTAAAACTGCAGTAAAGCAGTTTTTATTTCTTATATCGATAAACTCAGAGTTGACCATGAATGAGTTGAACATGTTATTGACTGTTATTGTTTGATGTCAGTGTCTTTATTGTTGATCAGTTATTGTGTCTGCAGGTGGATTTTATTTCAGTAAACTCCAGAAAAGATAAACAGGCTCATTTATTTTTTTAAGTTGCTGTTAAACTGACAACAGATTCTCTTCTAACGTTTTCATTTTTAGGAACTTTTTTCGAGTCGCATCATGTCATGTTCTTAGGGTTTTTACTGAGGAAGAGTTTACAGTTGAAAGTCCACAAATGACACACAAAAATTTGACCCTAATTTTATTCAGAGGTACAGTACAAATAAAAAAAAAAGTCTTTAAATATGAAGGAACGGGATGAGTTAACTAACAGGAGACACCAGGCTTCAGTGTTGCTTCAATCAAGAACATGAACGGCTTAGAGACTCTGGTTGGACTCTGACAGAGAGAGAAGAGGTGAAGCAGTGATCAGGGTTCAGTTATAAAATGAGAAGCAGATGTTTAATGGTCAGCAGCAGGTCTGTAGTCAGAACGGTCCTTTTTCTTCTGCTCCGACCCAAAACTCTGAACCGACAATGACTTCCTCAGCTGCAAGATAGGTGACCCCTTCAGGACAAATAAGAAACACACGGTCAAGAAGAAGAAAGGATCTGATAACAGAGATGACAGATGGGATGATCTTCTCACCTCTCTGAGTGACTGAACCGACGGAGATTTCTTCAGAGAGGACCTTCTGGTACCTGAAGGGGCCGGATCAGACTCTGAGGTGTCGGTCCTGGAGCTGAGCCGGTCAAGGCTGTTGGTTCGAGTCCTGGTCAGTCGGACGTTAGAGAAAAAACGCCGCAGTGAAAGACGAGAAGATTCGTGTCTGCTGAACCTGAAGGAAACACCGTTTGTAAAAGAGTCAAGTCTCATACTTGTAGAGTAAAAAGACATCAGTCAAGAAACAATGGATTAGTCAACGATGACTAAAACATCTCTGAGAATAAATAAGGAAGATAATATGAACTCTAGGACCGTCACTGTCACTTATATAATGTATAACTCAGTTACATGTAACAAACATTAAAATCAACATACAAATGATGATGTAAATCAGCTGGTGAATGCAGTTTATGACAAATATCTGAATCCAGATGTGAAGAGTCAGTAACTATGATGAATCATCAGGATCAGTTTAAAAATCACCGTTCAGGAAGAGAAGCCTCGTCACCGCTCAGCTCTGTTCTCATAGACTGTGAGACCCTGTCACTGCTGACTGAGGAGGGCGTGGCTTGGCTCTCAGCTATAAACCAATCAGAAGATGACATGTTAGACAGGAGGTGGAGGTCTGTTCATAACTGGAGACATCATGTGAAGATGTTTAGTAGAGTCTCATTAATCACATATGAACTGTACAACTTGTGTGTGGCTCCAAGCTGAAGTTTGTTTGAAACACACAAACACAAAGAGGACCCCCCCCCCCCCCCATATAATAATGATATAATCTATAATGTGTATATATAATGCACATTAGTACATACACCGATCATACAACATTATGACAGGAGAAGTGAATAACATTTAAACCATCTTGTGACAGTTCAGTGTTCTGCTGGGAAACTTCTGGACCTGGCATTCATTGGTGTGGATGTTACTTAGACATGTAGCACCCACCTAGACCAGACCAGGCACCCCCACCTAGACCAGACCAGGCACCCCCACCTAGACCAGACCAGGCACCCCCACCCCATAGCAATGACACTCCTTGATGGCAGCAGCCATCCCCAGCAGGATGCAGCCTGACACAGACACACACACAAAAACACTTAAGGAACAACTAAAAAAAAAACATGAAGAACAGCACAAGGTGTTGACCTGGCCTCCAGATTCACTAGATCCCAAACTGATCAAGTATCTGTGGGATGATCCACAGAGGCCCCTCCCCTCAAAGCCCCCCCCCCACTAACAACAGGACACCCTCAGAAGACCCATGTCCATTCTCTGATGAGTCACCACAAGGGAGACCTACACAATATTCATAATAGTCATAATGTTATGGCTGATCATTGTATAATGCATGTAATGTATATATAATCTATACATAAGTGATACATTTCTTCATTCATTCATCTTCTGTAACCTCTTGTCCTGTGAAGGGTCATGGGGGTCTGGAGCCTATCCCAGCTGTCATTGGTCTAGAGGGGGGGTCCACCCTGGACAGGTCTCCAGTCTATCCCAGCTGTCATTGGTCTAGAGGGGGGGGTCCACCCTGGACAGGTCTCCAGTCTATCCCAGCTGTCATTGGTCTAGAGGGGGGGGTCCACCCTGGACAGGTCTCCAGTCTATCCCAGCTGTCATTGGTCTAGAGGGGGGGTCCACCCTGGACCAATAGAGAGCCGAAGTCCCGCCCCTCTACTTCCGGGTCATGGGACCTATCTTTCTAAAATATATGAATGGCAGTCTATGGAGAGATCATAATTATTTTCTGGTCCCGTTCGAATTGTGGCATGAATTTCACATATGATGTGTGTGAATTTAAAAGATTTTTTTTCACGTCAAGAGATAAATTATTTGACGTAAATAAGCTGAACAACATTAGGTTTTGTATGAGATCGCTTAGTGAACTACATCTCTCGTCTAGAACAATGTACGTCACTAGAGAACTATGGCTGTCTCCTTGTTGAGCTTTACCGTCTTCTTCCAGGACGAAGGTAGAAGCATCAAACGAGGTGAAAATCATTATAAATCGGGTCATGTCCAGAGCTGTAGTTACACCAAGGGAGTTGTGGTCGGTTCTGTACGCGCCAGCATGCGGGACTTGTAGTTCGTTTAATTACGTATTTTCCATAGCGTTTTACTGAACTATCTTGAGACAAACTGTGACATTCTTGACATGTAAAATCATTTTTTATTCTGAAAAACAACATATGTATAATCCAAGGCACAAGTCGATCGGGACCAGAAAATAATTTATCTTTCTCCATAGACTGCCGTTCATATGTTTTAGAAAGATAGGTCCCATAACCCGGAAGTAGAAGGGGCGGGACTTCGGCTCTCTATTACCTACGGCCAATTTAGAATCACCAGTGAACCTAACCAGCATGTCTTTGGACGGTGGGAGGAAGCTGGAGAACCTGGAGAGAACCCAGAACCTTCTGGCTGTGAGGCATCGGTGCTGACCACCTCGCCACTGTGACGCCCGTGATACGTAAATGTTATAATATTATATAACATGATGTGTTTAATGTGACTGTGAACAGTTTACATGTCCGACTGTAAACAGGCATTTTTATTGGTGGAGACCATGTGATCGTGTGTCAGGTGGATGTTGTACCTGAGCCCCTCCCTGCAGAGGAGGATGAGGAGGAGGAAGATGAGGAAGAGGGGGAGTTCTTTGTGGTGGCTTTCAGGCCGTCCTCCTCCCTCAGTCCCCCCCCAGACTGGTGCTCTCTGTGGGACATCTGGTTCTGGTTCAGATCTTGTGCTGCCTTAGTGCCATTGGCCCTGGCACGTGTCCGTGACATCATAAGTGGAGGAGACAAGGTGGCGGTGCATCTGAAGGGCTGAGGGGGCGTGGCCACACAGTGAGGGGCATAGGGATTGATTGGCAGGTCAGTGGTGGGTATGGTCTTAGGCCTCTGGGCTCCATTACGTTCCACCTGGGTTGTGATGGAGCCAATGTAGGTCTCTCTGATTGGTTCAGTCCGCAGGTTTAAGCTCCGCCCCCTGTCCTTGGTTACAGGTGGTTGTAGACGGAGGTCTAGGTCCAGGTTAACACCCAAATCTCCTGAACTCTGGCCTCCCACCGCTCTTCTCTGCTGTCTGTCAACAAGAGGCCCCGCCTCCCTTAGCCCCGCCCCTACCTTACTGATGTACAGGTTCTGGTGAGGTTTAGACACGAGGACACCTGTCCCCCGCTGCCCCACGCGTCTCCTCTGCTGCTGTCGCTCCACGTAACGAGACTCCGCCTCCGTCTCCGTCTCATCTTCAAAACGCAGACGACGAGTCGGAGACGGTGACGACCGTTGCCTTGACAACCCGGTGGTTGACTGACAGCTGTAAGACACAGTCCGGTACCCTGAAGCCACGCCCCCCGACTGCACCTGTTCACCCAGCCTGACCCCCGACCTGCAACAGACCACAGGTATTCAAGACTAACAGATAGTGTGTGTTATAGAGTGTGTGTTATAGTGTGTGTGTTATAGAGTGTGTGTTATAGAGTGTGTTATAGTGTGTGTTACTCACAGAGAGTGTGTGTTATAGTGTGTGTGTTATAGAGTGTGTGTTATAGAGTGTGTTATAGTGTGTGTTACTCACAGAGTGTGTGTTATAGTGTGTGTGTTATAGAGTGTGTTATAGTGTGTGTTACTCACAGAGAGTGTGTGTTATAGTGTGTGTTATAGAGTGTGTTATAGTGCCCGTCCACACGGAAACGCAAAAACGCCGAAACGCAGAAGTTTTTCATCGTTTTGGCCTTTCGTCCACACGTATCCTGTAAACGCATTGCCCTAAAACGCACTTTTCTGAAAACGGGTCCCAGGGTGGAGAAATTCGCAAACGCAGCTTTTGCGTTTTCATGTGGACGGCGAATACGGGGAAAACGATGACGTCATCGCCACACTCCCGAGCAGCCTTCCACCTCCCGCAAGACGTCTCATAACAACATCAACAACAATGGCGGACTACATGCTAGTTTTCCTGCTGGAGAAGATATTGAGCCTATTAGGGTTACTAGGGCTAAATATCACGCTCCTGTACCACCACGCTGAGCAAAAAAGGCGATTTGTAAACAGCGCTCAAGATTTGTGCGCATGCTCCGCCTCTTCCTCTCCGTTTTTGGTGAATTTCTGAAACCGAAACAGCGCCACCTATAGGCCTGGAATAGGAAGTAGCGTTTTCGGTCGTGTTGAAACGGATCCGTGTGGACGCGGATATTTCTTGAAACGATGATCGAAAACGGAGAGGGAAAAGATCGTTTTCGTACGTGTGGACGAGGCCTTAGAGTGTGTTATAGTGTGTGTTATAGTGTGTGTTAGGGTTAGTGTGTGTTATAGTGTGTGTTATAGTGTGTGTGTTATAGTGTGTGTTATAGTGTGTGTTATAGTGTGTGTTAGGGTTAGTGTGTGTTATAGTGTGTGTTATAGTGTGTGTTATAGTGTGTGTTAGGGTTAGTGTGTGTTATAGTGTGTTATAGTGTGTGTTAGGGTTAGTGTGTGTTATAGTGTGTGTTATAGAGTGTGTGTTATAGAGTGTGTGTTATAGAGTGTGTGTTATAGAGTGTGTGTTATAGAGTGTGTGTAATAGTGTGTGTTATAGAGTGTGTTTTATAGTGTGTGTTATAGAGTGTGTGTTAGGGTTAGTGTGTGTTATAGAGTGTGTGTTAGGGTTAGTGTGTGTTATAGTGTGTGTTAGGGTTAGTGTGTGTTATAGTGTGTGTTATAGTGTGTGTGTTATAGTGTGTGTTATAGTGTGTGTTATAGTGTGTGTTAGGGTTAGTGTGTGTTATAGTGTGTGTTATAGTGTGTGTTATAGTGTGTGTGTTATAGTGTGTGTTATAGTGTGTGTTATAGTGTGTGTTAGGGTTAGTGTGTGTTATAGTGTGTGTTATAGTGTGTGTTATAGTGTGTGTTAGGGTTAGTGTGTGTTATAGTGTGTTATAGTGTGTGTTAGGGTTAGTGTGTGTTATTCAATTCAATTCAATTCAATTTTATTTATATAGCGTCAATAACAATACAAATCGTCTCAAGACGCTTTACAAAAACCCGGCCTGAAACCCCCAGAGCAAGCCTGAAGGCAACGGTGGCAGGAAAAACTCCCTTTTAACAGGAAGAAACCTCGAGCAGAACCCAGCTCATATGGAGGGACCCATCTGCCTGAGGCCAGCCGGGAACAGACAGAAGAAAGAGAGAAGAGAACAGCAAGATAAACATACATCTGTCATAGATACACATATCTGACTAAAGTGTACATGTGGAATCTTATGATACAAACTGTTATAGTGTGTGTTATAGAGTGTGTGTTATAGTGTGTGTTATAGAGTGTGTGTTATAGAGTGTGTGTTATAGAGTGTGTGTAATAGTGTGTGTTATAGAGTGTGTTTTATAGTGTGTGTTATAGAGTGTGTGTTAGGGTTAGTGTGTGTTATAGTGTGTGTTATAGAGTGTGTGTTATAGTGTGTGTTATAGAGTGTGTGTTATAGAGTGTGTGTTGTAGAGTGTGTGTTATAGAGTGTGTGTTATAGAGTGTGTGTAATAGTGTGTGTTATAGAGTGTGTTTTATAGTGTGTGTTATAGAGTGTGTGTTAGGGTTAGTGTGTGTTATAGTGTGTGTTATAGAGTGTGTGTTATAGTGTGTGTTATAGAGCACTTGTCAACCAGCGTAACAGTGGACATCGGCGTCGTTACACACCAACAAACAGGGGACTTACAGTTGAACAGGGCACATTTTTTAAGTCCCCTGTTTGTTATGCCTTAAATCAAGCTAAAATCATGTCTAAGACGCTCTCGTGAAATTTTTTAATATTAAGCAAAGTGGGGACTTGCAGGTATGTGAGTGTTAAACCCCATACTCAGCGGTGCCTCTGCTGACTGGAGCATGGATTTTCACACGTCATTCACACGCGTCGTTTCTTAACACTCCTCCATTGTCTGAATGGCTTGCAGCCCCAGCCAGTCATTCAGATAGTAGTAGGGCTATTCATCAAACTACGTAGTGAAGAAACCACTCTATTGAAACACAATTCATCATGCATTTGAAACAAAATATAAAGGTTCAGCTTTAGAAGATATCAAGTAGATAAGTTTCGAGCTTGACACTATTAAAATAAAGGACTGCCCAGGAAGCAGGAGATTAAGTAAATTGGAAATAAAATGGTCAGACGAATTAACCTCTTCTCGGTTTTAAGTAAGCAGTAATACCTTATTTAGAGTCTGACTTAATATCAGATTTTGACTAGACCGTAGACCATTTCAAAATACTCACCAAACCAGTTTTCACAAGGCCTGGATGTCAGTTTTCAACGTGTATGCTCAGTCTTTACCTAAAGGAATATAATTTGTTTGTTGTTGTACATTACGGAAAAACGTCCACACTTATATAGCATGGATCGACACAAGTCCACTGATAGCTGACGAATAATGACACAAGTTCGTTCTTGGATAGCATAGAGCAAAAGGCACACTCCAGCATGGATAAATAAAAGAAACTAAATTTAATTTATGATACTTGTGTGAAACTAAAGCTTAATGTGCATTTCCTAATCAGTTTCAAGCTTATGACTGTCTTAAACAAAATGCTACCCACAAGGCAGCAAAATAATTTGTATTATATAATAATTAAGTATTATAGTATACAAAATAGTATACAAAATAAAATAACACCCAATATTTAATTAATAAGTATTTAAAAATTAAACGAGAAGGAAAAGAAAAACAACCAGGATGAAGTTACAAATAAAATGGGTAAGATTATTTATATTTTTATTCACTCTGATCACTTTTATTAGACATTCAAAGCTGTCTAATCCAAATCTCAAAAAACTGCTGCTGAGATTTTACAAGCCCTGGATTCCACTTTATAATAATAATTCACAGATATAGTAATTTGTACATACAGGGATACAATATTTGCTCATACACATTACCAAAAACAAAAAAGGTCCACTGTTGGCTGGCGAATTATGACACAAGTTCCCTCTTGGATAGCACAGAGCGACAGTCATACTCCAGCATGGGTGAAAAGAAGAAATAAGCGAGAATATTTAAAACTTAACTCAATATCTCAACTAAATAATTAAATAAGAATTAAACATGATTAGTTAATATGTTCTTTGTTTTTGTTTTAAATACAGCATGATGGCTCTATTAAAGCGGAATTAAAATGAAGGGCTACTCAAAGGGCAACAGAGTGATAAGGACCTGAAAATCTAAAAATGGGCAAAGAAAATAAAAAAAAATAAAATGGTTTATAGCCAGATCTTCTATACTTATAGAAATCTATTTTATTTTTTCATTTGCATTACAGCAAAAGGTCCACATTTAAATAGTGTGGAACAACACAAGTCCACTCTTGGCTTCCGAATAATGACACAAGTTCCCTCTTGGATAGCATAGAGCGATACTTACACTCCAAAATGGATGAATAACAGAAAAAAGCTAAATGAATGGTAGTTTTTTGTTTGTTTTGTGGGATGATTTAATGTGTTTTTTGTAACAAAACACAAAGACATTAATGTTTCAAGACAGAAAGGCCTGCATGGCCACCATGAGCATATTATTTACATCTTAATATTAACCTGAAAACTTAGGTCACACTGTTTGAACAAATTTGTCTCTTAAACTAGTAATGTCAGCCCTGTGATGGACTGGCGACCTGTCCAGGGTGTACCCCTGCCTCTCGCCCGATGACAGCTGGGATAGGCTCCAGCAGACCCCCGTGACCATTAACAGGAATAATCGGGTATAGAAAATGAATGAATGAACTAGTAATGTGAATGTTATTTTGACGGTTGTTTTGAGAATAGGGGAATAGATTATTTATCCTCTTCGTATGTTTCATATAATTACCGAGATAGAAAAGAAAACTCTACATCGAAACGGTGAAGTGACACAGCACAGATCCCAACTTTTAATGCTGAATCGTGGTGAGTGCTTTAATGTATGCAGCTATACATTCCTAAGCATGTAGATTCTTTATTCTCTTTGTATGTTTCATATAAACCATACATATGTTGTAGTAAGCAATGTAATTTTACTTAATTTTTTAGGAGGAGTTGCATATTTTTTATGGGAAACAGTGAAGTGACACAGCATCCAAGGTCTTCACAGATCTGAACTTTTAAGGTTGAATTGTAGTGAGTGCTGCTGTCTAAAAGTGAGTGACATCAAGCAGGGAGAGAGTGTGAATCTGTGGTAATGAGGTTATCAGTCCTTCAGTGTCTGCATTGTGGGGGATGGTAACCATTGGGCCTTTCTACCAAGGGCTTCAGGGCTGCTAGCTACTCATAGCCAAGACGACATTTCCAACTCGGACTGAGACACAACTCACGTGAAATGAAAATGATTGATTTAACACAGAAAGGTTTGCAAAAAATTTCACACAAGCTTGCATGGCCACACGAACTTCAGTAGACCAAAAGCATATTACTCATATTCCAATATTGACCTGGAAATTTAGATCCTACTCTTTGATGAAATTAAACTTTTAAATTAGTGTTACAATTGCTTTTAAAATGTTATATTTGGATGGGAATAGAGTGTTGTGACCCATCGCTGGAAACACAAAATATTTCCCAAATACTGGAAGTACAGGATTTAGGAAATTAAATATTTTTTGCTATTTTAGGGAAATGTTTATTTCCCTCAGGAGATACAGAGCAGGAAACACAATAATCAACAATACATGGTTTTCTGTCCTGAAGTATACATGCAGGAGTATGAGTGTTCCACTATTGCATGGGAGACCTATGTCAATTTGTTGATCATTACATATTTCTGGGACTTTCTTTAGTTGTATAGGATAAAGTTCAAAACATTGTTTGACACACAAAGCTCTTTGTGTTGGCTCTGAGAGAAATTGATGAATTACATGTCCATATTTATAGTGTATACAGACAAAAGTTGATAATTACTGATAATGATAATTACTAAGCAAGGAAAGAAATTTTCCTCAACCAATATAAATGACCCAGTACAACTATGGTCCTCACCAGTGTAATCCAACATAAAACCCAAATTTGGGAGGAAGTTTGTTATAAGATTTGCTTCACAGTACCAGGTATTAGTTAGCAATTTGTGCTTCATCCAAAGGACCAGTCACTGTCCAGATAGTTGGCCAGGATGGTATATATTCGCTATCTCACAGAAGGTTCACAGGAGTCTTTGTTGCATTTTGGAAGTTTTGCACTAAACGACACGTGTCCCCTGTTAGATGGTGAGAAGTGACATTCACACTCCCATAGTACAGAAAAAGACATAGACAGCCCTATTTTATACCACCAACAATCACAAACCTGTCCCTCAGCAAAACTGGATGCTTCTGTAGCCTATACTGTATGCTGTCAGATGCAGTTGTTGATAAGATAGAGTACTGGGAGATGAAGGAGGCAGAGGGTCGACCAATGATCACAAACCTGTCCCAAATATTAAAGTACCAGTGCACCGAGCTTGTAAGGGGAATGGGAGATAACACTATGACTGTTTTAGTTCATGTAACGCCCAAAACACTCCTATGATTAATTAAGAGACTAAATGCAACACCTTTGGACGTTGTATCTTTCTTTGCTCTGGGCTTATGCACAGTTTAAAAGTGGAGTTGGACATTGTACACATTGAAATGCCCTAATTCCCCTGTTTGATAGAACTAAAGGACACGTGTCCCCTGTTAGATGGTGAGGAGCGACATTTACACTCCCATAGTACAGAAAAAGACATTTAGAGACTGAACTGAAACACTTAATCAGACGAATAAAATGCTCTAGTATAAAATATTCTGTGGCTGATGTGGACAATTGGAATAAACATTAATGATTCAAGACACGAAGGCCTGCATGGCCACCATGAGCATATTACTTATGTCTTAATATTAACCTGAAAACCTAGGTCACACTGTTTGAAGAAATTTGTCTCTTAAACTAGTAATGTGAATGTAATTTTGATGGATGTTTCGGGAATAAGGGAATAGATCATTTATCCTCTTCGTATGTTTCATATAATTACCTAGCTAGAAAAAAAACCTCTACATTGAAACAACGAAATAACACAGCACAGATCCCAACTTTTAATGTTGAATTGTGGTGAGTGCTTTAATGTATGCAGCTATACATTCCTAAGCATGTAGATTCTTTATTCTCTTCGTATGTTTCATATAAACCATATATACACTATATTACCAAAAGTATTCGCTCACCCATTCAAATGATCAGAATCAGGTGTTCTAATCACTTGGCCTGGCCCCAGGTGTATAAATTCAAGCACTCAGGCATGCAGACTGTGAAACAAGACATTTGTGAAAGAATGGGCCGCTCTCAGGAGCTCAGTGAATTCCAGCGTGGAACTGTCATAGGATGCCACTTGTGCAACAAATCCAGTCGTGAAATTTCCTCGCTCCTAAATATTCCACAGTCAACTGTCAGCTCTATTATAACAAAATGGAAGCGTTTGGGAAAAACAGCAACTCAGCCACGAAGTGGTAGGCCACGTAAAGTGACGGAGAGGGGTCAGCGGATGCTGAAGCGCATAGTGCAAAGAGGTCACCGACTTTCTGCACAGTCAATTGCTACAGAGCTACAAACTTCATGTGACCTTCAGATTAGCCCAAGTACAGTACGCAGAGAGCTTCATGGAATGGGTTTCCATGGCCGAGTAGCTGCAGCCAAGCCACACATCACCAAGTGCAATGCAAGGCGTCGGATGCAATGGTGTAAAGCACGCCGCCACTGGCCTCTAGAGCAGTGGAGACGCGTTCTCTGGAGTGATGAATCACGCTTTTCCATCTGGCAATCTGATGGACGAGTCTGGGTTTGGAGGTTGCCAGGAGAACGGTACATTTCAGATTGCATTGTGCCAACTGTGAAATTTGGTGGAGGAGGAATTATGGTATGGGGTTGTTTTTCAGGAGCTGGGCTTGGCCCCTTAGTTCCAGTGAAAGGAACATTGAACGCTTCAGGATACCAAAACATTTTGGACAATTCCATGCTCCCAACCTTGTGGGAACAGTTTGGAGCGGGCCCCTTCCTCTTCCAACATGACTGTGCACCAGTGCACAAAGCAAGGTCCATAAAGACGTGGATGACAGAGTCTGGTGTGGATGAACTTGACTGGCCTGCACAGAGTCCTGACCTGAACCCGATAGAACACCTTTGGGATGAATTAGAGCGGAGACTGAGAGCCAGGCCTTCTCGACCAACATCAGTGTGTGACCTCACCAATGCGCTTTTGGAAGAATGGTCAAAAATTCCTATAAACACTCTCCTCAACCTTGTGGACAGTCTTCCCAGAAGAGTTGAAGCTGTAATAGCTGCAAAAGGTGGACCGACATCATATTGAATTCTATGAGTTAGGAATGGGATGGCACTTCAGTTCATAGAATGAGTAAAGGCAGGTGAGCGAATACTTTTGGTAATATAGTGTATGTTGTAGTAAGCAATGTAATTGTACTTTTTTTTTTTTTTTTTTTAGGAAGAGTTGCATATTTTTTATGGGTCTACAGGAACCTCTACATAGAAACAGTGAAGTGACACAGCATCTAAGGTCCTCACAGATCCAAACTTTTAAGGTTGAATTGTAGTGAGTGCTGTCTGAAAGTGAGTGACATCAAGCAGAGAGAGAGTGTGAATTTGTGGTAATGAAGCTATCAGTCCTTCACTGTCTGCATCGTGGGGGATGGTAACCATTGGGCCTCTCTACCTTGGGCTTCAGGGCTGCTAGCTACTCATAGCCAAGATGACATTTCCAATTCAGACTGAGACACAACTCACGTGAAATGAAAATGATTTGATTTAACACAGAAAGGTTTGCAAAAAATTGAGTGTTTGGAAAGAGTAAGTGAGAGATAGAGCGGAGGAAAGTCTGCGATAAGGAGGGTTAAATGGATGGCAACGAAAACCCAGGTGGTAGTGGTGAGAGTCATCCACCCACCCGAACCAAACTCATGCCCATAAAAGGTTGTCATTCAGCAGTGTGGAAGTATTTTGGATTTAAGCCACACGATGACAAACAGTGTGAGGTGCATAGTTAAGTGTGTTTTGCCCTCGTTGCAGCATTACAAGTTTCCTCAGTCATCTTATGTTTTTTTGTTTTGTTAAAGTTCATCAGTGCAATAAACATTTCGTGAAAAAAAATTGCACCAGAGAAGCGTGATCTCAGTTCTAAGCAAACTTTTTAACTGCAGTGGTTCACTCCACACTTTTGAAGTGTGAGGTGAAACACTTTAAATGAACTATACACTTGTATCTCAGTGGCACACAATACAACTCTAGTTAACCAAACTCAGTGAATAGATGAAGTTTCAGAATTTGTGCTGATCCTGAAAGAAGCTTTGTGTGACTCCTTCAGAGGTCCGTTTTAGCAGCCCATTTCCATACAAGTTAAACTATACAAGTCCAGGATTTAGGATTAAATATTTTGTGTTTCTTGTTTTACTGACAATATTTCAGAAGCAATTGCAACACTAATATATGAGTTTAATTTCATCAATAAGTGTGACCTGTGTTTTGAGGTTAATATTTTGGACAACAGTAAGATGCTTATGGTCTACTGGAATTTGTGTGGCTACGTGGCCCTTTCTGTCTTAAAATAAGCCCCATCAGTATATTGTTGTCCTAATTGTTTCATTTCAGATTTTCTTCATCATATGTGCCCAGTATTGTGTGATACAGTCTATCGTGATCAGAAAAAAAAAATTAACTAAAGGTTAGTGTATTTATACCCATGACAAAAATGGAGATGGATAGTAAGAAACAGCAGCAAATCCAATATCTTATGGTGGTAAAACATAATCTTGCAGTTTTTCATCAGTGCAAGTCTTGGGGTTAATCTAGCCTCCATCTGATTTGTCCTATATATCATCTCTAATAAACTTATAACATACTGGTCTTCCAAGGCAGTACTTACTGTATCATGGACTATATCAACTTATACAGCAATCCCTACAAGGACTGTCCGCTGTTATCCTAACAACAAGCCTTGGATCACCAGCCAGATGAAGGGTCTGCTGAACAAGAAGGAGCAGGCCTTTAGATCTGGAGATGAGGACAAGTTGAAGAGGATACAGTGGCAACTCAAGGTCAAGCTGAGGGAATGTAAGGACGACTATAGGAGGAAGCTGGAGGCCAAACTCCAACAGAACAACTCCCGGGATGTGTGGAGGGACATGAAGTTGATCACCGGCTTCAACATCAAAGCCAAGCAACAGATTCAGCTCTGGACCCCCTGCTGGCCCTCCACCCCCCCACCACTCCACTCTAGTCTTTACACCCCACCCCCCACCCCCAGACGGTCAATCAACAACTCACCAACTGAATATCCTGCTGAAAGCAATCCAAATTCAGAACAATTTCAACAAGTTCAGAAACTTCAAACAAATATAGTCCTCTCTATTTTAGGCAAATGTTTATTCCCCTCAGGAGAAGCAGAGCAGGAAACACAATAATCAGCAATACATGGTTTTCTGTCCTAAAGTATACATGGAGGAGTATGAGTGTTCCACCATTGCATAGGCGACCTATGTCATTTTGCTCGGAGAAAGAGTTGAATTTGTTGAACAGTACATATTTCTGGGACTTTCTTTAGTTTTATAGCATAAATAATTCACACATATAGTAATTTGCACATACAGGGCTGCAATATTTGCTCATACACATTACCAAAAAAAAAAAGGACATGAATCCACTGTTGGCTGGCGAATAATGACACAAGTTCCCTCTTGGATAGCATGGAGCGATACTTACACTCCAAAATGGATGAATAACAGAAAAAAACTAAATGAATGATAGTTTTTTGTTTGTTAGTTTTTTTTCCAGCTTAATAGTCTCTTGAGAGATGATTTAATATGTTTTTTGTAACAAAACTCAAAGACTTCCTGACCAGTTTCAAGTTTGAGACTGTTTCAAATGAAGGGCAACCCATGAGGCAGCAAAGAATTTTTAAAACTTAGAAGAAAATAGATGACTATGAACAATTCAACTAAATGGAACCTGTAAATCCACGGAATTATCCGTTTAAGCATTGACAGAAGCATCTGTAAAAGGTACAGCGAATAACCTGTTAATCTATGGAATCCGTTATCAGGTTGATGAAAGGTGTCCGTAGAATCGAGTGCCAAATAAACAGAGATGGACAGAAAAAGGTCAAAGCCATCAGGTGCCCAATTTAGGACAAAAAGAAGAGGAGAAACGAGCAAAAGATAAAGGTATGCTATGTACTCTCTGTTTGATTACAGCATCCATGTCATGAATGGAGGGCTAATGTTAATTGGTGGTATACGTTTGTTACACAACCAGCTGCTTTGCCACTACCTCGAACCAGACAGGGACCACAAGGGAGACGGGTTCAGTTCCTTACCCCCTAACCTTGATAACCTGTATGCAGAACCAGCTGTCCTGAAATGGATCAAGGAGAACATCTCTGAGTGGAAAAATTGTAGCCAAAAGGGTCACCTCAATAGCGGACAGGCTGAATGTGGACTTTGCCTTTTTTCTCTCCTTGTGGATAAGAGCAAACAATGTCAACCGCATAATTTCAAAGCCAGGACCGGCCTTCATGGGACCTTTTACCTGTTTTTCCCTTTGTTTGAATCATAACAGTAAAGTTTAGTTATTTTATTTTATTTTCTGCCTAACCCCATTCCAATATTAAGACTTTGCTGAAAGACGCCAGAAAGCCATCATGTCTGACAAGAAGGCAGTGATCAAGAACACAAATATGTCTGATGAAATGCAGCAGGATGCCATGGAGAAGTACAACATCGAAAAGGACATCACTGCCTTTGCCAAAATTGTGTGTTGGCTCCCTTAAGCTCACTTACATTTCTAAGGTCAGCGATGTCACTAAGCTGAGGCATAAAGCAGAGTTCTGCTTTGTTATCAATGCCGGGATGAGGAAGTTCTTCCTGCAGGCCAGTGATCAGCAGGACCTTGTGGAGTGGGTCAGCGCTCTCAACAAAGCCACCAAGATCACAGTGTCAAAGGTGCCCGATGGCCACCAGAACTTGGAGATCCAGAAGGCTTTGCTTGATGTCTTAGGGCCCAAGAAACAAGTCTAGAGGGGTCAAATATTTGCACATATTTGTATTTCCCTATGTATACATATCAATCTGCTAGAAAAATTTCCCACCAAAACTTCTAAGTATGGGACCCCGAAAATCAGTCTTCAAAATAGTGCACTCCTTTGTCCTCCATGGAGAGGACGGGGACCTAACCATCAACCTAACCTCCGCATGCACGACCAGAGGAGTAGGGAGACCACCAGGAGTATGGACTTACACAGACAGAGACTCCAGAGAACTACATGGTCGTCCTTGACAAGGAGGGATTCAAAGAGCTGCAGCCATCGGACCATCTCCAAGTAGAGAGCTCCATTTGGCTGCCACTTTACGTGGTCTGCAATGGCAACGCCTGTTCCTCCTAACCATTTTAGGGGAGTTGGGACAACATGAGTATTGTTTTAGTGTGTTTTATTTTAAATGCATGTTGATTTGATGTGATTTTATTAATATTTTAATAAAAATATTTGTATTGTGCATGCTGATTTTGACTTTGCCTCACCATATGAGTTTCCTTATTTATTTATTTATTGGAAAAATACCAAGTTTAAACGGTCGCAAAAAAAAATGTTTGCTTCCGTCTTCTTCCCACAGGTGGGGCACCGATGTGCCAGGTCTACTTTTATTATGGCTCTGTTTATTATGACAAATTTAGCAAGGCTGTCTCTCTGTAACCATCACTAGGTCAGGACCACCTATTAGACAAAAGTGTATGTAATCTTATTATTGCCGGTTGACTCTGTACTTGCTGTAGTGCATGTGTCAACTCCTTGCTGCAAGTAAAACTTTTAAACGAAACTCCAGTGACTCTGTGACTCTTGATAAAAGAATTTCCGTAACATTTATTTATTTATGTTAAACCCACAGAGAGGAATTATCTTTTTAGTCACCCCAATTTCCAGGCATCAGCTTTCAGAGGGGATCCCCTACCATGGAATTTTATTAGAAGCTCACCACAACACCCTTGTGTCTTAGAACCATTAATATGTTTGTCTATTTTATTACTAATTGTCATTACCTTTTTTTATTATTTTGATGTTGTTTTTATTATGTTTATAACTTTTAATATATTCTTTTCCTACGCTTTTTAACCAGCATTGGTTCATCAAAAGGAGCCAAACAAACATATTTTATACATTTTATTCCCCCGTCCCTCTGCAGCATTTTCTTTCCCAACCTAACCCCCCTTAACCCTACAGGATGTTACTTCAATGCACACACAAAAAAAACACAGATCATGTGAAACTTTTTTCTTCTAAGTTTTAAAAATTCTCTGCTGCCTCATGGGTTGCCCTTCATTTAAAACAACTCAAACTTGAAACTGGTCAGGAAGTCTTTGTGTTTTGTTACAAAAAACATATTAAATCATCTCTCAAGAGACTATTACGCTGGAAAAAAACTAACAAAACAAACAAAAAACTACCATTCATTTTGCTTTTTTCTGTTATTCATCCATTTTGGAGTGTATCGCTCCATGCTATCCAAGAGGGAACTTGTGTCATTATTTGCCAGCCAACAGTGGACTTGTGTCGTTACACACTATTTAAGTGTGGACCTTTTGCTCTAATGTAAATGAACAAATAGTACAACAAATAGTCTTCTATAAGTATAGAAGATCTGGCTATAAACCATTTTATTATTTCTTCCTAGTTGTTTTTCTTTTCTTTCCCCATTTTTAGATTTTCAGGTACTCCGTTGCCCTCTGGGTAGCTTTTCATTTTAATTACGCTTTAATAGAGCCATCATGCTGTATTCAAAAACAAAAACAAAGAACATATTAACTAATCATGTTTAATTCTTGAATTATTTAGTTGAGATATTGAGTTAAGTTTTAAATAATCTTGCTTATTTCTTCTTTTCACCCATGCTGGAATGTGACTGTCGCTGTGTGCTATCCAAGAGGGAACTTGTGTCATAATTTGCCAGCCAACAGTGGACTCATGTCCTTTTTTTGGTAATGTGTATGAGCAAATGTTGCAGCCCTTTATGTGCAAATTACTATATGTGTGAATTATTATTATAAATTGGAATCCAGGGCTTGTAAAATCTCAGCAGCAGTTTTTTTTAAAATTTGGATTAGACAGCTTTGAATGTCTAATAAAAGTGATCAGAGTGATTAAAAATATAAATAAATTATCTTACGCCTGCCCATTTTATTTGTAACTTCATCCTGGTTGTTTTTCTTTTCCCTCTTGTTTAGTTTTTTGAACGGTGACATGTCCTCTTTACGGTTGTGCCTCTTGTTGTACTAGCTCTGACAGAGGTTGTAATTGATTCCATAGGAGGACAGATCAGATCAGGTTGGAAACATGTTCTAATGCAGGAAAGAGTGATTACTATATGCAAAGACAGATCTAACTTGGCTCAGCGTAACTCAAAATGACTGCCTATTCCACATCAATATCTTATGGCTTATCTTGCCTGATGTGTTCTGGCACATTTTGTACACAGATTTGGGAACATTACTACTCTGCACCAGTGGTTAAAACACCCCAGATGAACTGCACACTTATGTTTAGTAACTTTGAGATTTATTTTTAATTATTATGAATCCCAGATAAAAGTCAATTTTGCTGCTAATACTGCAGCATTTGAAATTAGTGCATGCAGCGAAGTTACTCCTAATTTGAAGATAAACATTTTTTATTCTCAGAATTCCAGTGGCCATGATTATTTAATATTTGTATCACAGAGAAAGGTTTAAATGTTGATAACATTAAAGTTAAATTATCATTTGAAAGAATCAAAGGCTTGGCAGTAAACAGGCACTCATTAGGTGAAACAATGGCTGCAGATAGTGTCACTGTAGCAGTGGGAGGTCCCCTGCTTGATAGGTAGAGATCGCTCAAAGATGCAAGTACCCTCTTTGCTTTTTCTTCAAAAAAAATTAAAAAGCACATTTTAAGTAATAATGTGGTAAAAGGCCTTTAAAGTAAATTTTCTATGTAATTGTTTTTGATTAAAAATGCCCAGAAACCCAAGTCCCCTGTTAGTCAATGAAGAATGACAGTCCACTGTTAGCCTGGTTCACGTGTATGTGTGTGTGTGTTATAGAGTGTGTGTTGTAGAGTGTGTGTTATAGAGTGTGTGTTATAGAGTGTGTGTTATAGAGTGTGTGTTATAGTGTGTGTGTTATAGAGTGTGTGTTATAGTGTGTGTTATAGAGTGTGTGTTGTAGAGTGTGTGTTATAGAGTGTGTGTTATAGTGTGTGTTATAGAGTGTGTGTTATAGAGTGTGTGTTATAGAGTGTGTGTTATAGAGTGTGTGTAATAGTGTGTGTTATAGAGTGTGTTTTATAGTGTGTGTTATAGAGTGTGTGTTAGGGTTAGTGTGTGTTATAGTGTGTGTTATAGAGTGTGTGTTATAGTGTGTGTTATAGAGTGTGTGTTATAGAGTGTGTGTTGTAGAGTGTGTGTTATAGAGTGTGTGTTATAGTGTGTGTTATAGAGTGTGTGTTATAGAGTGTGTGTTATAGTGTGTGTGTTATAGAGTGTGTGTTATAGTGTGTGTTATAGAGTGTGTGTTGTAGAGTGTGTGTTATAGAGTGTGTGTTATAGTGTGTGTTATAGAGTGTGTGTTATAGTGTGTGTTATAGAGTGTGTTATAGTGTGTGTGTTATAGTGTGTGTTATAGAGTGTGTGTTATAGTGTGTGTTATAGAGTGTGTGTTATAGAGTGTGTTATAGGGTGTGTTATAGAGTGTGTTATAGTGTGTGTTATAGAGTGTGTGTTATAGAGTGTGTTATAGTGTGTGTTACTCACAGAGAGTGTGTTATAGTGTGTGTTATAGAGTGTGTGTTATAGTGTGTGTTATAGAGTGTGTTATAGTGTGTGTGTTATAGTGTGTGTTATAGAGTGTGTGTTATAGTGTGTGTTATAGAGTGTGTGTTATAGAGTGTGTTATAGTGTGTGTTACTCACAGAGAGTGTGTGTTATAGCGTGTGTTATAGAGTGTGTGTTATAGAGTGTGTTATAGTGTGTGTTACTCACAGAGAGTGTGTGTTATAGCGTGTGTTATAGAGTGTGTGTTATAGTGTGTGTTATAGAGTGTGTTATAGTGTGTGTGTTATAGTGTGTGTTATAGTGTGTGTTATAGAGTGTGTGTTATAGAGTGTGTTATAGTGTGTGTTACTCACAGAGAGTGTGTGTTATAGCGTGTGTTATAGAGTGTGTGTTACAGTGTGTGTTATAGTGTGTGTTATAGTGTGTGTGTTATAGTGTGTGTTATAGAGTGTGTGTTATAGTGTGTGTTATAGAGTGTGTGTTATAGAGTGTGTTATAGTGTGTGTTACTCACAGAGAGTGTGTGTTATAGTGTGTGTTATAGTGTGTGTTACTCACAGAGAGTGTGTGTTATAGCGTGTGTGTTATAGTGCGTGTTACTCACAGAGAGTGTGTGTTATAGTGTGTGTGTTATAGAGTGTGTGTTATAGTGTGTTATAGTGTGTGTTACTCACAGAGAGTGTGTGTTATAGTGTGTGTTACTCACAGAGAGTGTGTGTTATAGTGTGTGTTATAGTGTGTGTTACTCACAGAGAGTGTGTGTTATAGCGTGTGTGTTATAGTGTGTGTTATAGAGTGTGTGTTATAGAGTGTGTTATAGTGTGTGTTACTCACAGAGAGTGTGTGTTATAGCGTGTGTTATAGAGTGTGTGTTATAGTGTGTGTTATAGAGTGTGTTATAGTGTGTGTGTTATAGTGTGTGTTATAGAGTGTGTGTTATAGTGTGTGTTATAGAGTGTGTGTTATAGAGTGTGTTATAGTGTGTGTTACTCACAGAGAGTGTGTGTTATAGCGTGTGTTATAGAGTGTGTGTTACAGTGTGTGTTATAGTGTGTGTTATAGTGTGTGTGTTATAGTGTGTTATAGAGTGTGTGTTATAGTGTGTGTTATAGAGTGTGTGTTACTCACAGAGAGTGTGTGTTATAGTGTGTGTTATAGTGTGTGTTACTCACAGAGAGTGTGTGTTATAGCGTGTGTGTTATAGTGCGTGTTACTCACAGAGAGTGTGTGTTATAGTGTGTGTGTTATAGAGTGTGTGTTATAGTGTGTTATAGTGTGTGTTACTCACAGAGAGTGTGTGTTATAGTGTGTGTTACTCACAGAGAGTGTGTGTTATAGTGTGTGTTATAGTGTGTGTTACTCACAGAGAGTGTGTGTTATAGCGTGTGTGTTATAGTGTGTGTTATAGTGTGTGTTACTCACAGAGAGTGTGTGTTATAGCGTGTGTGTTATAGTGTGTGTTATAGTGTGTGTTACTCACAGAGAGTGTGTGTTATAGCGTGTGTGTTATAGTGTGTGTTATAGTGTGTGTTACTCACAGAGAGTGTGTGTCGGGGGTCAGCAGGCTGTGGTCTCCTCTCACAGGTAAACAACGACCCTTCATACGTGCTCCGTCCTCACACGGCTGCTGCCTTGACAACCACAATGAGACTGAACACACAAGGGGAGTGGGGGTTGGGGGGGGCAGCTCTGATTGGTCAGTTCTACACAGGAAGGAGGATTAAACAGTGCGGCTCGTCAGGATTAATTAACCTGATCAGACCACAGACTGTTTACATCAGCACTCAAGTGTTACTGTGTGTGTTACTGTGTGTGTTACTGTGTGTGTGTGTTAACGTGTCCTGTATATACTAGAGAACTGTGTGTTCTATATATTCTGTATATAGACTCTGTGATATGCTCTAGACCAGGGATGGGCAACTTAAATGATGGAGGGGGCCACAATTTTTTATCGACACTACCAGAGGACCACATAGGACCGTGCACTTTACCAGATATGATAAAACTGCCATTTTAAATATGTTTGTGTGTGTATATATATATATATATATATATATATATATATATATATATTGAAGCAAACAAAAAATAATCTCTTACTGTTATTTTATTTATTTTTTCAGTACAAAAGGTTCATGAAAATAAAACATACAAATCACCATCCATCTCAGAAAGCTGCACAACAGCAGAGAAACATTAATTGCAAGAACTAATTTGTGCATTTTTAATCTAATAAAGAGTTCAACATTTTCCCTGTATACCCACTCTACCTCACCACTACCAGCAGTGGCCACTGGTAAAAAGTCTCTGTTGTTTGCGTACTTATTGGTCCGCTATGATAGCAGGCCTTGCAGCTTCAGTATACTTCTCGTATTTAACTTTGTGCAACGTGTTGTAGCGGCAACTTAAATTGAAATCTTTCAAGGCAGATAACGTCTCTAAGCAGAATAAGCACATAGGTTTGCCTTTACATTCTGTGAACAGATAACCTTCTTTCACCTGAAACACACGATTTTCTCGATCAAGTTTTCTCTCTCCTCTGCTCTTAGCCACGGCTCAACGTCTCTTCTTCACTGGTGGAGAAGACCCGGTGGAAGCTTGTACGAGGCGGCGTCTGCATTAGAGTCACCATCTAGTGGCCAACTGTGTCATTACAACTGATTCAGTGCCGCAGAGGATACAGATTTATAATTCTCAAAAAGTAATCAAAGGGCCACTTCGACTGAGGTGGGCCGCCAGTTGCTCATCTCTGCTATATACATTTAGCCATACATAGAAGTTTCTGTTTTGAGCTTTTGTGATCCTTGAAATCAGTGAGACTCAAACATAAACACCTTGTTTCCTGATTGGTCGGTGTCAGCTGGTAATGTTCTTGACATGAATGAATGAATGAAACTTTTATTGATCCCGCGATGGGGAAATTACAGTAGTGGGGCGAGGAAAAAGGGAAGAAAAACAAGAGGAGAGGGGAGGAGAAAAAAAAGCAGCTCCCAGACTACACTCCTCTGGGGGAGTACAGTGTGGGACCGGGAAAAAAAAAACCTCAGCAACATAAGCACAAATGAGCACACTTTACAACATAAAAACTCAAAACAACTTGCAAACTTGCACCAGGGGACTGGGGAAAGGGGGGGTGGAGGTGTTCCAGCGCAGACAGGCATCCCCCGGCCACAGCCAACTACGGCACCGCCTTCGGACCCCGCCTGTCTCACTGGGGGGGTGAAAGCGGCGAAGGCGTGGGATTGGGGGGTAGGGAGGTGTATTGCATATGTGCATGTGTGTAAGTGTCCGTGGGTGCGTGTGTGTACATAAGCCTGGACAGTCGCTTCGTCTAGCCTCCCAACCAGTGCCTCAGTTCACAGGATGTCATCGCGATAACACAGCAGGTTGCCATGGAGACGTCCCTGATCGGGTCCCAGACGGAGTCAACCATCAACAGGTGTCCATGAAGGAAGGGAGGGATAGGACAGAGCGTCTCACTGCAGTGATCTCCTGGGGGCACTGTGCGAATTACCCCACCATATTTGGGGGGTACTGCTCCTTCACTTCTATGACCATCATGGTCTACTACTGTATCAACCCCCACCATGATCGCAAAAACACATCCAAGGTCTAAACATGCGACAAATTGATCATCAGTATCTCATTATTGCTATTATAGATCCAAAGAGATCTGTTTGATCAACTTCCAAAAGTTAGAATAGTTGAATACACTGAAATACTATTCTAACGAGTATAATACTGCCTATTTCATGAAATCTTGATTTGGTTCATTTTTAGATAGGCTATCATTAGACCTGGAGGTAAGGCAGAACTTTCTCATATGCTGGGATAAACTGAAACCAATTTTCTATTATATCTATTACATTTCTATTATATTTTCTATGGTGGTAGTTAGTGTCAGTAAATCAACACGTAAATCAACATGACTCTGAGATTTGTGAAACCTGATCAATCCTTTTAATGTGATCCATTGGCATACTATGAAAAAACATACTACCAGAACAACAGAGCGGTAGCCCACAAAAATCAGATACCCAGGGTATCATCAACACCACAGTATGTAGCCTACTGTACAAAATGAGTCACATATACACAAATATTATATACACACAGAAGTTATGCACTATGCTTGAAGTGCATCACTGAAAACTGAAATACTGCAAGTGACTATTTATTGCAACACTCACTCACTTAAAACATTGACCACAGAGGTCTGGGTTTTCCCTCTTTTGCCTTCCTGCCTGGCACCCATGATTTAGAAAGGCGATGTCCTGCCTTTACCCAGGACATCACATATGGAGCAGGGTTAAAGACCTCCAAAGGAGGACCATTAAGGTCCACAAAAAGCAGAGAGGACATACTCTTTGCACGAAGTTTGTTTCGTGTTTTTCTGTCTGTATCATTGACTGCAGAAAATCCCCGCTCACATTCAGCAGAGGTAGCCAAATAAGTGTGGCTTGCAATGAGAAGTTGTTTCAGGGTTGCTCCCTGCTGTGTCCCTTGTAATTTATAAGCTCTGAACTCCTCCACTGCTTCCCTCCCTGGCTCACCAAGGAGCTTTGCCAATGTATGGACCTCAGTCTCTCCATACAGTACTAATTCCTCACGGTTTTCTGGCCAGCTAGACTTGTCAAGTGGCTGGAGGATGCAAATGAGGTCATCAGCTGGCATTCGGGCTGTCAGATTGTCCACTACCGCTTGATAAAATTGTTGGCTATTTATCTTTCCTGCTCTGTCACCAACAATGTTCACCCCCTTAAAAACACCAACTGACAAGCCTTGTTGTGCCTTTGCTGCTGACTTTCCTCCTTGTGATTTCATGGCATTTAGAATCTCAGTTGTCTGTTTGACGTGGTGGTAACTCTGGACAATGGTTGTCTCCCGTTTTTGTAGTTTTAGTGACAGGGACTGCAGTTCACGTAGGACATCCTTCATGCAGGCTAAGTCATGCACAAAGCTGGCATTGCTAAGGTACTTCAATAGTCCCAGGAACTTTTTCCTCACCTTGTCAGAGTTGGCAGAATTTTCACTTTCAATCTGGAAAAGTCTAGCCAGAGCAGGGTAGTTCTTCCAGACAGCTCGTACAGTGTTAAAGCTGCTGGCAACCCACCTGATTGTAAAGATCTCCCCTATCTTGAGAATTTGAACATTGAGCTCATCTGCTACCTCTTGTAGCAATCTGGCAAGTTTGTGAGATTGATTAAATAAACTGTACAACTTGGAGATGAATATTTCAAAATGATTGCAGGCAGCCAGGGATTTTAAGGAGTCATGGACAGCCAATTCCAACCTGTGAGCCATGCAGTGGATGGATTTTAGCTTTGGGAATTCAGTTTTAAATCTAGCAATGACACCAGACTTGCATCCTGTCAAAACTGAGGCCCCATCAGTTGCAATGCTTATGAGATTTTTTTGTAAGAAGGCATCATCTAATCCTGCTGTCTTTAGGCTTTGCCTCAAAGCATCATATATGGCACTGGCGTCTGTACCCTCCTTCAATTCAACAAGATCTAAGAAGATGTTTTCAACATCTCCATGCCCTGTGACATCACACCTGATAAATATGATCAAATATGCCAGGCCAAAAATTGTGCTCTCATCAACTGTTAATGAAATGCGTGATTTTTTTTCTTTTATGTTCTTGACCAGCACTTGCTTCATTTCTTTGGCAATGTGGTTAACCATTTCTGCACAAGAATGATCTGACCTATGCACATTCCCTACAACAGCACCATTAAGTTCTTGCAGAGTCATCAGAGGTGGCTTTTTTCTGAATGCTAACCTTTCTTTTGCCACTGTGTATGCCGTTCTGAAAGAGCTAATGGTTTCCTGTACTAAAGCTGCATTCGTTTCCAAAACTGCTTTTGGCAGGACCTCCTTTTGTTTCTGTTGTGCTATCTCAATTGCTCTCTGGTGCGAAGCACTATCCCTATGTTTGTATATTTTTTTGGCTAATGCCCTTTTGCAGGTACCCCCCACTGTCCCATTAACCCATTCACTGGAAAAATTCATGCCTGGACATTTATCTGACAATAGCAAAGTCTTTGCATCCCTGCATGGCTTGCACCCAAGACATCCATCTTTTATGTATAACCAGGGGCTGCGTTCTCTCCAGCCCTGCCATTGCTCTCTGGTCCATGGTATCTCTGTCCTCTCTGTCCCTTCATCTCCAGTGGCCTTCAGAAAGAAATATGCCTTTAAGACTCATTTAAGTCTTGATGACACAGTAGACCTAAAAGCGATTATCTGGAGTAAAACAATCCATAGCCCCGTTTGATGTTGCAGAGTGCCTACCTCATGAAGGCAAGGACACTTTCTTTTAGTTTTGTTCTTCTGTGCCCCCATCTGTTACAATTAGCTGCCACTTTCCAAATTCTCTCCAAATTCTCTCATGTCTGGCTGCCCGGACAAAAGGGCTATGAGTTGATTCACTCCAGGCATCCCCTTAACTAAAGCTGAATTTCTAACTTACCTCTTGGCCACATGCTGCATGCTCATGGTCCTGTATTCTGCCCTCATCCTGCCATCTCCCTGCTGCTTGCTCAATGTCCTGCATTCTGCCCTTATCCTGTTGTGTGCCTGTTGCCTGCTCAGCGTCCTGCACACTATCGTCCTCCTGCCGTCTCCGTTCTCGCTGATGACTGTCCTGTCCACTGTTGATTGCCTGCTGTCCACCTGCTGCCTGCCTGCTGTCCTGCACACTGTCGTCCGCCGGCTGCCTGCCGAATGTTCTGCATACTGTTGTCCTGTCGTCTACCTGCCGAATGTCCTGCACACTGTCATCCTCCTGACATCTTCCTGCTGCCTGCTGAATGGCAATGTTGTCCTCCAGCAATCGGTCACCTGCCTCCTGTATGTCCTGCACTCTGCCCTCATCCTGTGATCTCCCTGCGACCTGCTCACAGCTTTCATCCTGTGCCTCTCCTGCCTGCTGGGCACCCCTGTCCTTCATACACATGAACAGTGTTTAAAACCTAACAGTTTTACTGTTATTGTCTGTAGCTCTTAGTGCTAACATTTCCTACTTACTCTTTTAGCACCAAAAAAGTGCCTGATGTCTCCACAACCTTTCCTTTTCCTCATGTCTCTGTGAATAACATCAAATCCTACTTAGTGAGATAATGAGAAGTCTGCTACTATTATTTAACTAAGATATTAAATAATAGAAATAGAAAAAATAGAAAACTATACTAACCAATTAAAAACAAATTCAAATACTAGCATGGTATTCAGCTGCTCTTGGCTCTGGCTGAGATTGTAATTTTATGTAGGCTTAGCTACATCAGTACTTCTAATAACAAACAACACAGGACATGTGTCAAATTCATTTCTCAGGGCACAATTGATTCATAATGAAATGAGAATGGAAACCTATAGAGTTTTTACCTGCCTACCTCACCATACAGCTATAAGCTAAGCTTGCTTGAAATAGAGACTTAGCTTGCTAACTAACGTTGGTAATTAACGTTCTTCTAACGTCGGAGTGCACTTTACTAGCCAAGACGTGACATGAGCTATGAAAGAACAAAACACTTTAATAAATGTAAAATCACGCGTTTTCAACAAGCCAAACTTCTGCTGGCAACTTACATTTACCCATGCACATCAGGCTCAGCAGTGAAATCAACCAACTGCAGGAATTTACCCGGCGTTTTTATCGCGTTTTATGATACCTACCTCCTGCACTTGAGAAAGTTGCGGCATCTGCGTCGGAAGCTTATAACGCCACAGAGGTGAAAAATGGTATGGTCCAAAACGGGGGTTCCGAAATAGCAACATTAAAATATCCCTACAGTGAAAATGGGAGTTAACTTGTAGGCTATTGTTATTTTTATTATTATTATTTTCACAACATCAGAAAAAATTACTTGACCCCCCCCAAAAGTGATATTTCTGTCTCTTTGGGGGGTACTGGGTCTTCAATGGGGGATACAGTACCCCCCAGTACCGCCCGTAATTCGAACTATGCCTGGGGGGTTGTTCCAGCAGCGACCTTGGCCAAGGCCGGTGCTGCTCAGGGGCCGGGATGCAGATTAGATTGTGATTGTTTGGGTTAGGGCGAGTAGTTGCATTTCAATAGACACGTCTTACTCTATTTGTCCATTCTGGTCTTCACATCGATCCATACGCCTTGCAAAGCCGAAAAAAGCTTCTCCAAGATGTTATCCATGTTGCGATTTATACCCACAGTCTGAGTGCTAACGGCTCTGCTCACTCCATAATTAAGTCGGGCAGCTTCATGGGGCTTTGGACTGCTGACACCGTCTTCCTAATTTTCCGATACACCAGGGCAATGCCTAATCCAATCAGCAGATAGCCTGTTATCATGGTTCCAAATATGTAAAGATCCTCGATGTCCTCTACGGAAAGAGTCGCCAGGCACACGACCCTCCACTTCTCCCAGGAGTCCATCATGTATCCAGCGGCAAACGTTCCGTCAGGGCAGACAGGTTCCCCCGAACCCGAGCTTCTCGTCGAGAAGATTCTGTCAATTGCGTTGAGAGACCAGTTGACCAATTCCATGATTTTAAATTTGGAGAGCAATGCGGAGAGAGGCTCCCAAAGTTTGAGACAAGACAGGACGAGACATGAGAAGCAAAGCAGGGAAGATAAGGGAGAGGGGAGAGAGAGATGCGTCCGCCTTCGTTGAGTGCCAGGGAAGAAAAGAAAATGACTCGACTTTCGAAACATTTTCTTTCTAGAGCCAGAGATCAAATAAATAAACAAGTTTTTTGATATTACCAAGTTCAATAAATCAGGAGGTTCATTAGATTCAAGATTTCTTTATTGTCAATGTTCACGGCATACAGAAAAAAGAAAAACGTTTCTCACACACAAAAAAAATAAAAATCTAAATGGACAAAATGTGAAGGCACATGGCAAGATGAAAAACAGATACAAAACAAACATTCTGGATATAGAAAAATATAGTAAATGGGCAGAGTTCAGCACCCTGACAGCTTGGTGGACGAAGCTGTTCAACAGTCTGGAGCGGGCCCGGAGGCTCCGGTACCTTTTCCCTGATGGCAGAAGACTGAAGAGGGAACGTAAGGGCTAGGAAGTGTCACCGGCAATGAGGCAGGTGAGGAAAAGGTCTGTGAGGGAGGGCAGAGGGGGCACCCATGATCTAGCTGGTTGTGTTCGCTGTGCGTTGCAGCGTCTTCAGCAGGAGGCAGCGCAGCCTCCATAACAGTGATGCAGCCAGTGAGGACACGCTCAGTGGTACCCTGGTTGAATGAGCACATGATGGAGGGCGGGACTTGTGCTCTTCAGTTTCTGGATAGTTAGGGACGTAACACTGCCATAAATACTAAGTGTGTCCAGGGGACAAACACAGTACAGCCAATGAGACCAAGTCTGGGTGTAAGGAAAGTTAAACAAAATTTATTGAAATACAAAAGTTAACTAAACAGAAATCTCAACACAAAAAAACGGTGGGGAAAATGTGGACCACGTGGTTGTGCCAAATAAATGAAAGCAAAACAAAACTAGGCCTGGCTAACACGCTTCCATATGGAAAACAACAAACAAAAGGGCCTAACTATCTTTTCTACTAAAAATGTTACCAAAACTACATAGGTGGCACCAACCAATAATCCTAGTGTCTATAACAAAGGATCACCTACATGGTGGGGTGTAAAGGGTACCCCAACCTTACCTCTGGTCCGCACCTTCCACCACAACTGAAATAAATCTAACAAAAGGGTCCACACTAGTGATGTTAGGAGATGTGCCGAGGCTTCGAAGCGTGTGTCGAGTAATGGAGGGGGCGTTTCCGCGAAGCACGTATCGAGGCTTGCTTCATTTAGAGGAGGAGCCAAAAATAATGACGTCCGAAGCCTCGCTGCCCGGATGTACCACGTGACTGCTTCAGCAATATAAACCCCTCGGGGTTTTTGATAGAGTTGCGGTCAATTCAGAGTTTGGATAGAGTTTGGATAGCGTTTATATAGTTTGGAGAGTTTAGAGAGAGATATGGTTTGAAGATTTAGGAGAGTGAGGAGAGAAAGATAGGTAAGAGGTTGGAGCCAGCTAGGAAGAGACATATTCAGTGCCCTCTTCCTAGTTCCACAAGCACTTTCACTTTCCTCTGCCTGCTTAAGCCCATGCCATTTACCTAAAGTGACAGAAAAACATTACACAACCTGCCATATCATATGATACGACCATTTTGGGAATATTTACACACACAGAATACATTCAAAAAATATTTTATTTAAATAATTTAAGTAGAGAAATTATTTGGTCATACATATTTTTTGTAATTCATAGTCATTCCCAAGAGCCATTACAGACAACAATTCAATGCATCACACATTATGTGGTGAAGAGCTACAGCTGCCTGTGATTATACACCTGGCCAGTAGGTGGTGTCGTGTGCACATGACGCTTCAAGAGATGAACCCTTTCACGAACCAATTGGCTCAAGTGGTTTGATGCCTCATGAGGCTAGCCTAGAATCTAGACGCGCCCCTAGCGGCGGCAAATTACATTTGCTTCCAGGGGCAGTCTAGTTACTCTCCATTGACTTGAGATTTCGAAAAATCCAAGATGGACCAGGCCAGTCACGAGTCGGTGGGCGGGCTTAACATGATGACGACTGACCTGCGACCATAAGTTTCGTGAATTCCCCATCCTGCTAGAACTACCAGAGCGATGGCTGCTGCTAGCGAACAACTTTCTTTCGAATCGGCTTTGGCCGCCACTCTGAAAGACTTGAAGTTAAGCTTTTCTCTGAGAAAAGAACAAGAAACTGCACTGAGGTCGTTCTTACAAAAGAAGGAGTTTGGAGTTTTGCCAACCGGATACGGCAAAAGTTTGATCCACAGCTTAAAAATGATTAATGCAGGAGAAACTCAACCTGTAGGCGAACTCATAAAAAAAACAAAACAGGATGCAACAAGAACTATTTAATATCTATTAGGATAAGTTTTTTCCACAACACATGCAAGGAACTCTCTTTTCCGTCGCTCTGACTACGTCACCTTCTTCTTTGCTCTGATTGGTTGTAGCGCTATCCTATTGCGTGGAGAAGGAGTTTGAAAGACAACCGTTTATCCCACCCCTCCGGTTGAGCCCTGTCTATGGAGAGTGCCCAGACCCTACATTTAATGTGGGTCTGGCTCGTCAGGCTATCATGAGGCTTCATCTCACCATCACTAGTCCACACGTCTCGATACCACAGTAGGCGACAGAAAACAAAAGAACAATCGAGCAGGGTCACAATCAGAGGGCAGAGACTGGACCATGTGGTTTCCAAAACAAGCAACAAGCAGCAGAGAGTGAGGAGCCTGTAGCTGGATCCTTTTAAAGTAGGCCCTGTGGTGGTAATTGGATGAACCAACCAATCAGCAGGCCCCGCCAGAGTCCCCAGGTGGAATCACTTGCAGAATCAGCTGAATACACAGGGGAGGGGGAGAGAGAGAAAAAAACAAGAAAAACACACTGCCCCCATCTGTTCAGGAGGAAGTTAAACAGCTGAATGCAGATGTTACGTCCCGGTCTCAGGGTTTGAGGAAGCAACATAAACACAAATGGACGAGGAACGATTGTAACAACAAGAGACTTCTAGTCACATGAGCAAGGTTTAAATGTATTAACAACGAAGCTAAATATCACAACATGGAGATAGGAAGATGAAGTTCTCTGAGGCTAAATAAGTCTGACATGAAGACGTCAAGATCAACAGTGTCCTGTCTGAAAGTAGATGAGAGGAACCTGAGACGAGATGGACAGCAGCTTCTGTTCCCACAGATAAGTCAGAGAGAACATCAGCTGATCCTCCTGGCGATAAAGAACATAGTTTGTCTGAGAGGCTTCAGAGACCAGATCATCTTGAACCACCATGTACAAACATACATGGACCCTGTGGGCTGTTTACAGATAGTTTAGAGGTTAGATGCCTGACTCTCTCTAACCCTCAGCCATGAATGTAGAGAGGATTTAAACCAGTGACTCAAGCCACAGCTGCTCCTATGAAACACATGATGACCAAAACTATTCAGACTCCAGTCCAGTAGGTGGCGGCAGTGCACATGTAAGCTGGTCTGATAGGTGACAATAATTACTAGTCATCATCATCATCATCTCCCCTCTCTCTCTCTCTCTCTCTCCCTCTCTCTCTCTCTCTCTCTCTCTCTCTCTCTCTCTCTCTCTCTCTTCCCCCCACCCTCCTACATTTCCCACAATGCCCCGGGCCTAGGACGTGACGCAGCCTGCAGCGTGGGTCTGCAGTGTGCAGTGTGTTGTGGTTGATCCAACATGGCGGCTCCTCTGGAGGTAATAGTGAGCAGTGACTCCGGGTCTCAGCTCTGGAACTGCACCGTGTTCGACCCGCACAGCGGCTCCAGCCTGCTCTCCTACCGGGGGGGGAACAGCGCGGCCCGGACTCTGACCGTCCTGGGGGGGGAGTACCTGCTGTCCGCCCAGCTGACCAAAAACTTCATCAACGTGTGGGAAATCCAGAGGAAGGTAGGGACGATGCCGGGACGGTAACAGTACTGTAACGGGGCAGACACACAGGTGGTGTCCTGCTGAACCCGGAGAGCTCGGCTGCACCACAGTCCATTCAAATATCCGTCAGTTTAAACTTGGCGCCTTCCTCGGAGCTCAAACAGAAAGATAAGAACAAAGGACCGAGTCCGTTCAGTCAGAGACGCGTTCAGACGTTTGTTCTGGTTGAAGATGGACCGAGCAGAACCGGCAGAACCGGCAGAACCGGCACGGAAGTGAATCTGCTGGTGTCAACATCTGTCTGAACCAGGGCATGAATTATACAGATTCCGGGGTTTCTAATCAGAATACTTTATTAATCCTTCAAGGAAATTGTTTTGTTGCTTGAAGGATTAATAAAGTATTCTGATTCTGATAAAATAATCAAAATAAAACACATTTAATACTGATCAGTTAGTTTTAAACTTGTCTGTTAATCATCAACAACCTGTTTCCAGGATCAGCTGCAGCAGAAGATCGTGTGTCCAGGTGTCATCACCTGTCTGACCGCCTCACCCAACGGACTCTTCCTCGCTGCTGGAGTCTCCGAGGCTGTTTACCTGTGGGAGGTGAGTCTCTACCTGTGTGTGTGTGTGTGTGTGTGTGTGTGTGTGTGTGTACTGGTGAATGATGGTGACTCTGTCAGTAACTGTTTAGAGGGTAATGAGTCTGGGTCTGTTCACAACAACTGTTCTCTGATTGGCTCAGGTATGCACAGGTAAGCTGATGTCTGTCCTCAGTCGTCACTATCAGGACGTCACCTGTCTGAAGTTCACAGACGACTCCAGCCATTTTATTTCTGGAGGAAAAGACAACCTAGCGCTAGTGTGGAGTCTGTCGAGGTAACACACCTGAACACATCACCTGAACACATCAGCTAAACACATGTGTATACGTCATGTTTTAATTTGGAGTTATTTCTCTGAGCACTGTATACGTGTTGAGATGTACTGACCAGGATGCTTGAGTCCTCTGTGAATGTTCGGTAGAATCAGACATTTTCTGAATGAGGTTTTGAATGAGGAATTCTCTCATTGTTTCAGTGTGGTCCAGCTGGATTTAAGCCACGCCTCTGAGCCTCGTCACGTCCTGTCTCGTCACTCTCTACCAATCACAGACCTGCACTGTGGCCTGATGGGAGTTCAGGCCAGAGTGGCTACAGCCTCCTTAGACCAGACTGTGAAGGTAAGTCACCTCATACACCTGCACAGGTACCACACTGATGGTCAACCAAATAAGGACGTAAACACAAAAATGAAATTTTAATGGTTGGTAACCTCGACTGTGTTTGTATCCTCCATGTTTAGATCAATTAGTAAAATGTCTGTGATCATGTTGACTGACTGAAGATAGTGAACAACGTGTTGATCCATTTAAAAACTATTTATGTCACTTATTATTTCTGAAAAGGATAACAGAGAGAACAGGAGAACCTTCAGAACGTCTTCATCTGTTCTCTGTCAACAGACTCAGATACGTCGTCGTTCTCCTGTCGTCATTTATCAGACGTTGTGTTCCAGACAGGATGAACTAAAGATAAACTCACATTAATGTTCGGACCTTGATTGACAGACGACTACTGTGCATGGTTTTTACTGCATTAGACTGCAGTGTTATAGAGAACATAACAGCAGTGTGTCTGTAGTCTGAGAGTATTTATTGAATCATCTGTTAATGTGTCTTCATGTGTAACGCTGACTGATTCATCACTTCATTTTATTGAGACATAAACAGACATCAGTGTCTTTTAACCAATCAGATGATGGTTCACTGATCACCTCATTAATATCTTTAAACTCGGAGCATCTCCTCGTCGTCCTCACATCCATTTTTAATTTCAGTAAAACCCGTCTGACATAAATCCCAGGAGGCTGTGGCTTAATGGATGGTTAGGAGGTGTTGAACATGAGCCAAGGTGTCGTCGCTGCCACACTTTAAATTACCAAATTTTTAAATGAAGTCTGGAACAGGAGCTCAGTCTAAGACCTAACTCATCATGTTTCTGTTCCCTGGCAACCATCTTTAAAATCTGCTGTCTACCTGTCCAGGTATGGGAGTTGTCCTCTGGTGAGCTGCTCCTGTCCGTCCTCTTTGATGTGGAGATCATGTCAGTGACCTTTGACCCCTGCGAGTACTTCCTGTTCTGTGGAGGAAGTGATGGAAACATTTTCCAGGTGTCTCTGTGCAACCAGGTGAGTTTACAGCATGGGACAAACCACCTAGTCAAGTATGAAGGTTACCCTGAGAACGACCACATCCTTAGACATGTGTCCCAAACCTTGAAGCGGCAGATCACGAGTCACCCCTGGGCTCTTCACACAGTCTGTAAGGGTTAGAAACACAACGTCCATGCTAAGCAGGAATATCTGACAGAACCAGACTCAAGCGGCTAACCCTAACCCTCGATCAAATAAATAAAGAATCATAAACACTGACAAACCATTAACATCAGCAGCTGATGGTCAGCACTGCAGCCACCCATCAGAAACATGGAGCTCCACACATTTGTCCAGAAAAAAATGACATGCAACAATAGTACAATGGAGAATGGAGGAGCTCAATGCATCATGGGAAATCCCTCAGCAGTAATGAGTGAGACCCTCCTGAAACAGCTCAGGTGGATGTAGTTAACAAAATAAAACAGGTCACCTGTCTCCGTCTTCTCTGGATGAAGATCTGTCTTTAGTCTCAGAGGAAGTTTGAAACTGCAGCCATGTCTTCGGTCTAATCTGTTCATTATTAATATTAATTCATATTAACACTGAATCCTACAATAACCTCAGAGTTCAGTAGAACCAGTTTTTATGATTGTTTTCATAGAAAAAAAAAAATCAAGTCCTTCTGTGATTTGATTGCTTTCAACGTTGTCCCACCCACATGGGCCCCATGTGTCATTTATTGTTTTTACTCAGACTGTGGGTCCTTTATATTTCTTTATGTCTCTGAAACATTCCTCATATTAACATTTCTAATGATGTTGAAGAAAGACCAGAGGATTTAAAAAAGCGCTCTCTAACCACACTTGATGTTAAAATATTAACATTTGTTAACATAGAAATTACCACAAAGGAATCTGAACAATTCAAAACATAACTCAGAAACATTTGGTTTTAACTTCAGTACTAATGATGTGATACTGTCTGAACACAGTCAAAACCTTCATCACCACAATGACCCAAAGGAAACACTGTTTAGTGTCAGAGATATCCATTTTAAAGTTTGTCTCTGCTCTGTCGATAAAGATTCATCATTTAAACTGTTTCATCTGCAGACTCTCAGTCGGGAAAAATCCTTCCAGTCCGACAACGAAGGAAACCAGGTCTTCAAAGGGCACCGGTAAGACACCAGACCAAAGATAGACTAAAGACAGACTAAAGACTAAAGACAGAACAAAGACAGACTAAAGACTAAAGACAGAACAAAGAAAGAGTAAAGACTAAAGCCGAAATTATGCTTCCGCGTTGACACAGCGCGTCCGTGCGTACGGACCTATTACGGACCTATTGCGTCCTTGCGGACCCCGTGCGTCCTACGCAAGGGCCAGACGCGCACCTCCCAAAAATCCTCGACGCGCGTCGAGGCGACGCAACAGCAACGCAGCAGCAACGCAGCGGCATTGGCTGTGATTGGTCCGCTAACTACATCCGCTGGAGACCGCTTTTCCGGTTTCCACTCATAAACATCATTGTCTCCTTTGTCGTGCCCTAATTTGCAATAGAAGTATTTCTTCCTCTGCTTGAATAATTTGGAGCTCCAACGCCAGTCTCTCTGTTTCGGTGTCCATCGTACACTGTGACTACGGCAAAAGCCGGAAGGTAAATAACGAGGCGAGATAGTCACAAGAGTCTCGGTCGGTCGGTCACAAAAAATCATAGCGCCCTCTACCGGTGTGGCATGCATTTCGACACGTAAACCCCACGCAGAACCATCACGGTCTCACGACTGCGTCCGAGCAACTACGTGGCCATTGCGTGACCATTGCGTGATCACTACGCGGAAGCATAATCTAACCTTTAAGACAGAACAAAGACAGACTAAAGACAGAACAAAGACAGACTAAAGACAGAACAAAGACAGAGTAAAGAACCTGTTTAAACGTCAGGAACTCCAATTTGTATTGATCGGTGGGTTTCTCCTCAGAAACCTGGTGACGTGTCTCTCAGTGTCCATGGACGGGACTCTCCTTGTCTCTGGGTCACATGATGAGACAGTTCGACTCTGGGACGTCCAGAGTAAACAGAGCGTCCGCTGCCTCACTCACAAAGGTAACGTCTGATTTTATTAAACTGGTGTCCAGGTGAATGGGTGAACGGGTGTAGAGGACAGAGTCAGAGACGGAGACGGAGACAACAGTCTCTGAAACAAGTTAAACTTGGATCACGTCTGGTTTCTTTACTGGTTACTGGTTATCATTAAAGGTTTGATCTGCTCTGTGGTTAATTGATCTGTTAATTGATTTGTGTGTATTGACTGATGGTGTGTATTTGTGTGAATTATGTGAAGGCTGAAGGGTTTTAAATCGGACGTCCTGGTTCATTGGGAACCGTCTCATTGATAATTGGTGGTGGTGTGTATTTGTGTGTAATAGCTGATGGTGTGTATTTGTGTGTGTATTTATAATTGGTGGTGGTGTGTATTAGTGTGTAATAGCTGATGGTGTGTATTTATAATTGGTGGTGGTGGTGTAGCTGCTGACAGGAACATGAAGAAGAAGAAACGCCCTGCAGTGATCATGACTGGCACTTTGTAATTAACCAAATCCTCTCTGCTCACTTCAAACGGACTGTCAGGAGACGATAATCCCTCCTTTGGCTGGACGGACGGATTCACGGTCGTCCCCCGCCCCCGTCACGTTTTCAGACTGGATGTTAAAGAAAAAGCTTCATCGTCCGTGACAGCAGCACTTTAAACCGATCGGTCTCACAGGGTGTTAAATGCCAGACCTCATTTCTGTCTGTTGTTTTAAAGCAACACTTCGTCCTTAGCGGATTCTTCATGATAGTTACAGCTCAGTGATGTCAAGTCCAGCTGATTATGACCAGACACTCAACAGCTGACTAGACTGGTGACCACCTGGAGGACTGGAATCCTGATCAGTCAAAGTTAACCTGAAGCTAATATTAAACTAACATCAATTCAGTTTTATTTATTTTGAAACCAATGTGAAGCTAACGGGCGGCACAGTGGAAAGGTGGTCAGCACTGATGCCTCACAGCGAGAAGGTCACCGGTTCGAATCCATGGGCCAGCTGGGCCTTTCTGTGTGGAGTTTGCATGTTCTCCCTGTGTCTGCGTGGGTTCTCTCCAGGTTCTCCAGCTTCCTCCCACCATCCAAAGACATGCTGGTTAGGTTCATTGGTGATTCTAAATTGGCCGTAGGTGTGAGTGTGAATGGTTGTCTGTCTCTGTGTTAGCCCTGCGATGGACTGGCGACCTGTCCAGGGTGTACCCCTGCCTCTCGCCCGATTGCAGCTGAGATAGGCTCCAGCAGACCCCCGTGACCCTTAACAGGAATAACCGGGTATAGAAAATGAATGAATGAATGAATGTGAAGCTAACTTGAAGATAATCTGAAGCTAATCAGCGTCAGGATGTCTCTGTTGCTGCTTCCTGTCTGTCCTCCAGACTGCTGGATCAACTCACAGCTGATGATCTGTCACCTCTTCCGTGTCAACATGTGAAATCTGCGTCTGTTACTAAAAAACAATCATCTGAAAGGAGCTCAGCTTGAGGATACGGAGTGAGACCTCTTCACTCCACGAGATCTATGATACAATCTGAATCATGCTTCATGTCAGGATTCATTACTCCAGAGACGTTCAGGTGTTCATATCACGCTTGAATAACAAAGACAGTCCTGAGAACAGAACATGAATAAAACCATTCATTCCCGCCAATGGAGGTGTTGACAGTGGAGGTCATTAACATGGACATGACTTTTGATAATAGTTGTGTAAGTCGACTAATATGTGCTAAAACTTGAGTCGACCATACATATCGTAGTGTTTCACACTAAAGAAGCTACGGAGGATTTTCTGCAAGTTCATTGAAGCTTGAACACGAGCTGCTGTAGACCACGTCATCACCATAAACACCGTCAGTCTGACTCAGTAATGTGCGGCTCCACACCCCTGACCACTTGGTGGCGAGTGAGGTTATTAATTGGCTCTTGTCTCTCTTGATTAGTAGTGTAAAACCTGGATCTTTCAAGGGATTCGGATCATTCTGAGTCACTCACTGATATGAGCCGGGTTGTGCGAGTCACTTGAGTCACTTGACCCAAAATGTCTCAACTGCGAAAGAAAGTGTTTCAGGTTCTTGGTTAAGAAGGGATCAACGGACAGCGGTTATGAGTCGGTTAAGTTTTGTTTCTCTGCGTATTGTGCGTAAGTAAGTGAGTGGCTGAGTGCCTTAGTTTGTGCTGCTTGCTAGTGGTCAAGTACGTTTTATTTTCTCTACTGAGTGAGATGTAAGATGTTTGAATGGTGCCGTTTATTGATTATATATCAATCAAACGTGGTAGGACTCAACTGACCCAGTTAAATAGACTCTAGAGTCATGATTCTTGAGTCGTCTTTGATGGCCGGTTATATGAGCCGGATCCCGAATCTTTTTTTCCACCGCTACTCTTGATGCACGATCTCGTTGGCTTCACTCAGAAAAACGGCACGGCAGTTGAGTGTCCGACGTTTCTTTAAAAAGCCCAATAACAATGATGTTGATAAAAGAGGAGAAAAAAAGATTGACTGATGCAATGGAAGACGAAGAACAAACTCAGCCCTTGGTGGAGCGAGCAAGCGGCAGCAAGGAGGTTAGGCAGGAGTACAGAGTTCTGTGGGAGCAGGAGGTCTGTGGACAGCAGGTGAACTGTTCATATTTTTAGTTAAATTGTTTAATTTCATTGTTCATATGTGGCTACTGGAGCCACAGTCAGGTGTTTTTGTCACTGCGGAGAAAAGGTTAGCCTACGTATATTCATCTGCTTGATGTGTGTATCCACGATGTGGATTCTCTGTTCAGCTTGTTTGGACTGAATATTTATTAAAAATGAATGAAAATGAAATGATATTGAATATGTCATTATTATCATTTTAAAGAATTCAAGTGACGGGTAAAAATAGATTATGAAGGGATTTTTTATGACTTTGTCAGTCAAAATGACAGACAACGAAAAATGCTAACGCAACCTCTGCTCAGGACTGACTTACTTATTATGGGCTTCATCTGTAGTGAAGTATTCTCACACACTTGATGAACTGCTGATAGTTTGCTGCAGTGACCCACGGGAGTCGACTTCCTGCTTAAAGCATCATGGCACCGCAGTATAGTCGACTAGTCGACTAATCAGTACAACCCCTAGTAGAAGGATGACTCAGAACCCTGATGATCCGTTTGGTCCAGAGGCTCAACTACAGACTTGATGTTGAGTCGCTGATTTAAAGAAAGAGTCCAGGTGTCCTGTCAGGTGGTTTTCAGAGTGTCTGCAGTGTGTTGGCAGCTTGTCTGCCTCTAAGTGTCTCCGTCTGATATATCCTCGGTGTTGGACCACGTTTAGACCATTAGTGTGATTCCTGCAGCTGGAGCCAAACGGACAATCAATATTAGTAATTGAGTGGGAGATAATTATTAACTTTCTATCACCACAACAAGCAGAAATACTACTTGGACTCTTTAGTACAAACCTCCTAACGACGTGTTAGAAACCAACCTGGACATCCCATTAAGAATCACTGATTCATTATAAAGAGACACATCTGTAGATTTTCATCAGATTAAATTAGTCTTTTATTTTTATGCTTTTAAAAAACTCAACTTGAACCAAACTGACAAAGATTAAAGTGGACTGGCTTGTCAGTCTGATGTTGACCATTTGGGTGATGGCTTGGGTAACGTTGTGTTCATCAGAGTAGCCATGACACCAGATGATTGCTCATATTCAGCTGTATCCACAACAAGAACACGACTACAGACCTGATGCTTTCCACTTGACTATAAAAGTGTTTTAATGGCGACAGAAACAGGAAGTGTTGATCTTTGCTACGACTTGAATCTAGGAGGAGGATGGAGAGGTTGGGTTCAGGAGGTGTGCAGGTTTTTCTGAACCAGGTGCAGACTCACTTTGGACGACCAGAGGTTACACTCTTAATCTCTGAGAGGACAGATGAAGAAACACTTTGAAGCAGGTTTAAATAAACCACTGAGACTGGATGTGCTCTGGGCTTTCCTTCACTATGTAAATACGATTCTTAGACATTAGTGGGTCAGTTATTACTCAAACACCTTCCTGTCCCTAATCATTTGTTGCCTCACGGTAAACTGAGGGAAATTAATTTGAAATCCCTGACCGGAAATTGGTGCTGTCGGCTTTGAAAGCAGTGGTTGGAGTTTCATGTATTGATGGGTGGAGGTTGCTGCTCTCAGAGTGACAGCTAATCCACTCCCACATGTTGTTTGATGTGTGATTTTGTGGCCGTGAAATGAGTCTGGCAGAGCGTCGCGTCTTCAGCTCGATGTCTTCAGGACTTCCTCCTGATAAACTGGAGGTCAGCAACTGTTGCTGGTGATAAACCCAAATGTATATTGAGCTGATTTGAATCATTTCTGGTTGTAAACTGTAAACAACATAAACAGCGGTTAGTCTTCGACTTTAGTCGATGAACCGGATACCAGCCAATCAAACAACTGATCAATGATCAATGGATGTATTGATGAACGTTAATGAGGTCGCTGGTCTTTGTCCTCTGCTCAGACCTGAAGGAGGAAGATGGTGCTCTTATTGGTTATCATAGAAAAAAAGGGTTGGCGTTGCCATGGTTACAGATGGAGAGGTTGATGGGATTGTAATGAGGAAGTGTTTTTATGATCTTCAGTGTTTTAGTGCAGATGTTTTACTGTTATTAATGAAGCTGCGTTTAGTTTAGGAAACCCAGTTTAGACTGTTCTACATGATGATGGATGATTAAGGATGGATGGATGGATGATTGAAGAAACCATATCCTCATGCTTTGTGCTGCTAGCTGTAGTGTGATTAAAGCAGGGTGAGCTTCCAGTTGTTTGTCCAACTGTTGTTCACTGCAACAACAACACTGAGCCAACAGACCGCCGCAGCTATCGGCTACAGTTAACGCTAACAGCTACTGTAACAGCTATCAGCTACAGTTAACGCTAACGGCTCAATTAACATAAACAGCTATCAGCTACAGTTAACGCTAACAGCTACTGTAACAGCTATCGGCTACAGTTAACGCTAACAGCTACTGTAACAGCTATCAGCTACAGTTAACGCTAACGGCTCAATTAACATAAACAGCTATCAGCTACAGTTAACGCTAACAGCTACTGTAACAGCTATCAGCTACAGTTAATGCTAACGGCTCAATTAACATAAACAGCTGTCAGCTACAGTTAATGCTAACGGCTCAATTAACATAAACAGCTATCAGCTACAGTTAACACTAACAGCTACTGTAACAGCTATCAGCTACAGTTAATGCTAACGGCTCAATTAACATTAACAGATATCAGCTACAGTTCTACAGTTAACGCTAACAGTTACAGTAACCAGTCTGTCACATCATCTCTTTCTTCTTCTTTTGCCTTTATTGACGGTTGGTCAACCACCTTGGAGTTCCACCGTCTACCACAGTGACCTCTAGAGGAGGAATATAGAACCAGAACAGAAATATTTGACATGTTTGTCCAGAATGTTCTACTGTAGAGTCGGGAAGGAATCAGCTGATAATGTTCAGTCTATCAAACTCTGAACAGATCTTCTTCTTCTTCTGTGATAAACAAGCGTTTCCCAGAATGTTTCATAAGACACCTGAAAGGTGTAGCCTGACATCACTTCCTGTCTGTGTTCAGGTCCAGTGACGAACGTGGTCATCATGGCGGCTCCAGCTAACATGTTCCTCCCCGACAGTCGACCCGCCGTCCCTCTGCCACGATTCAGCCGACACCAGCACACCTCTGAGGGCGACGGAGACTCGGGGGAGATTTGTGTCCGCCTCCGTCTCCACAGACAGGTGATCACACACAGAAACACACACGAAGCACTTTATGGTAATAAAAAGAATCTGATGACATCACTTCCTGTTTCTCTAGAACGAGGTCTAAGATAAAATGTCTGAAACGAAAAGAATTGAATTTAGGAGTCATGTGACAGAGTCGGCTCCAGAGCTGCATCAACAGGCCGTGGTACTAATTATTTACTATCATTAGATATTAAGAAGAGAATGAAGGAGTTTTATTTTGAAGGGTTCCTCCTGCGTGTTATCAGGTGCAGGATGAAGGGGTTTTATTTTGAAGGGTTCTTCCTGTGTGTTTTCAGGAGGAGGAGGAGACGTACCTGCAGAAAGCTGAGAAGCTGAACCTGTTAATGAACGCTGTAACTGACAAGGTGAGGGGGGGCGGGGCTTCAGACGACCATCATCTGTTTGTCAGAGAACCTTAGGAGTAGAATAAAATCTTGAATGAAAAACATGTATACATAACACACATCAGTTATGGAACGTCTTTGGACACATGAAGATCCACCTGAACCAGAACTACAGGAAGATAAAGGGTTCTGGTTCTGGAGGTCCTAGATGGAGAAGGTTTGGAGCAGTTTCTGACCTGAAGAATAAAACTCAGAGACATGCGAAATGAAAACTGTGTCCAGATGTTTCTGGTGGACCTGATGGTCGTCCTTTGCAATATGTCCAGAGAACACAGTGGTCTTTCTGGATGTAGGAGGATTCAATCCAGTGACACGATGGTTCCAAAGCTGCTACTAAACTCTAGTCACAGTGTTCGAGGATGAACATGATCTTTAAAGCTGATTATTGAAATATCTTTATTTCTTGATGTTGATCTCTAAATGTCCACAATATGAACACTGTTGGTCTTGGCTGATCTTCAGATTGATGGGACGCTTGTGAAGGACAGTGTCTGTCTACTTGTCTCCTGAGAGTCTGTTTCTTCTGTTTGTTTCAGTCGGTGTTTGGTGACGGTGAAAACACGAAGGTTCGAGTCGCTGAGCTCGAAGAAGAAGTTCAGACTCTGAAGAAAGTCAACAAAGATCTGTACGACTTCTCCAGCCAGCTGCTCACCAAGCCCACATAAACACACATGGAAGAGCACAAGTACACACCCACTACACAACCATAACCCACATAAACACACTTGTAATACACAAAATAAAAGTCTTGTTTTTGAAGGACTTCCTGTCTCGTCTGCGTTTAAAACTCTCTCAGCTGGAACCAGAACCAGAACCAGAACCAGCGACCTCATTTGATCCTGGGACCAGTTAACTCTGCAGGAGATTGAGACTTTATTTATTCTCTCTAAGGAAACGGGTTTTGTTACGATGATGATAATGATGATGATGATGATGATATAAGTTTATAAAATAAATATCTCTTCACAGTCGAATAAAATCACTGACATTCTCGTTGAGGCTGGAAGACGTTCCAGATCTCCTCAGGAGGTTTTGGACTAAATCAAATCTTAGTTTCCCACAGAAACAAACACATTAAAGACATTTAAAAACATTAACAGAGAGAGAAGATTAAATTTCAATTCATTGTTTTATAGCGTCAGTAACTACAAATTGTCTCAGTACACTTTACAAAACCCATCCTGAAACCCCCCAGGAGGGAAGGTGGGGGGGGGGACAGAGGGACACACATACTAGACAGTAATAGGAAACAACTGTATAACTAGAAATAGACAAGAAGAGAGGAGAGTAGAGAGCAGGAGCTTTCTTTAACTAGAAATCTTTATATGATGAATTCCTTCCTGTGATAATGGATAAAACATTCACGTTAATTTTCTTTCAGCTTCATCGTTTGTAAAGGTTTTAATCAGAAGAAATTCATTTCTGCATCTGAAAAGTCAAACTCCTGTTGATCTCGTCTGAACTCCCCTCACAGGGACAGGAAGTAGTCAACTTGTGTCATTTCAAAGTAAAGGTCTGACAGCCTGACAGTGATGGTGGGTGGTAGTTCAAGCTTCAGACTCTTCAGAGGAGCTGACAGCAAGAAAAAGCAGAATTCCTCTTTGAAGCAGGAACAGAAACAGATTCAGCTGAGACCTGAGAGTTCATCATCAAACATGTTGATCCTGGAGGACGTCAATCAAAACCTAGCGCTCTGACTCTGTCACATATTATATATTTTATATTATATAAAACATTCATGTCCACTTTATTTACTGATGGTTCATATATATGTGTAAATGTGTATGTATAACATATATAACATATTTATACATATATAGTTTATATATATATATATATATGTAAAGTTTTATCTTGTGAATAAATGAAGCAGAATCTGATTCTTGTTCAGATGAAAAACAAACATTAAACACTTTTTAATCTGAGTCAGTCACCGCCTCCCCTCTTCCTCCTCCCCCTTCCCGTGCTCTTCCTCTCCCCTCTCCCCCCTGTCAAGACCTCCTCATGACCCCCCACCCCCCCCACCCACACACACACACACACGCACACACGCACATTATTTTCATGTCCTCCTCATTTTAACTTGCACATCCTCATCCTCCTCCTCTCCTCCGTTCCTCCTCTGTCACTTCTTCTCCAGTTCTTCCCACTTCTTTCTTCTCCTCCTGTTTTTGGGACACCTCCTCCTCCCCTCCCGTCTCCTCCTCCCTCCTCCTCTCGGCAGCAGAAGCGTCCTCTCGGTGTTACCTCGGAGCGGCAGGAGGAACCGGAGGAGCGGCAGAGCGATGCTGACAGCGCGGCGGGATGTCTTCCTCTACCTCCTCCACCTGGTTCCAGACTCTCCGAGTCTTCATCCTCCTGCAGCTTCTGCTTGTTCCTCCGTGTCTCCTCCACCCGCAGCCGTGCCACCTCCTGGCGCGGATCGGACACACGGTGCGCGTCGGTGCGCTCCTGCCGGCGCAGCGGGCGGCTCGCCAGCGGGTCCAAGCGGCGCTGAGCCGCGCTACGGCCGCGGTGGGTCGGGACCCGGAGCGGGAGCGGGTCAACTTCCTCCCCTACAACCTGAGCCTGGAGCTGGTGTCCCGGCAGCTGGCCGCCGCCGACCCGGAATCTATGTTCCGGTGCGTGTGTCAGGGTGTGGTGGTGCAGGGAGTGTCCGTGGTGCTCGCCTTCCCGCAGAGCCGCGAGGAGCTGCTACAGGTGGACTTCCTGGCCTCGTTCCTAGAGATCCCGTTCCTCAGCGTCATGGAGCATGGAGAGCCGCTCCGCACCCAGGTAAGCCCTCAACCCCGCGGTCACCCCATGTTCACCTGGATCACTGCTGCACCTGTGTCCGGCGGCACGGAGGAGAGGTCCTCTCAGCCCGGTCTGTCCCGGTGTCTGGCTCCGTGTCTGTCCCGTAGTTTGATCTATTTGACCTTGACCTGTTTGTGTCTGGAGGTTCGTCTGAGAAGCTGCTACAGATGCCGTTTGTTTGTTTGTTTGTTTGCTTGTTTGCAGTGTAAATAAAAGTTGACCCTTCAGGTTTAAGGTCAGTTCTTCAACAGTTTGACCTCCTGTGAATCAACAGTGAGGATGAGGATGCTGAGAGGATGAAGATCCTCCAGATGAAACCAACTGGTTCAGATTGAGTCAGAGTTGAATCAGCTGATAAATATCAAATAATCAGATGTTCTCCTGGTTCTGGTCCACCTTGTCTCCTGGGTCTCTGGTTTGTCCCCCTGAGTTCAGTCTTTGTGTGTTTGTGTCTTTCCTGAAGCAGATGATGTGTAGATGTTGTACAGATGTTAAAGTGTTAATAATGAGTTCAGGATTAAATCAGATGGTGACGGTGGAGGTGAGTTCGTTTCTAGAGTTGCTGCAGGTCCAGTCCAGCCACCAGGTGGAGCTACGCCCTGAGTCTTACAGGTGACTGCTGACTGAAGACGTTGTAAAGAACTATTTGTTGGTTCTGGTTCTGTTGAGTCTGACTGGTTCTGAGCTTTGGTTCTGGAGTCACAGTGTTAGAGCAGTTAATAGGCCTGAATGAGGTGGAGATTCATCTCTCCAATAATCAAAAAAAAAAAATAAACTGTTTGGTTTTAGTTTAAATAATAACCTCAACAGTAAAGTAATTATTTATGTGAAGTTGAAGCCACAAAATGTTTATTTAAAAATCAAAACAGAAAATTAAAGTAAAATGATCATGTGACCTGATTTCACTCCACCCCTCAAAGATCAGTTGACGAGAAACAGTAAACGCCTTGTCTGTCAAACCTTCTGATTCAATGAAACACATGATGACGAGTTTAAATTAATCAGGTCTCCTCATAGGATGATGTTCTACAATAATACATTTATTTAGATAAATATGAACCCATGGGGCCACCAGAGGTCTTGGCCCCTAAAACATGCCATTTTTATTTATCGATTCTCTGACTGACTGGGTTCTAATCCATGGGCCGACTGGTTCCTTTCTGTGTGTAGTCTGTATGTTCTCCCTGTGTCTGCGTGGGTTCTCTCCAGGTTCTCCAGCTTCCTCCCACCATCCAAAGACATGCTGGTTAGGTTCATTGGTGATTCTAAATTGGGCGTAGGTGTGAGTGTCTCTCTGTGTTAGCCCTGTGATAGACTGGAGACCTGTCCAGGGTGGACCCCCCCTCTAGACCAATGACAGCTGGGATAGACTCCACCCCCCATGACCCTTCACAGGACACGAGGTTACAAAAGATGAATGAATGACTATGAATGATTCTCTGACTGAATTAAATCAATGAATTTACCTTCAGTCAGAATGAGAATGCTCCTGATTGAATCTAAATAAACATCTTATTTTATAGAAGCTTCCTGCCCGAGGCTTTCAGAGTAAAAGCCTGAGTGTGCAGATGGGATTATCTCTGCAGGGATTTTCATTTCCACGCTGAAAACAATCCAGTTAAAGCTGCAGCAGGATTTCAGAGGTTCCTTGTTCTTTAATCGTGTCCTTCACGGAGCAGCAGGAGTATTAGTATTGTCTTTATTATTCATGGGATTCAGACACGCAGAAGCACCTGGACCTGGATCTGGGCCAGGACCTAGATCTGGATCTTGATCTGAATCTGAATCTGGAAGCACAGTCAGAACCAGGACAGATACATTTGTGTTAACATTTAGTTTTTATTGTGTGTACACACACACATACACATATATATATATATATATATGTGTGTATGTGTGTGTACACACACACACACACACACTTTTCACCAAGATCTTGTATTGATGATGGGAGAGTCTGACCACTACGAACATCCCGTGAACATCAGGGAAGAAACAATCCATTGATGGAATAACCTGGTCATTCAGTATATTCAGGTAGTCAGCTGACCTCATTCTTTGGACACATAATGTTGCTGAACCTAGACCTGAGCAACTGCAGCAACCCCAGATCATAGCACTGCCCCCACAGGCTTGTACAGTAGACACTAGGCATGATGGGTGCATCACTTCATCTGCCTCTCTTCTTACCCTGATGCTTCTCCACTATCCTTCCAGTTTGTAATAATGCCTTGGACAGTTCTTAACCCAGTTTTAGTAGTTTCTACAATCTCCTTAGATGTTTTCTCTGCTTGATGCATGCCAATGATTTGACCCTTCTCAAACAGACGACCACAGGATGTGTCTTTAGACATGGTTGTTGAAGAAATGAGAAGCTACTCATTGCATCAGTTGGGCTTAAATAACTTGTTGTCAGCTGAAAGATAATCACCCATGCAGTAATTATCCAATAGGAGGTGAATACCTGTTTGATTAGTTAAATCCAGGTGGAGCCTTTTTTTGGCCAGGCAGTGTATATATATCAGTCATCTTTGATCTATATATATCATATTAATGAAATAAAAACTAAATGTTAACACACATTTATCCTCCGTTATCATTTGTTCGTTGTTTGCAGTCAGACTATGACCTCTATGAACAGACAGTTTACACTCAACAGCAGCAGCAGCAGCTCTGTGTTTCTGATCCACGTCTCTGATCACAGTATTTCAGGGTTCTTCTTCTTTGACCTTGCATGTGATAAATCCAAACCTGATTGGTCAACGCTGCTCAAACATGCTCTTTGAAATGGTGTTCACAGATGAAGGCGATTTACTTGAACAGAACCAGAAGAAAAATGAAAATGTGGAAATATTTATGAAACAATGATATCGATAATGTTCTTCTGTGTAAAACGTAGGCACTAATAATTCTAGAGAACAAGTTTAAATGAGTTGTAAATCTGATCTGTTCTGTTTTTAATTAGATTGATTTAAAGGTGTGATCAATGTCAGTTCGATTAGTCCCTCACTGTTTTGAACAGGATCAGATTTTTTCCTTGTTCAGTGTATTTAGAGATTTCTGAGCACAGAGTTAATCCACAAACCAACAGCAGAGAGGCCACGGAGGACAGGACCAACTCAAACTCTGGCAGTGCTGCTCCTTCCTGCAGAGGTTTGGCCGAGCTTTATTTCTCCCTGATGACAGAAAGTTTCTTTTTCTGTTATTTGTCCTTTTATCAAACTGAAGTATCAGACGTTTGATCAGGTTCTGGTTGTGGACATGAGGTCTATGGCTGCTTCCAACCGTGAACTGTGAGACATCTTGACGGCGGTAGACTGGATCAATCTCAGGTCAGACATGAAACAAGGTCATAAGCAGCGCTCAGTTGATTTTAAATACGGTGTTTCAGTTTAACAGATTTGTCAGGTCAGCAGATATTTAAATCCCCCGTCAGCAGGGCCTGGTCGGCTCTAGGGCCCCAGGATGAGCTGTGGCCTCTCGTCTGTTTACATGATGGCTTTGTTAACAGTGTCTACGATTAATTCGCTACCAAACAACCTAGAAACCAGCAGATTCTTGTTGAACTCTACGAGTCATTCTGTTTGTTGTTGTTGATTTCTGGATTCTCTGAAGAAGCTCCAACATCTGTTGAGAGACTTGGAAGGAAACCAGCTCATGTTTGATGTTACCATCTCTGATTCCTCTGATCAAGTCTCAGTCATCAACTACATTTTTATTCTGTTTTTCTTCCTCGTCATCTGTCTCTGACACAGCAGCAGCTGAAACAGTATGAACAGACTCTGGCGGCTGATCATCAGTCATCTTTGTTTTACTGCAGACGTTGCTCTTTAAAACCTGAATGAATTTTAAACCTAATTCAGTCTTACAGGGTCAAGGTCAGGGTCAGGGTTATGGTCAGGGTCATGAAGATCTTGATATTCTGCTGGTTGTCAAACACTCTGTGTTGTTGTTCTTCACTTTATCTTCACTGTGGTGATGCCACCATGGAGATGAATGCATAATTGACATTTATAGTTTCTGTGTTGCATTTGCTGAAATGTCGTTTATCAATCGTGACTAAATAGGTTTGGTCTGAGGTCATTCACTGAAAGTATTTTATAAAACCTGGATAACATGAAGAAGAGTGAATGGAGGTAACGATAATGTTTGATGATTTTTGAATGATTTCAAATCTGGTTGAGATCAGAAACATCTGATCACTGATCAATAACCACATAATGGGAGGGGTTTCATCAGAGATCAAAACTGACTGACGGCTCAGATCAGATTTATTGATCAGTGGGAGACGAAGGAGGATGAAGAAACATTAAATAACGACACGTTGGACTCAGGATAAATCAGCTGATCAGAGGACACCGTCTGTTTTCAGTGTTAAATTCAGCTTGACGGTGAAACGACTAAATCTTTTAATCCTTCTGAAAATGAGCAGCAGCAGATTAGTTTCCCATCATGCATCACTCATCTCTTTGTTTGATCTAATCACAAACACCTGACTGAGACACTAGAAATACTTTCTTTTCTTTTTTTTTCCACAATCGGTTTATTGTCATTTTCAGATTAAGAACAAATAATTCAGACCAAGGACAAAAAACAACATAGAATAGCAAAAATGTATGAACAATAATAACACCATACCATATATGTATATATAAAAAAAGATAATAAAATAAAATGAGACAAATAAGAAACATTAAAAGGAAAGGACAATGAAAAGAAAAAAAAGAAAATAACACAAACAATGTTGAAGAACACTGCTACAGCTGTGAGATCCTCGCCCTATCTTAACTCCAGCTACACCATTGAGACATCGGTGAGTTATTCTGGAATAAATGGAATGTCCAGTTTTCCATCATAAACAAAAAAAGGGTCCCACATCTTATGGAATTTCCCAAGCGATCCCCTTAAAACACATCTGATCCTTTCAAGTTTAACAAGGTTGAGGATTTCTTTTATCCATAATGTATGAGAAGGAGGAGTTGAAGACTTCCATCTGAGCAAAATCAAACGCCTTGCTAACAAGGTAACAAATGCTGTAAAAGTTGCTTCTGAGGAGGAAGGTGGAATTGTAGATGGAGATGCGCCAAATAGTGCAGTCATAGGGTTAGGCTCTATTACTTTACTTTACCTGAGATAATGATCCAAAAATGTCTCTCCAAAAAGAGTGTAAAACAGGACAAGACCAGAACATATGAACATGACTCGCCGGTGCCTGGTGACACCTGTCACAGGTTGGGTCCACATCTTTATAGATTTTAGCGAGCCTGACCTTAGTAAGATGAGCACGGTGGATAATTTTACATTGGATCAACCCGTGTTTTGCGCATATGGAAGACTTATGTACTCTATTGAGGGCCTCCTCCCAAACCTCCCCAGGGGTTTCCTCTCCCAACTCTATTTCCCAAAGCTCCTTGATTGAGTTTAAAGAAGCAAGACGAAGGGAGTGAATATGGGAATAGAAATATGACACCATTCACTAGAAATACTTTCAACTCTGTAAGAACCAATAATCCACCAGAAAGTAGAAACATTTAGAGTTGATCAGCTGTGATTACCTTTAGAACTTCATTCCTCTGGAACATCCTCAGTTAGATAACGTCTCTTCCTTTCACCACAGGTTAGTTCCCAGGAGGATGCAATCAGCGGTTGGGGGTTGGGTGGTTAGGGGTTCTGAGCTGTTTCATTTCTACTGTCAGACACAGCTGAATCCAGACGGTACTGATGGATCAGAAGTGAACCAGAACAGTTTGATAGAAATAATTAAATAACGTTGTTCTCTGTGTCTGGAGGGAAAACCTCAGCTGAGACAAACATGAACTTTGGTTGTTCCAAGCAACAATCAGCTCGTTAAGACTCCCTCATCAGAGACTTAACGAGCTGATAATTAGCTGCTGACGTCTGATCAAACTGATCTCAGACCAGCAACACACATTCAACACATACCAACACACATTTACACACATTAACCTCAGAGTAACACACTTTAAACTCACAGAAACTCACAGTAACTCACAGTAATACACAGTAACACACAGTAACTCACAGTAATACACAGTAACACACAGTAACTCACAGTAACTCACAGTAATACACAGCAATACGCAGTAACACACAGTAACACACAGTAATACACAGTAACACACGGTAACTCACAGTAATACACAGTAACACACAGTAACTCACAGTAATACACAGCAATACGCAGTAACACACAGTAACTCACAGTAACTCACAGTAACACACAGTAATACGCAGTAACACACAGTAACTCACAGTAACACACAGTAACTCGCAGTAACACACAGTAATACGCAGTAACACACAGCAATACGCAGTAACACACAGTAACTCACAGTAACTCACAGTAACTCACAGTAATACACAGTAACTCACAGTAACACACAGTAAATCACAGTAATACACAGCAATACGCAGTAACACACACAGTACAACATAAATACACACTTGGACATTGAGACACATTACACAGTAAACAGGAGTTGGACTGAAACGTCAAAAAGTGAAACATCGGACACTTCCTTCTGTCATTTTAGCAAATGTACGATCACTCCATAATAAGACGGACTTGAACATCTGAAAATGTGACAGTATCAGTTCTTGCATTCACTCATTCACTGAGACATGACAGTAATGATGCCTCATGCATGAATGGTTTGGTTTGACTGTGATTCTGCACTTCTGCTGCCAGTGAACATGTTAAAAATGTCTTAGACGAGCGAGAACTCATATCTCCATATGCTCCCAAATTCATCATGAAGCATCCAGTGAGATCCCTCACACATTCTACACTCTGCTTTTGCTCCCATCAGGTCTCAGACACCTTTGTGACCTCTGGCCCCTCCCTGCTCCAGCATCATATTGAGGATCTCCATAACTTCACTGCACTTTGTCATTCAGGAACAGTCACGGTGGACAATACCTCCCGTGTTGTTTGCACTTTCCATATGTAGTGTTTTTTTGTCGTGTGTGTTTTGTCCATGTTGTTGCTTTTGTGCCTTTTAATTGCCCATTACAGACAAATGAAGTGTTTTTGAATTTGAATTTGAATTTGAACAGGAAGTAGTAGAGCTGCACAAAAAACATGCTGGGTTGATTAGTTGCTGTTGCTGCTCCGCCTGCAGGTCTGAGATTGTGCTTTGCCTATAGACATATATAACAGTTGTGTTTACACATTTGTTTCTCTATGCATTTTATGCATGATTTGTTTATTTATGTTGTACAATTACAGTTAGGGTTAGGGTTTTCTTGATTGTCCATCCAAGTGTGATGAGCCTTTAAGCTTTTAATGTTACTATGTGGTCTGTAGTGAAACAGCATAACTGTAGCACAACCTGCTGGGTTCTGCTCAAGGTTTCTTCCTGTTAAAAGGGAGTTTTTCCTGCAACCGTCGCCTTCAGGCTGCTCTGGGGGTTTCAGGCCGGGTTTGGTAAAGTGTCTTGAGACGATTTGTATTGTTCTTGACACTATATAAATAAAATTGAATTGAATTGAATTGAATTGAATTGAATTGAATTGAAGCCAGTATTAAGAATTAAAAACCAGGAAGTGGTTCCACCATCTGAAGTCTGGGTGGGTGTTAAATGTGTTTTAATCCCTTGATAGAATAAATACCTGCTGCTACATCTGAGGCTTAACCTGACGTCTTGTCAGAGGCAGGTGTAGAGAGAAAAGTCTGGACCAGTTTTTATGGTGAAATTAAAAATGTTGATCCCATAAAGGTGACAGACTGACAGGTCCTTACAGAGAGACCAGTCTGTCTTATGAGTCCTCTGGATCCATGTGGACATAGAAACTGAAAACCAACTGATGTGATGTGTAGAGTTTAGTGATTATATTTATTTGTTGATTCCTCGGCTATGCAGTCATTTTTAATCTATTTCAAGGTGCGAGTTAAGAGAGAAACAGTAACCATAGCAATGTGACAACCATTGAAACTGTCATTGATGTAGAACGTGTCAGGTTGGGCAAGGTTGTGTCGTATATACAGCTGTACGTATATGTACGTTGGGGTCCAGGCCCAGTAGTGATTCCAACTGTCATTCCTTCTGGCTCTACCTCTCTTAATTCTTCTGAAATAAATCTCTCCAGGTTTGTAAAGTCCTGATGATCAGCTGATCCACAGGTTTCTGCTGTGATACGTCCTGGAACATTTCCCTCCTTTCTATAATAACACATTCTCCCAACCAGTCTGTCATCAGAGACACCTGAGTTTCAACAGATCCAATCACTGTCTTTATTTCCTCTCAGTTACATCAGAGGCCTATTTCTTTCTCTGTTTGTTGTTGTTGTGTATTTCATGTGATTTCCTGCTGTCAGTGTGAAATCCTCCAGAAATCTGACGGTTGGTTTCTCCTTAGTGACTCAATGTTGCTGTGTTTCAGTTGAAATAAATCCTTCCAACACAAACATCCATTTACTATTTAGAGGATTATCCAACCGTCAGCCGCTCTCTCGCTCAGCTCTCCGCGCTTCTCATGCAGAGGTTGCTCTGATCTTACCATCAACAAAGTTTTATTTGCTTCAAGGAAGGAAGTTTAATTCAACAACAAAACACAAGGAAAGGAAGAGAAAGAAAAGAATGAGTCATCAACAAACACATCACATCTGAACTGCTCTGAATAAGTGAAACACAGAAAACTGAACTGCAAAAACACTGTCAATCCAGTGGATGGTAAAATGTTAATTTTAGACCTCGGAGGATGGCTTGGTGTCCATGAACAGGAGACCATATGGACTCCAGGGGTGAGGTCTGGGTGGTAGATGGGTCTGGGGTCTGTAGGGATTAGAAACATCTTCTCTCTTGGAGAAGGAGCTGGAGGTAGAGTAGTAGAGTATCAAGTAGAAGAAGAGCCAGATGGGTGAGAAGACATCCATGAGACCCCTGTGGGCTGTCACTAATCTCAGGGTGATAGTTCAGAGCCTTTTACAGACCGTAGGTCCTGGAGAAATCAATAACTTTGTAGTTCTGTTCCTGTGGGCAGTGATGCAGAAGCCAGAGGGTGAACTGGGAGGACCTGAAACCTTCTGAATGGAGGTGATGGCAGGCTAAAGTCTGATTTAACTCCCATAGGGTGAGACGTCCTTCTCTGGTCACTGCTAGCTAGCAGCTAACTGCTAACATGGAGATCAGGACTGCGAAGTTGGATGTGTGTTAACGCCAGGTTTAACTCACCATGGTAACCTAGTTTATATAAACCTACTATATGCCTGTGGCCGTGTTTGTTTTTTATTGGTAAAACCTCTGGTGCCCATAGACGTGTCAATTACTCAGCTCTCACACATCTGGACACTAAGGACTGCTATGTCAGAATGCTGTTCATTGATTTCAGCTGGGGCTCAGTACCTCGCTGTGCAACCGGATGCTGGACTTCTTGACAGGAAGACCTCAGGCAGTGCGGGTTGGCACCAACACATCCAGCACCATCACCCTGAACACAGGGGCCCCCCAGGGATGTGTGCTGAGCCCCCTCCTCTTCACTCTACTGACCCACGACTGCACACCGATGGATAGCTCCAACCTATTCATAAAGTTTGCAGATGACACGACTGTGGTGGGTCTCATCAGCAACGGAGACGAGACCAAGTACAGCGAGGTGAGCCTCCTGGCTATGTGGTGCGGAGACAACAATCTCTCTCTGATGTGGAAAAGACAAAAGACATTGTTGTGGACTGAGCGCACACTCAGCATGCTCCTCTGAACATCAACGGTTTTGCTGTGGAGAGGGTGAGCAGGACCAAGTTCCTGGGTGTGTAACCCTAATCCTAACCCGTCACAGAGAACCTCTCCTGGACAACCAACACTGCATCACTGGCAAAGAAGGCTCAACAGCCTCAACTTCCTGCACAAACTGAGGAAAGGCAGAGCACCGGCCCCCATCATGCGCACCTTCTACAGAGGCACCATTGAGAGCATCCTGACCAGCTGCATCACTGCGTGGTACGACGCCTGCACTGCGTCCTGCCGTAAGACCCTCCATCGCATAGTGAGAACAGCTGAGAAGATAATCGGTGTCTCTCTCCCTTCCCCCCAGGACATTTACAACACCCATCTCACCCGCAAAGCTCTGCATTACAGGTGATCCCACCCACCCGTCACACAACTTCCTCAGTCTGCTGCCATCAAGAACTAGACTGTTGAGTCTTCAGGGCAGGACCAGCAGACTCAAGGACAGCTTCATCGATCAGGCTGTCAGGAAGCTCAGTTCCTTACCTGCTCTGCCCCCTCTCCCCATTCTGCTCACTGCACTCACAAACTAATCCAGGACTCTGGACAGTCAGAAATTCAGACAGGAAGTGGACATGTGTCTGTGAAGGTCGTACAGGTCACATCTAGAACAAACACATCTGGACTCTTTGTGTTCCTAGAAGATGTTTCTCTCATTGGAGACAGGATCAGGACAGGCCCAGGTCCAGGTCCAGGTGAGTATCAGGTCATTAATAGACTCTAGTCATGTGACCTTCAGGTGATAAAAACCTAAACTCTCCAACAAGTCCAGATGTCCTTGTCTCAGATCTGTCTTTAGATTTGAGGGCATGTGGCGTTACAAAGAAATCACGTTGGTTAACTACGTCATCACACCTCAACGATCGTTTAACTCTACGTTAAACTCTACATTCATTTCTTTTTAAAGTGAAGTTAAAACTGGTCCCAGCTCATATTTATTATCTCTCTGCATTAGCTCATTAATAATAATCATTTTGTGAATTACAGCTACAGAAGAACTCTGACCTCCATCGGTGTAGTAAAAGACCAGCAGCGTCACTGTTCATTAAAAACATCTGAAATAAAATGAAGCATATGTACAACAACATGTAGAGTCAGTGTTAATACATTGGCCTCAATAGAAGAAATGAGGTCAGTGTTTAGGTCTCAACTAATCTTCTCTTTGACTTTAAACTCATCTTTAAAACTTCCCTGCAGTGTTTTGATAATATTTTCAGAGCTCAAACATCTCTGTTTGGAAAATGGTAGTGGGTTGAGTTCAGTTTCAGAGTTCAGACTCATTTACATCTTCAAACTAAACTAAGATGGTGAATGATGAAACTGAAGACGACTGTACTTTCAGTGTCTGTGTTGATGATGGTCCTGTTCTCCGCTGGTGTTGGACGTCGTAGCTTCACTGTGTCCTTCACTGTGTCCTACACTGTAAATGTGTTGGTGTAACAGCACCAAAGTCATGTGTATATGTGTTTCTAGAAGACATTTCCTCTGACAAACGTTTTACTTTTATCTTCCTCTGTGATCAAACACAGTTTTGTTAAATCAAGTCAGTTTTACTAGATTGTCTCTTTAAATTCTAAGGACTGTTTCCTCTATCGCCACCTTCAGGACAGAGAAGAGAAAGAGAGACAAAGAGAGAAATCAGAAAAAAATATATTTCCAACAGAGAGTTGGTGCTCTTTGAAGCTCGCCTCCGTCTGCTGCCAATTAAATTCTCTTAATGAAAAGATTAATATTTCCACGCTGAGAAGAAGAGAGTTCACAGAGGGAGGAGGAGGAGGAGGGGGTGGAGGGTTAGTAGGAGGAGGAGGAGGAGGAGGAGGAGGCTGACAGTGCCATCATCAGAAGAAAGATCTCCTGATCAGATATATTGATCGACGTCAACCCGTCTCTCGTCTCTAGTTTGTCTGCTCTGTCTCTAGTTTGTCTCTAGTATTTCTCTTCTCTGTCTCTGGTCTGTCTCTAGTCTGTCTCTGTTTTTTCTCTAGTTTGTCTCTAGTCTGTCTCTACTCTGCCTCTGGTTTGTCTCTGGTTTGAGACATCCCACATGATTACTCATCACTTGAGTCCTGCTTTGTTTGTCCATTAGAAACTGTAAAATGGACAGATTTCATGGAGACATTTTGTTTGTGGGGTTGACGTGGAGTTGGGCCACAGATTTACACTTGTGAAAAAAAAACACCAGTAGATCATCTGATTTGGAGGAGGAATTTTTTCCCCTGATTGATTTAATTATCAACGTCTCATCAGGTTGGAGTTTTTATTCCCTCTCAGTGTCAAGGTGAGGTAGGACCCAAACTATAGACCAATCTCCAACCTTCCTTTTATTTCCAAAATTCTAGAAAAAGTTGTTGCTAATCAGTTGTGTGACCACTTAAACAAGAATGGTCTGTTTGAAGAGTTTCAGTCAGGTTTTAGAGTTCATCATAGAACAGAAACAGCTCTGGTTGAAGTTACCAATGATCTCCTCATGGCTTCAGACAGTGGACTTGTCTCTATACTTGTTCTGCTAGATCTTAGTGCTGCATTTGACACTATTGATCATAATATTTTACTACAGAGACTTGAAAGTGAGATCAAGATTAAAGGAACTGCATTAGACTGGTTTGAATCCTATCTGTCTGACAGATTCCAGTTTGTTCATGTCAACAATGATTCTTCTACTTATACAAAAGTAAGTTACGGAGTTCCTCAGGGTTCTGTGCTAGGACCAATACTCTTCACGTTATACATGTTGCCATTAGGCAAGATTATTAGAAAACATGGCATAAACTTCCATTGCTATGCAGACGACACCCAGCTATATTTATCTATGAAACCAGATGAAACTAATCAGTTGGTTAAACTCCAAGCATGCCTTAAAGACATAAAGGCTTGGATGACCTGTAATTTCCTCTTAAACTCAGACAAAACAGAAGTTATTGTATTCGGTCCTAAGCATCTCAGAGATTCATTATCTAATCACGTGGTTTCTTTGGATGGCATTACCTTGGCCTCCAGTATTACTGTGAAAAACCTTGGTGTTATATTTGATGAGGATATGTCCTTTAAATGTCACATAAAGCAAGTGACCAGGACTGCCTTCTTTCACCTGCGTAATATCGTCAAAATTAGGAACATCCTGTCTCAGAGTGATGCTGAAAAACTAGTTCATGCATTTGTGTCGTCCAGACTGGATTACTGTAATTCATTACTGTCTGGCTCCAAATAGCTCTTTAAAAAGCCTCCAGTTGATTCAAAATGCCGCAGCAAGAGCATTGACAGGAATTAGCAAGAGAGTTCATATTACTCCAGTTTTAGCTTCTCTTCATTGGCTCCCTTTAAAGTCTAGAATAGAATTTAAAATCCTCCTCCTTACATACAAGGCCCTTAAAGGCCTAGCTCCATCGTATCTTAAAGACCTCATTGTACCATATCATCCTAACAGATCACTTTGATCTGAAAGTGCAGGCCTACTTGTGGTTCCTAGAATTTCAAAAAGTAGAATGGGAGGTAGAGCTTTCAGCTATCAGGCTCCTCTCCTGTGGAACCAGCTCCCAGTTTGGGTTCGGGAGGCAGACACTCTCTCTATTTTTAAGGTCAGGCTTAAGACTTTCCTCTTTGATCAAGCTTATAGTTAGGGCTGGACTAAACCATCCCTTAGTTATGCTGCTATAGGCCTAGGCTGCTGGGGGACGATGCACTCTCTCTCATCCTCCACTTTCTTTTCTCTGGCACAGAGCTCTTGCCCTCTAATATCCTATCTACTACTAGTCATGCAATTCTGTGCTATTACTATGTAGAATGTTTACTGCTGTGTGTCCCTCCTCCTCTCACATTTTCAAACTGTCATGTAACATCATCAGTTTGTATCATAAGATTCCACATGTACGCTTTAGTCAGATATGTGTATCTATGACAGATGGATGTTTATCTTGCTGTTCTCTTCTCTCTTTCTTCTGTCTGTACCCGGCTGGCCTTAGGCAGATGGTTCCTCCATATGAGCTGGTTCTGCTCAAGGTTTCTTCCTGTTAAAAGGGAGTTTTTCCTGCCACCGTCGCCTTCAGGCTGCTCTGGGGGTTTCAGGCCGGGGTTTTGTAAAGCGTCTTGAGACGATTTGTATTGTTATTGACGCTATATAAATAAAATTGAATTGAATTGAATTGAATTTAATTGAATTGAAATGCTGGACACTATACGATGAGGCAGGAGTAAGCAAAAACCAAATATAATTAAACAAAAGGAAACACAAAGCCCTGCTGAAATGGCAGGTGAACCAAAAACTAAAATCTGTACTTTCAGAAAGACAAAAACATAACATGAAAAGACAAGATTGTAAACACCAGGAACACAGAGAAACAGAAAACAGAATGACGTGACAGAGGACAAAGGGAAAAGCAGGACTATATATACACACAAGGGCAGAGGAGGCACAGGTGAAAACAATCAGGGCGGGGCAGACAATCACAAAGGCGGGAAATCACAGGACAGGAAGGCAACAAGAAACAGGTGAAGCAAATCAAGATCTGGAAGACAATCACAAAGGCGGGAAGATACAGGAAGTGACACAAGACAGGAAACCAAGATCTTAACAAAATAAAACAGGAAACTGAAAAACATGAACACAGGAATCAAAACACAGAACCATGACACTCAGAGTCATTTGTAGAATAGTTTGGTGCAGACATGCATCAGTAACCCAGTGTGTTGATGGTATCTGGTCTGTAGTGTTCAGGTTTGTGGCTTAGACCCCTGAGATGAGTTTAATCCTTAGAGTTAAACTCGGCTGTGTCCTCTCAGCCTGCAGACGTTTCCTCTTTGAAATGAGGTGAAGCTGAAACCATTTGTGCATCATTTTACCTTCCCTCCATCCTCAGCTAGAGCCTCCAACTCTCTGATTAAACAGAAGGAGAAATGTTTAAAGACTTGGAATCACTGGAGCATCAATAATTCAGACTGGATGTGAGTTCAGCATCAAAGAGAAAAATTAACAGGAGCCCAGAGCGAAGCAGCTGAATGAAGGACGGGTGGTATTAGCGTGGATGGTGTCTCCATCAGGAGAGACAGTGCAACATATCGTCCAATCAGCATCAAGCTGTGGTCCATGGAGTATGACTGTCCCCGCCCCTCTGGGTGATTTCAGTATGGCTACTGATGATCTAGAGACTCATTTCTAACTGTAGACACTGTGATGTCATCACTAACACGCCATCATCATACGTGACCCGTTTAAGACGCCTTAATGAAAATTACCTCTACATCCACCTTTATTCTGGACCTGCTGATCAACAGGAACTGGAAAGTCTTTATGAATTTTGTTTCCTGATGTAAACTCCTGTTGTTCATCAGATTCCTGATTGGAGATCTGACTGGTTCCCAGAGCTACTGGTGGTTCATCTCTTCATGATCACCTGTTTATCCAGTCTCTGGTCTCTGACTGTTTACTCAGTCTGGACTGGCCGGCTGCTGTCTTTACCCACCATGCATCCTACCCTCAAAGATTGTGAGCTTCAGTTAACTCAGTCTACATCAGCTGACCTCTGACCTCTGCTTTCCCTCTGAGACGTAGGGCTTGGCTGTTGATCAAGGTTTTGGATAGTTGATGGTTCAGTTGATAGTCACAGACCTGGTGAAAGGCTTTTCCAAGGGTGAATCCTTGGAAATGGTCCAAGTCTCAGTTTGGAGACCCTGGTCTTGGTGGTCACTGTCTTGAGAAGAGTAAATGTACTTTGGTTTTGTTTCAAATCAGCTTTAGAAAGTGATTAGATATGAGATGATCCTAAACCAGTCCAGATTTAAATTACCGGCCCAGCTGCACCCTGGAGCTTGAAACCACCTGATCTGGTGTGCCCTGGTCCTGGTGTGTGCATCCCAGTCCAGCTGGCCTTGTGCCAGGGTGATTACCTAATGCAGGATGAAAACAGAAGAATGTCTTCCTGTGATGGAGGCAGCAGGACTCATTCATCTGATCCTTTAATCAGACTCTGAGCTTTTACTCTGATGAGTCTTCAGACTGCAGAGAAACAGGAAGTCTCTCTGATGCTGCCAATAATATACAGAGATATTAATATTCATTATTATCATTTTGTAAAATAATACCAGGGGCTCAGAACAGATGTAATGTATTATTTGATTTCATTGTCAACACTTGTTAAATATATTTATCTGATTATGAAAATGATAAAACCAAAATGATGGTATAGTTTTGATTTGGCTCAGTACAGGACAGGAAGTATAAGAGTGGACAAGAACAAACTGAGATGTTCATCAAACACAATGTAAAGACATTATACACTGCCTGGCCAAAACAAAAGTCACCACCAAAAAAAACGGTCACTAGCTTTGATTCCAGCACATTCTCTGTATCATTGTTTCAATAAGCTCCTCCAATGTCACCAGATTTATTTCCATCAGAATCAGAATCAGAAAAGACTTTATTGCCAAGCATGTTTGTACATACAAGGAATTTGCTTTGGTGTTGTTAGACGCATTACGCATAAAATAAAATAAAATAAAGAAACTTGGCTCTCAAATATACAAAAATACAAAACATATATACACAGAACATTTACAGTGGGATGGTAGTGGGTTTGATGTGTTCATGGGGGGGGGGGGCTTGGAATTGTTCCACAGACGCACTGTGGATGGGAAAAAACTGTTCGATGGATCTCAGCCGTCTGCCAGAGGGGAGTCTGTTAAATAATCCGTGTCCAGGGTGAGAGGGATCAGACACAATCTCAGCTGCTTCAGAGTCCTGGAAGCGTTCAGCTGGTCTAGAGACTTCAGACTGCAGCCAATCACCTTCTCTGCAGAGCGAATGACACGCTGGAGTCTGCTCTTGTCCTTAGCAGAGGCTGCAGCATACCAGGTGGTGATGGACTCAATGATGGCAGCGTAGAAGTGAACCACCACTGTCTTTGGCAGGTTGAATTTCTTCAGCTGCTGCAGGAAGTACATCCTCTGCTGAGCTTTTTTAATTAGGGCGCTTATGATCAGCTCTCATTGAGGTCCTGGGACATGATGGTGCCCAGGAAACGGAAGGAGTCCACAGTGTTGACTGTAGAGTCACACAGGATGATGGGGAGGAGTGGGGCTGTGTTCTTCCTGTAGTCCACAATCATCTCCACTGTCTTGGAGGCATTCAGCTCCAGGTTGTGGCGGCTGCACCAAGTCACCAAGTGGTCAATCTCTAGTCTGTAGGCGCTCTCATCTCCACCTGAGATGAGCCCGATGAGGGTGGTGTCATCCACAAACTTCAGGAGCTTGACAGACTCGTGACTGGAGGTGCAGCTGTTGGTGTACAGGGAGAAGAGCAGAGGAGAAAGGACACAGCCTTGAGGGGAACCCGTGCTGATGGTACGGGAGTCTGAGATGTGTTTTCCCAGCCTCACATGCTGCCTCCTGTCAGACAGGAAGTCTGTGATCCACCTGCAGATGGAGTCAGGCATGGTCAGCTGGGAGAGTTTGTCCTGTAGTAGAAACGCAACGACCGTGTTGAAGGCCGAGCTGAAATCCACAAACAGGACCCTGGCATATGATCTGGGGGAGTCCAGGTGCTGGAGGATGAGGTGGAGGGACATGTTGAGCTCGAGTCGTTGGCTGCAAACTGGCTCTGCAGCTTTTCTGAGTGCTGTCGTTTAGCTTCCCTCACTGCTTTGCTGAACTTGTACTTTGACTCTTTGAATTTCTCTCTGTCTCCGCTCCTGAATGCCTTCTCCTTCTCCAACATGAGGTGCCTGAGTTTGGCTGTGAACCAGGGTTTGTCATTGTTATAACTCACCCTGGTGCGTGTTGGAATACAGCAGTCCTCACAGAAGCTGATGGATGATGTCACTGCTTCTGTGTACTCATCCAAACTGTTTGTTGCTGCAAACTGGCAGTGTTGCATTCACTTTTCACCAAGATCTTCCCAAAGATTCTCAATGGGGTTCAGGTCTGGACTCTGTGGTGGCCAATCCATGTGTGAACATGATGTCTCATGCTCCCTGAACCACTCTTTCACAATCTGAGCCCCATGAATCCTGGCATTGTCATCTTGGAATATGATCCATTGATGGAATAACCTGGTCATTCAGTATATTCAGGTAGTCAGCTGACCTCATAATGTTGCTGAACCTAGACCTGAGCAACTGCAGCAACCCCAGATCATAGCACTGCCCCCACAGGCTTGTACAGTAGACACTAGGCATGATGGGTGCATCACTTCATCTGCCTCTCTTCTTACCCTGATGCTTCTCCACTATCCTTCCAGTTTTTAATAATGCCTTGGACAGTTCTTAACCCAGTTTTAGTAGTTTCTACAATCTCCTTAGATGTTTTCTCTGCTTGATGCATGCCAACGATCTGACCCTTCTCAAACAGACGACCACAGGATGTGTCTTTAGACATGGTTGTTGAAGAAATGAGAAGCTACTCATTGCATCAGTTGGGCTTAAATAACTTGTCAGCTGAAAGATAATCACCCATGCAGTAATTATCCAATAGGATTGGCCAGGCAGTGTACCACTGGTCACTGCTGCAGTAATATTAGCTGTAGAATTGTTCATCATCACCGAGCTGAGTAAAGAGTTGTTGACACAGACTAAATGAACTAACTGACATTGCTCTGAGGTTTTGATGTCACATCTCTTTCCTGTCCATCCACAGCTCTAGTCATTAACCCAGAACAGTTTCATCAGAACTAATTCTACTTCCTGTTTGTTACGTCTGCGTCATCTTCTCTGATCAGAAACCAGTCAGAGGAAGTAAATATCCTCATTGTTTGGTTCTGACAGCATCACATTAGAACTCGGTTAGAACAGGACCAAGCTTGTCAGGAGGTCCAGAGAATGGTTCTTGTTCAGTGATGGCATTGAGATCTTTAACCCTTATGCCCTCCTCAAATTTACTACCCCATGGACTCAAAGAAACCGCCATAAAATCCTCATACATCAATATTTATCTCTCTTTTTTTTCATAAATCTCTTAAACAACTTCAGACTTGTTCAAAACGACCAAAATTTAAATGTTTTTCAGGATTTTAATCCTTTAAATTCCAGTCTAATTATTTGAAATATTTCATCATTTTTTACAAGAAAACAAAAACTGAATTATTTTCCATAAAATAAACAGTAGAGGCTTTGGTGGTAATTGGAGTCGTGGATATGTCAAAGATTAGCAATAAAATTGATTTGATTGCATAAATATTTCTTCTTTTGAGGGATGTTCTTCATGAGTCTTTGAAGAAGTGCTTGAGTGTAATCATGGCCTCCTGAAAACAACTATTAGTGTGTTTATGTACGTCACTGCTTTCACAACCAAACATACAGCATGCAGCTTTGCTGGGGGACATTTCATTAGTGAGCAGAGAAAGACCTGGAGCAAAGGAGCAAAAATTAAAAAGTATTTCCATGCAGAAGAGACTTTAGAAATGATCATGCAGCCTTTATCTGCCAGAGAGCTGCAGGACTCATCTGAAGAAGACACAAGCTTTGAGGGGGAGTCTGACATGGAACGCTCACGGAAGTCCTGAGAGTGCCTCTGACCCTTCCTCTGAAAGTGGAGAGGACACCGTGGATTCTGCCCACCCTAACAGTGAGTGGACAGCAAAGAATGGACAAGTCTGGTCTCCACCTCATGACAACACACTGCACCAGCATGATGTAGGGACCACAAGATTTGCCATCATGCCTGAATGTAGCACAACATCTCGGCATGAGATGGATGGAGCAGATTTGCCCGTTCTTCACTATCTAATCACTGTCCCACTCCTGTTCAGTCCAGGGGACAAAATTTCTGTTGATGAGCAGCTGGTACCCTTCAGAGGCCCCTCCAATTTCAGACAGTACGTCCCCAGCAAGCCAGCAAAGTACAGGTTAAAAATCACAAAACACATCTACATCAATTAAATTCGATTCAATTTTATTTATATAGCGTCAATAACAATACAAATCGTCTCAAGACGCTTTATAAAAACCCGGCCTGAAACCCCCAGAGCAGCCTGAAGGCAACGGTGGCAAGGAAAAACTCCCTTTTAACAGGAAGAAACCTTGAGCAGAACCCAGCTCATATGGAGGGACCCATCTGCCTAAGGCCAGCCGGGAACAGACAGACGAAAGGGACACACAGCAGTAAACATTCTATACAGTAATAGCACAGAATTGCATGACTAGTAGTAGATAGGAAATTAGAGGGCAAGAGCTCTGTGCCAGAGAAAAGAAAGTGGAGGATGCGAGAGAGGAGAGAGAAGAAAGAAGGAGGACATGTGTTTGGTGCATCGTCCCCCAGCAGCCTAGGCCTATAGCAGCATAACTAAGGGATGGTTTAGTCCAGCCCTAACTATAAGCTTGATCAAAGAGGAAAGTCTTAAGCCTGACCTTAAAAATCATCACATATCACACCTTTGTTTACAGGCCATATGTTCTGTTGTGTTCTCTTTTGTTGGTCTTTTCAAAGTTGTTGCAGTTTGCACAATAAATATTCTCATTGATGAATCAGATGTTGATTTAAAAATTATTTCACACACACAAAAAAATGGAAGTCACACAGCTCCATAATATAGCTGGCAAAAAGAAAAGAATTTCATGCATTGGCCTACAATGGGAAAACAGATGAATCTGGTGGAACACATTGATTTAACTCAGCACCTCTTCAAAGACTCATGAAAAACATCCCTCAAAAGAAGATGCTCTTTTATCAACCCTGGAATGATCAGTTCATGCTACAGATTCACACACACTGTCTCTCTCGCAGACGCACACACCAGCACACACACACACACTTGGGGCCTCTGTGTAGTCACATGGCTCCATAATATAAATCGGACATTTACAAGAATTTCATGCATCGACCTACAATAGGAAAATGATTGAATCTGATCGAATACAGTAAAAATATCACTACTTTTTTTCTAAATGAAATGCTAACATTACAGAATGCATGGTTTCATACTGCAGTGGCAGTCAGATTTTTTGCACGTGTACATTTTTGCCTCAAAGGTGTCCAGAGAGCGCAAAATCCATCACCAGAGTATAAATGACATTTCAAAAATATGACTAAAAAGAAGAGTTCCTGCAGAAAGTCATGCCACAAGCTGTAACACAGCCAAAATGATCACCAAATGAAAAAAAAAGGTTGAAAAAAAATGTACAAAAATGCCAGAGGAGGGAATAAGGGTTGATTCTGCTGTGTACTCGTACAGAACCATTTCCATGGAACTTATTTAACATCTTGGCCCAGCCATGAGCAGTTCAGAGCCAAACAGCCTTTTCTAAATCTACTGTCCACAGGCTGAAACTCTCACAGCTTTATGGAGCCTCAAGCAACATTAAAATAAATGTATTAAATCAGTTTAAACTGATCCAACTCTCTATGATTTAGTTCACTTCTTTGTTGACTCAGCTTTTTTTAAAGACATTAAACTAAATCATCAATAACAGAGAGAGACAGGCTCTTGTTCTTTTTAATTTTACAAAGAACAAGACTCTGGTAATGGTCTGATAATCAGAATCAGAATCAGCTTTAATGACCAAGTATGTGCACATCTGTCGGTAATCTGTCGGTTGATGGTTAAATTAGTTTTGACTGAAAGCTGATTTCTTTCTTTCTTCCTCCATGACTGCCTGACATCACTGACTCCATCAAACTGCAGTGAATTTACTTTTCAGACTGATCTCCATCGTTTAAGGAGACGTGTTTAAAATGTTTTGTGCTGCACTGAGGCATTGCTAGATTTTGAACTCCAGCGAGCATGGTGAATAAATCTAGTGCAGGTCTGAGTCTAGTTACCCTGAGGTTGTTCACTCTGCCCTACAGCATCACATTATCAGTGGAAAACATGTTGAGAGATGAATGTCTGCTCTCAGATCAGCTGTGAGCTGTTTATTGATGGACTCTTTTTGTTTAGCTGTTTCTTATTTTGTAGGGTTCCGTCAATGAGGGCAGATTTACATTATGTATTGGGTTCTGTTCTGAATTATTTCTTTGTTTCACTAATATGGTCATAATCATAAACAGCATTACCTACAGCAGACATTTATGGTATGACAGCAGGACTCGGGTCGTGGGTCTAACAGTGACGGGAGGGATCCAGACAGGAACGAGAATCCTAGGACGGTTTCTGGTTTCCAGCCACGATGCATTCATGCTCCTGGAACAAAGAGACGAGCTGCTGCAGCTCTGAGGCGTCCTGATAAAATACAGCTGAGCCAAACACAACGCGGTGTTTTCAGGGGATTTAAAGCCTCAGCCTCCGTCTGGAGCCAAGTCCTCAGCCTGTGTCTGGAGGATCGTATCAGAACTGAGCTCAGAACAAAATGAGGTTCACTTAAATGACGTCTCATCATCAAGAGTGTCCACCACCACTACCTGACTGAACTATCTGGTTTTAATGGTGAAGGGTTAGGGTTAGGGTGAATGAGACTTCCTGGTCATTAACATGTAGCCGGTGGCTCAACTCTTAGTCATGATTCCAGTGACAATAGCAGTGTTTCCGTCTGTTAGCAGCCCTGAGGACTGGGACTATATTCTGTTGGGTCATGTGACATGTGATGGTGTCAGTTGTTGGTTTTCTTCTGGCTGACATCTGACTGAAACTGGATGTGTTTGTTTCTCAGCTGAGAATCTTTTCATCTATTCTGAGGCTTCATCTTTTCATTCAGACTTTCTGAATCTTTGATCTTGTTTCTGTTTTTCTGTTTTATTTATTCACTTTGGTCCTGGATACAGACACACTGCATCAACAGACCGACAACACTTTGGAAAGTCATTAAGCTGCAGACGAAGTTTCTGTTCAACAAAATGGTTTAGAAGTTAGGGTTAGGGTTAGGGTTAGGGTTAGTTTATAGATCCTCCTCAGACTCAACGGAAACTAAAGAAGTGCCTCAAAGTGCTTAAAGAAGTGTTGTGGTTCTGAAAGTTTGTTAATTTGCTGCTTCTGAGATGTTTAAGTAGAAATCTAATTCCATTTTATTGATTCATTCATTCATCGGAGACATCATAGGAGGATTCATTCATTCATCAGCAGTTTCTCCAGGTCTGTTCTATGAACCATCACAGTCTGATAATTGGAAGTTGATCTTGTGTTCATGTTACAGCTTCAGTTCATCATCAGGATGTTTTTTGGATTATTTCTACTGTGGAATAACTCCATCCATCAGCAGGAACTAAAACACTGAAACTGCTGTAAAACCTAAATCAGGATCAAGATGTTTTCACACGTTAACATCTGATAAATGAAACTACATGAAAAGTGACTTGTGTTATAAAAACAGTGAGAGGCGATGGTGTTCATGATCCAATCACCGTTTACTAACATCATCATGTTTAAAACATTTTAACTACAAAGTTCAGAAACCGTTAATGATCTCCTCCATTTCCCAGGGTGCCTTGGGAAAGACAGAGCCCTGTGTTGGCTATATTAAGTAGAACAGGAAGAGTCAGCTGTTTTTATTTCTCCTCTGGAAATATTTTCTGCTTCATTTTGCAGAACAAACTGTTTAACAGTCAAACTTCTTTAACTGGGCTCTTTACATAATAGAACCAGAACCAGAACACCCCAGTTAGCTGGACCAGACTGATCCAGAGACAGAAAGGCCTGATGGGAAATTCTCCCGTGGAATCAAAAGAAAAGTGGTTACGGAGGGAGGTGTTGAGATGCAGCAGAGCGTCTCAAACTGATGTTTCCGTTTGACTCTTTAAATCCTTAAAGATCCTCCTGTCGGGGGGTCGTCATGGTGATGGTGGACATGTCCCTCAGAGACACAGACTCTCTGTTCTGATATAATCTCTGATCATGTACGGCAGGGATCTAACCTGCAACAGTGAATCGGTGCCTGGCTCAAAGGTCATGCAGGACTGGACCTGGTACCTGAGACGGCTGGAACTCCTCCATGTTCTGAACCGGTCCCGTTGGACCGGACTGAACTCCAGAGCTAGCCATTAGTGTTGTGTCTGGTCTGTACAGAGACGGCGTGAGACGAGTCAAACTTTAATGCTGCTGAACCCTGAGAGTTTACATCAGAACCAGATTTAGCACATGAAGAACAATGTTAATGTCTTGTGTTCCATTTGTTTGTAGCTGGTTCTCAAATATTTTATTGTTTGATTAACATAAACTAATTTCACCTTTTTACCTTCTAATGTTCTCCTCCATGTTCTCCTCTCCTGTTTCTTCTCCATGTTCTCCTTCATGTTCTCCTCTAATGTTGTAATGTGCTGATTCAGTCTATGATGTTCTAACTCTGTTCTCCTCGTGGTCCTCTTGGTTCTGTGTAGAACCGGTTCCACCTCCAGATGGCGACCAGGGTCCCAGAGTCCGGTCTGTCCGATCTGTTGTTGACGGTTTTGCAGCGGTCTGGTTGGATGGAGGGTACCGTGGTTCTGTGTAAGGGCTGGGAGGAGGCTCGGGGCCTGCTGAGGCTCCTGGACCACGGTGCATCGTGGGACGGTGGGGGCGGGGTCACCTGGCACCTCCGGGCACTTCTGAACCTGACGCAGTCGGCCCACGATGATACGCAGATCCACGACTTCTTGTCTCGACACTTCCAACAGAATCGGCCCTCGCCGGCATCCGTGCTGTTGTTTGGGGCCGACCCTCAGTGTGCGGCAGCGGTACTACGAAGCGCCCAGGATCTGGGCCTGACTTTACCCATGGTGCACTGGGTGCTGGGCCAGCCGCTCAGCCCTGACGCTCTGCACGCCATCGGACTGCCGCTCGGCCTGCTGGCTTACGGAGAGGTAGAGAGGAAACCGCTGGATTTCTACATCAGAGATGCTCTGCAGCTCATCACCAGGGCGGTCGCCGCGGCAACCGTGGTGAGACCAGACCTGGCTCTGATCCAGAACATGGTCAACTGCTACGACAAACCCAACAAACACGAGGTGCCGTCCTCAGGACAGTACCTGTCCAGGTGACCACCACATTCATGTCCGTTTGTCTCCAGGTCTGTGGTTCAGGATTAACGTTGGTCTGACGGTAAAGTTTAAATGTTCAGAGCAGCTGTAACCATCTAATCTAGACACCAGAGGACAGGAGGCTGAAGTGAAATGAGTTATTGAGCTGCAGCCGTTCATACTGAGCTCACTGTGTTTCTGATGTGATGATGAAGAGTGTGATGAAGAGTCCAGGACGCTGCTGTTCTCTGCTCATGTCGTAGATAAATGAACCTGATGTTTTCACTGTAACAGGATTAAAGATGGCGTCACAAACTACACTGATAACAACTCATCCACCAAACATGGCATGAAATAAAAAGATCAAAGAGAAAATCTGGCTTCAAAATTATGTTCCATCTGTAAAGTTGTTAATTCACAGAGGAACATCAGCCCGCTTCAAACTGGTTTTATTTTTATTTTACTAACAGACACAGCGACTCATGCTTCTGTCTTTCATGGTGTCGGTTCTGTTATTGGTGAGATCGATTTATGATCAACACTCAGATTTGTTTAAATTGTCACATTTCTATATTTTTCATTGGTGTTTGTAGAAATGAGTTCCAGCAGTTGTTTGAGGTGAATTATTATTTCCTCAGTGGATTCGTTGTGTTATCAGAAATTTCATTCCTCCATCCTCATCCCTCAGGGGGAGGAGTTTAGACCAGAAGAGAAACACACATTAATATTGATTTATATTCATAAATACAGACTGTGTTCTGGGTCCCTCAGTCAGAGCGGAAATAAAGACGCTGGAGGGTTTTATTCATGAGGAGGATTATTAGAGCCTAAAGCTTTTCTCTCTCAGCTGCTTCAGTCACAATAGAAACACTAGACAATACAAAGATGATGGAAATGAGAATCGAACATCACCTAAATGTTTCATTGGTTCTGTGTCCTCCCAGACGACTGCTTCCTTTAACTCAAAGATTTTAGATTTCTGAATTGATTTAGTTTCAAAATGAAGAATGTAAAGGAAACACTGCCACCTGCAGGTTTAACATATTACCTGCCTCAGAAAAAGAAACATTTACGGTTTCATGTGAAGATCAAACTGATGTTTCCTGTTAAACTGAAGCAAAGTCAGGACGTCTCAGAACCAATAGAACCAACGGAACCTGTCTGTTCATCATCAGAAATAATAGTTTCAGTCTACATTTGATGTGATGTGAACAGTACATTTGGTTTCATATTGATAATCTATTATTAGTTTCACTGCCTCTATGAGGACAAACCAATAAAGAGTCAAAGCATCACAATCAACAGGAAGCAGCTTCATAAAAACAACCTTTGCTTTTATATTTTGCAGGTTTCTGTCAAACACATCTTTCTCCGGACTCACGGGTCCGGTCCAAGTTCACCAGAACCGGTCTCAGGTCCTCACCTCACAGCGGTTCCACATTTGGAGCCTGCGGCGGGACGCGCTGGGTCAACCCACCTGGGTGACAGTAGGCAGCTGGGAGGGGGGCCAGCTGCAGGTGGAGGACCAGGGGGTCTGGCAGGGACCCAAACCCCCCCGGAGGACAGAGGGTAAAGGAGGGAGGACCAGGGGCCGCTGGACGGCAGGGATGCCGGTGGCTGGGAGTCGGGTACGGGTGGTCACCCTGGTGGAACATCCCTTCGTGTTCACGCGGGACGTGGACGACGAGGGCAGCTGCCCCGCTGGTCAATTCTGCCTCGATGCTGCCACCAACAGCTCGGAGAGTCTGGAGAAGTTTTTCAGGGAGGTGTCCGGCGGGAACGGCAGCTTCCTCCCAGCAGAATACAGCAAATGCTGCTACGGATACTGCATCGACCTCCTGGAGAAGCTGGCCGAGGACCTGGGCTTTGAGTTCGACCTTTACATCGTTGGAGACGGGAAGTACGGCGCGTGGAAAGGGGGTCGCTGGACCGGACTGGTGGGGGACCTTCTGAATGGCCTGGCAGACATGGCCGTCACCTCCTTCAGCATCAACTCCGCCCGCAGCCGGGTCATCGACTTCACCTCGCCCTTCTTCTCCACCAGCTTGGGCATCCTGGTCCGCAGTAAAGACACGGCGGCCCCCATCGGGGCCTTCATGTGGCCCCTGCACTGGTCCATGTGGGTGGGCATCTTCCTGGCGCTGCACATAACAGCACTCTTTCTCACGCTATATGAATGGAAGAGTCCGTTTGGCATGACGCCTCACGGACGCAACAGGGTGAGGGTGTTTTCGTACTCGTCGGCTCTCAACCTCTGCTATGCCATCCTGTTCGGGCGCACTGTCTCCTCCAAAACGCCAAAATGCTGGACGGGTCGGTTCCTCATGAACCTGTGGGCTATCTTCTGTCTGCTGGTGCTGTCCAGCTATACCGCCAACCTGGCCGCCGTCATGGTCGGAGAAAAGACCTTTGAGGAGGTCTCAGGGGTCCATGATGCCAAGGTGAGACAAGTCACATGACCTGAGGAAGACAACATTAAACTAAATGTTTGTGGTTTTAGTGACCGTGGGGAATGAACAGAAAAGGTAACACTGAGGCTGCTGAAGACTGTGTTGATAAAACTAGAAAATAAAATGAAACTACTCAAAAATCTCAGAAGCAAACTTTACTCCTTAACCAAAACCAAACCACCATCCTGTTCCTAAAGTGTTGTCAGAAGTTCCAGAAGTTCTACAGAGAACTCTGACGCCATGTTGTTGATGTTCACCGAGCAGCTCGTCTTCCTCTCTCTCTCTCTTCTTCATTGGTCTCCAGCTGCACCACCCGTCCCAGGGGTTTCGTTTTGGAACAGTGAGAGAAAGCAGCGCTGAGGATTACATGAAGAAGAGTTTTCCAGAGATGCATGAGTACATGAGACGCTTCAATGAACCCACCACGCCTGAAGGCGTTGCCACCCTCAAGTAAGAGAACAGCTGCTTCTACTCAGGTTCTAATCAGGCTCTACTCAGGTTCTACATAGGCTCTAGTCTGGCTCTGCTACCCGGGTTCTAGTCTGAGATCTGATCCAATCACAGTAGGTGCTGAGAGCAAGCAGCCAATCAGAAGCAGGGGTTGCCTGGTTGCCATGGTGAATGACTCCACAGACAATGATGGGAACTGTGTCGCTACATGTAGTTGCTCAGTGTTGGTCTCGTGTAATTGTTGTGTAGTTGCTGAGTGTAGTTTCTGAGTAACTGTTGTGTAGTTGCTGTAGTAACGTGTTGCTCTGTGCTGAAGGACAGATCCTCCTCAACTTGACGCCTTCATCATGGACAAAGCTCTGTTGGACTATGAGGTCTCCATCGACGCCGACTGTAAACTGGCGACTGTCGGGAAACCATTTGCCATCGAAGGTGAGGAAGTTTTTCAAGGAAGGTTGATGTTTCATTGAAATACAAAATGTTTGACATATAATAAGATATTCTTCTTTCTATGACATGTCTCTTACTTGTTGTTATTGTTGTCCTGCGTCTGGTTTATTGCTTCTTGTTGTTGTCGACAGGTTACGGGATCGGTCTCCCTCAGAACTCTCCTCTGGCCTCAAACATCTCAGAGTTCATCAGCAGATATAAGTCTGACGGGTACATGGACCTGCTGCACGACAAGTGGTACAAAGTGGTTCCTTGTGGGAACCGAGTGTTCGCCGTCACAGAGGTCAGTCTGAACACTAAACACTGTCTATATACACAGCCTGGCCAAAACAAAAGTCGCCACCAAAAAAAAAAAAATAGGTCCCACACGTTAATATTTGTTTGGACCGCCTTTAGCTTTGATTACAGCACTCCTTCTCTGATGGAATAACCTGGTCATTCAGTATATTCAGGTAGTCAGCTGACCTCATTCTTTGGACACATAATGTTGCTGAACCTAGACCTGAGCAACTGCAGCAACCCCAGATCATAGCACTGCCCCCACAGGCTTGTACAGTAGACACTAGGCATGATGGGTGCATCACTTCATCTGCCTCTCTTCTTACCCTGATGCTTCTCCACTATCCTTCCAGTTTTTAATAATGCCTTGGACAGTTCTTAACCCAGTTTTAGTAGTTTCTACAATCTCCTTAGATGTTTTCTCTGCTTGATGCATGCCAATGATTTGACCCTTCTCAAACAGACGACCACAGGATGTGTCTTTAGACATGGTTGTTGAAGAAATGGGCAGCACAGTGGCAAGGTGGTTAGCACTGATGCCTCACAGTGAGAAGGTCCCGGTTTCAAATCCATGGGCCAACTGGTTCCTTTCTGTGTGGAGTCTGCATGTTCTCCCTGTGTCTGCGTGGGTTCTCTCCAGGTTCCCTAGCTTCCTCCCACCGTCCAAAGACATGCTGGTTAGGTTAACTGGTGATTCTAAGTTGGCTGTGGGTTTGAGTGTGAATGGTTGTCTGTCTCTCTGTGTTAGCCCTGAGATAGACTGGAGACCTGTCCAGGGTGGACCCCCCCTCTAGACCGATGACAGCTGGGATAGGCTCCAGCAGACCCTGTGACCCTTCACAGGAGATGAAATAACTTGTTTCCAGCTGAAAGATAATCACCCATGCAGTAATTATCCAACAGGAGGCTCCTACCTATTCGCTGAGTTAAATCCAGGTGTTCAATAGTGTAGTCATATAAACCTGCTCAAATTACATCTCTTTCACTTTATTTTTCATTTAAAAACTGATTGTCAATGTCCTGAAGCTCAGAGTATGAAGAAAAAACATCAGGACAAGACAAGTGTATATCAATGACAAAATACAGCTGCATAACACCAATGTTGAGGCTTGAGTGCAGGGTGGACCCAAAATGCAGAGAGAACAGTTGGCAAGGTTTAACAAAGGTTTATTTTCAGGTTTCTCAAAAAAGGCAAAAACTACAAACTCAAAAAGTCGCTCAAGGTAGCGGTGCACAGCAGGCGGCGATCACGCTGGCAGACGGCAAGGGAACTGATGCAGCTTGAAAATGGAATCATCTGACACTGGTGTCGAGGGTGAACTGGGCTTTTATGGGGTGGTGATTGCAAGATGGAACTCAGGTGTGCTCTGCAGATCCTAATGAAAAAGTGGGTCAGCCACACCTCCGAGCCACCACCTGCACTGCTGGAGAGAAAAAAAGGAAAACCTGAACACGGCCACAAACTATGAACAGAAGACAAAAACTCAAACCATAACAACTAACCTCTACAGACAGAGACCAGAACGACATAAACACTTCTGACTGTTGAGACAGGCCTTTTTTCTTACTATTGTTAATGTTATTATTATTATTATTATGCTTTGTTTCTGTCAGACTCTTCAGATGGGAATCAGTCACTTCTCAGGACTCTTTGTGTTGCTGTGTGTTGGAGTGGGCGGAGCATTGCTCACCTTGGCAGGAGAACATGGTTTTTATCAACTCATCCTTCCCCACATCCGCCGCAGACAGAACCTCAAATACTGGCTGCACACTTCCCAGGTGAGCCTCGTTCAGTCCACTGAATCAACTAGGTTAATAATCAATTAATAATTCATTAATAATTAATTAATCAAGTAAATCACCCATTCATTAATAATTCATTAATCAGGAAAATGTGATCTAGAGGTGAATTATTAATTATAACTTGTGTGTTTGACAGAAAATCCATCGTGCTCTGAACATGACGTATGAAGATGTGAAGAAGCAGCGAGCTGAGAAAGAGAAAAGGTTTGTGAGAAAACCTAAGGATGAACCAGCTGTTAAAAGTCAAGGTTGTTTGAGGGTTAAATGTTGTCTTATAATCTAAGGTAAAGATGTTTGTGTTCAGCTGTAACCTGCAGAAGTCTCAGCCTCCCGTCGTCCCTGGAGCCAAGTGGAACAACGAGACGAGTAAAGACGCGACCGCTGTCAATGCCCGAGACTTCAAACGAGTCCATTTCAACCTGGAGACCCTGAACACCCGCCGTCTGCTAGCTCGCATCGCTGCCTCTGACGCCAAGGGGGGAGGTGCTAATGCTGAGGGGGGCGGTGTTAACGCTGAGGGGGGTGGGCCAGCCAAGCCGAGGGCGGGGCTAGGCAGCAAGCTGTGTGAGAATGGAGGACCGGCGGCAGCTTCATTCGCCGGCCTGGTGCTCTCCCTGTCCTCTTCATCCTCCTCTGCCCCCCAACCTGCAACTGTAGCCCCTCCTCATGTGTCTGTAGCCCCTCCCCCTTTGTCTCTAGACCCTCCTACTGCGACTGCTGTTGCGCCAGCCCGGCCTGGCGAGCTGCAGGAACTACAGGATCAAATCGAAGAGATGAGGGAGAAGCTGAGGACGGCTCTGGCCCGGAGGGCTGAGATCCAGACCACCCTGGTATCTCCAGTTACCATGACAACAGCCGGGACAATGACAACAACAGCACCTCCCACTGCATTACCCACCGCTACTCCAGCAACGCCACTTCCCGCCAACACAAAGTGTGTTACCACGATGACAGACCCTCCCCACAAAGTCCTGTCCAAAGTCCGGCCCCTCCACAGCAGACTGGCCAATCAGAGGAGGTGATTCTGTACAGGTCGGCCATTTTAATCAGCAGAGCGCAAAAAGTAAATATCGTTTATTTCCCAATATCAAAAACCCCTAAGTCTATACAGATGATCAGTGATCGATGAACGTTGTTTTATTTTTATTCAGATGAAGCTTTTAAATACTTTGTATGAATGCCTTAAAATGATTACTTTAAATCCCATTACTCCATCCATTAGATTCATAAACTGAAATGTTTTTACTCTGAAACGTTGCAGAAAATATATTTAAAAATAAACTGATATATATATATATATATATATATATATTCTTACCAATATGTTTTATTTGTTAAAATAAGAAGACATTCTGTTCATTTTCAGGGTGATTAAAATCAGAAATAAAACTGTCTAAAATCATAACGCTATAAAATATTCTTTAAGAATCCAGATGCATATTTTTACATTTGGTCACAGAACTAGAACATTTTTGTGATGTTTGTGTTAAACAGCTGTTTGACCCTGTTGTTGATAATTTAATTATGTTCTCGAGTTAAACACTGATCTTCAGTTTCCTCCTGACGCTGGTTAGAATGGCCGCCACGACAAAGACTGCAGAAGGTTCATGGTTTCAATCGAGGAGCAGCAAGACCACTCTGAAACTATACAGGAAGTAAAATAATACAGGAAGTAAAATAATACAGGAAGTAAACAGCAGCTACTGAGACAAATGCTGGTGTTGATGCAATAAATTAGTTTTTGTTGACTCTCAATGTCACATGGGCACAATTAAAGTGGTGTTAATGAGTGGATGGATTATTTAAATGGATTCAATTCACCTTGCAGCGCCCCCTGGCGTCTCCAGTTTGTTCCCATGTGAAACCAGTCGAATTATTAGCATCTAGGGGTGTAACGGTATACACAAGTCACGGTCCGGTACGTACTTCGGTGTGGGGATCACGGTTAGGTATAGGTTCGGTATGGGTTCGGTACAACGGAGAAAAACAACAACAAAAACTGACATGTATAAAAGTTGCTTTTTTCATTTATTTTTAACAGACACCAAAAACTAAAAACCACCTCCTGTTCTAAAAGTAAAAACTAGAATAAAACATCAAACAGATGCATTAGGAGGGTTCTCATACCATTCATTCATTTGGTTCATACAGAGGAAAAGAAAATGCACAATTTCTTGTCGGGATAAACTGAGGTAGTCAGATAGCAACTGGCAACTTTGGTAACTTCATTAGAAGAAACTAACTAAACTAACTTGTTGCACGTTTTTTTTTCCTCGCACCAGTGACAGACATATCGGGGTGATGCCGTCTTATGTGCGTTAGCATGTTTGATGTGTTTCCAGCGACGTACTCCAGCTCCACCAAACATCGTGGGCAGACAGTCTTTGTCCCGTCCACCACTCGTGTCCCATCACCGTTATGTTGCACCAGGAACCAAAGTGTTCCCACACAGGTGATTTAGATGAAGCTCCACACTTCTCTTAGTCCATCTATGATCCACACTCTCCATTACTTTTCTTCTTCGTCTGTTTTTCTTCTTCTGTAGTCTAATGACGTTAGCTGGCAGCTTTTAGGCTCATTACCTCCACCTGGACCGAAGTGAGGACTCGACTTTTTCTTTTATTTAATAAACTACTCACTCAGACGTATTCACCGTATGACTGCGTGCACCGAACCGTGACGCCTGTACCGTGACACCGCGGGACAAATACAAATACCGTTACACCCCTATTAGCATTTAATTCAAATGAAAACAAATTAAAACTCTTCGATGTTCATGTTGTTACAGAAATCATTTAGTTTTGTTAAGAACCCGCTTGTTTCCATAGCAACAAACAAAGCTGGCACTGCTGCAATGAGACCTTCAAACACTGATTAAAGTCTTTAATTTATTCACAAGATCTGATAAAATCTTCCAGTCGGTTCACATGCATCAGTAACTGACTTGTTCTTAAAAGCCGTAAACTGTGCGAATAATCCACAGATTCGTCCACAGTCCATTAATTAAAATATTTTAATCTTCCGCCGCTTCATAATCATGTTAACGCCTGAACTCTGAATCTGTTGGCATCATTAGGAAATGTCACAACATAGTTTCATAGCTTTTTAAGAGGAGAAGCCTTAAAATGAAATAATCATTATAAAACCTTTGATTCAGGGTTTAATTGTCACTGTTTTATGAAGTAAAGTGTTCATTTGTTGTTAAAGAGTAATTAGTAATCAAGAGCACTAGATGTCATGAGTGAATGATTAACAAAGAACAGCGCCACCTGCTGCTGCACTGAAGACAAGTCAAATTCAACAACTTCTAACTGAAAGGAACAGTCTGACATTTTATTTAATACTCTGTTTCCCTGTTAGCCTAGCTTAGCACAAAGGCTGGAAACAGCAGTGAATCCACAGAACAGCCGACTAATTATCATACATAGGCCTACACTGATTTAATGGCAGTATGGCAGCTAGACAGCTTAATTAGCTATTAGCTAAGTAGTTGTAGTTAAACCGTTCCTAAGATATAATTATAATTTTGAGAAAAACAGAGCTGTGACCAGCTCGTTATCCTACGAGAATCATAAGAATCAGGGAGAGGAGCTGTCGGCTAATGCTAACGCGTACATGTGTCACTCGTTCTTGAGCAGGTTTTCATTCTATTTGTGGAGACACTACAGAACATCCAGACCTTTACAAACGACCTATTGTCAAAAAAACAGAACAAGGACCATGGAAACCAAACCTCCTGCTTCCCTTTCTTCAGAGAAAATGTCAAACTGTTCCTTTGAGTTTTGCTGCAGGTGATATAAACCACGTGTTTCCAGGTATAATCCACGTCTTCCTGTTTTCTGAGGCGTTCACTGATCTGTGTGTTTAGACAGTTTCTGACGTTTCTGTTCTGATTTTTTCATATTTTTGAAAAAATAAACTGAACTGAGGACATTACCAGATAAAGTCTTTTTATTTAACCATGTTTCAGGTCAAAGGTCAGAGACCCTTTGAAGATGGTTCATAAATAACAATCACTGATTATGGATTAGCCCCTCTGAACGTCATCAGCCAGTTGGTTGTAGTTCAACATCCTCAGGATCTCCTCGGCCACCTCCTTGGCCCCTTCAGCTCGGTACTGCTGGACCATGAGGTTCACGGTTCTGGTTCTGTCTGCAGCTTCCAGACGGCTGACTGGGATCGGATCAGATCGAAGACTCAGGAGGCGCTGAAAGTTTCTCAGATCCTCTGAAGTGAGACTGTCCAGGATCTGGAGCAGCTCGAGAGTGATGTCCACCGTGTCTGAGGCCGAGTCCCAGACCGAAGCTGCAGAGACCACAACACGAGTTAAACTGGACCCAGGTATGACCTGATAACAAGGTCAACATCTCAACAACGAACTCAGATGAAGCATCGATATCAACCTGAACTTTAAACGTTACTCTACCCCCTGCTGGCAGAAGGAAGAAGGAAGTCGGAATGATCATCATGAACCACATTTAGACACATCAACGTGACTGGACAGAGGAAACCAGTCATAAATAATCATTGGTCCTTAGTCTGAACCGTGTTGGTCTTCAGAGACAGTATCTCTACTGCAGCTGTCTCCACATGCAGTCTGTTTGTTTGCAAATCTTGCATGTTGTAATTTGCTGCTCCGCATCAGACTTTTTAACCCCTTCATGCCTAGTGTCGCGAATTCGCAACGCACTGTTTCCGTTCAGACTGCAGCCAAAATAACGCATGTAATACAATGTCGGTTTGTGCACATTCAAAAAATTTCTAGGAACCTTTTGCAAGCACTAGTTTCTTGTAGGACCGGCCGGAGTGGTAAGCAAAAATACAAATATTTAATTTCTTTATATAATTGAAAAATCAATTCAGGCGTTAAGGGGTTAAAACCAAACAAGATAATGGAGGTGGAGCCTCGTTTAGGAACGAGCTCCTCGCTGCCTAGTATATACAGCAGTCAATGCTCGCTGCCTGCTGCCCGGCGTATCTGCTCCGCCTTCCGCCGTTGTCAATTTGTCAATATTCCATTACGTGTTGGGCTGCGAGTGTGTCGCGCACATATATACGTCATCTATGGGAATTTATCGTTTTTATCGCGGGATGACATATTCTTACCGTGGGAAATGTTTTTGACGATATATCGTAAACGATGAAATATCGCACATCCCTAATGGAGAGAGTACTGGAGTCAAATCTGTTGAAGAACAGATTAAGTTCGTTTGCTCGCCCTCCGTCTCCAGGTTCTGAGCCATTCCCACTTGCCCCGTTTGAGCCTGAAATCGTCTTCAGCCCTCTCCAGACCTCCATGGTGTTTTAAATGTGCTTCTAGATCTGAGTGTGCGACACGTTTTAGAAGGAAATCCACACAAGTCTACGTACGTGAGGCCCCAGGGGCCTCATGTACAAAGACCCTTTTAAATATGCAAATTATATTTAAATTGACCCTCTCTGCATGAACAGAAAATGAAAACTTAGGAATGAGTAAGACGGAAAAAAGAAGAACTTCACAGAAAGTGAATTGGAGACGCTGCTCACTGGAGTGGAGACAAACATGTCCTCTTTGGCAGCTGTCCTCCACTGGAGTGGAGACAGACATGTCCTCTTTGGCAGCTGTCCTCCACGCGCCACAATGTTGGTTACTTGTATTTGCGCATCACGTATGATCTGTACATTGATCGAATGAAAATGTTTCCTGTTGACATTTACAAATTCATGCGATGGAGCTTTTATATCAGTGTGTGTCCAGTCCATAGCTCTGATTACATTCAGAGAACCATCTCTTTAATGTTGACCTGTTCAGATGCATTGTGGGTATTTGATCTACCTGGCTGACATGAGGATAACTCCGCCCCACACGGCTGGCATGGCTCTGCTCAGGGTCGACCGGTCGGACTAATAGTTTTCACATTGATGACAGTTTCCCAGCATCATCACCTCTAAGTGTCTCCAGAGGACCAACAGCTGTAGAAGCCAGCGTACGCCAGACATGACGTTGGTGAAGGAACGGACAAGTTCATGGACATTTCACTCTTGATACATTCGTGATTGAGTACGTACAGAACGTTACATAATTACATAATGTGTTACCTCTCAGGTTAATGTCTCGGGTCCACACTTCGTGTTCTGTAGAGCCAAACAGCCAGCTAATCAGACGGAGTCCAGTCACATGACTCGTCAGTTGCAGCGTCACCTTGGTGACGCCCAGCGGCAGCTGCACCTGGAACGACGGCAGGAAGTTGGTGTAGTCACTGAAGTTGACGAACTTTGAACTCTGAAACAAAAATGCAAACATAGAGGTTAAAACTAATCGTTTTCTGAGGAGCTGGAATAAAAAGTGAATGTTTCATTTTCATTTCATCAGAGGAGAAATAAACAAAAGTAGGTGAAGCGTCCCACGTACCTCTGGCTGGATGGCAGTGACGGGGTCTCCTTTCAGTTTGTAAATCTGATTTGGGATCAATTCACAGTCGGGTATGCCTTCAACGTAATCAGCCCCGATCCGTCGCTTCCACTCCTTCCTCACCTGCACATCAGATCAGATCATATCAGATCAGATTAGATCAATCAGATCAATCAGATCAGATCAATCAGATCAATCAGATCAATCAGATCAGATCAGATCAGATCAAATCAGATCAATCAGATCAGATCAGATCAGATCAAATCAGATCAGATCAGATTAGATCAATCAGATTAGATCTTTACCAGACTGTTACCACTTTGTTTATCTGCATCATTCAAATATAAACAATTTTTTTACACTATGTTATTCTGATCATTCAAATTTAGTTCCTTGAGAAATCTGGCTTCTCATTGGTTGCTGGTCAACCTGTCCTTTGAGTGGGCAGGCCGTGGGCGGAGCCTGTTTACCTGGACGAGACAGACATTTCTTGGCAGCAGCAGGACAAACAACGATGGGTTGGCAGGCTGAGCAAAGAGCAGCACCAGGCCGCTGATAGCTTCATCGGAAGCCGCCGCTGTCACCAAACCGAAACACGAGAAGCAGGAAATATCAACGATCACGTGACTGTCTGTCACCTGACCAGGTGTGAGGAAGTCCACACAGTCCCCAGTGACGTGAGCTACACTCAGGAAATGCTGGGCGCAATCTGGAAGACAGAAAAACTTTATGAACCAACAGAGATCAGAAACCAGCGGCAGTGTCTCAAACTCCACTGACCTGAGAGCAGCTGGCAATGTGGAAGATGGAGTCGCTGGAAGCTTCCTCTCAGCAACGTGAACCTGAACAGAGGTCCGGCTGGCCTCAGACCTCGAGAGGACAGGAAGTCCACGTCCCAGGGAACCATCTCATAGACCACATCCCCGAAACCCTCCAACAGCAGACCAGTCAGAGGGCAGCGCAACATGCTGGGCTGCTGGCAACGCAACCTGAAAGAGCAATGCCAAACCATATGGAACGATAACAAGCAACAAATATCAACCAACATCAGCTGTTTTGGTTCTGGTTCTAGTTCTGCTAGGGTGTTAAGGTTAGGGTGTACAGACAAGGTGTTACCTGAACATGTCACCGTCCTTGTGGACTTCAGGGGCAATCTCAACCTGAAATAAACCAAACAACTCATCAGTCAACAACCTGAAGAACCTATCAATCAATCAATCAATCAATCAATCTATCCTCAGTTGTTACCGGTGCGTTCATCTCCCCTCTTACATCAGACGGATTCTGTGATGTCACTACTTCTCCTCGCAGACAGGCACCTGCAACAAAATGACATCATCACCTGAATGCATCATCACTGACAAATGTCAATCTACAGCTTTGACTAATTGGCTCAAGGTTAGCCTAGCTTAGCATAAAGACTAACAGAAGGAACAAAGAACACATTGGCTGGTTGCAATGAGAGCCTGTTAGCTTAGCTTAGCATAGTGACTGGTTGCAGTGAGAGCCTGTTAGCCTAGCTTAGCATATTGACTGGTTGCAGAGGGAGCCTAGCTTAGCACAGAGGGGGTGAGGGGATGAGGGGGTGAGCATACTCAGTGTCGGGACGATCTTCAGTAGAACCATCTTGGTGATGTTCTCCGCCCGTTTGGATCCCAGCTGTTTCACCAGACGTCTCTGTGTCGCCGTCCTATCGACGTTCTCCGGCTCATCCCTGAGACTGATGTGATGTTCTCCGGTCATGTGACCGCTGACCAACCACTGGAAACATCTGAGCTCATCTGAGACCAGGAACTCCAACATCTCAGAGAGGACCGACGTCTCTGAAGCATTCTGGGAAATGAAAACATCACAGCTCAGGTCTCGAGTCTTCAGACCTGATGAATGAAGTCATGTGGACTACTGACCTTGTCTCTGACTGGATCCTGGTCTTCCAACTCCTGCAGTAAGAAGGGCTCTGATTGGCTGAGGGCTTGGTAGAACACCTCCTGTGCCTCACCCCCCTTCCGCAGGACCAGGTCCACCAGAGCCCGGTTCTTGTCCCGGTGGACCGCATAGATTCCAACGACGTCCCTGTTTCTTGTGTCCAGGATTCTTCGTCGCTGCAGCTCATCCAGAACCGTCTTGGTTCTCTGGATTCTGCTGATCAGCCTCCTGCGGTGAGTCTTCACAAAATCTGGATCTGGTTTTGGGCTTGTTCTGGGTTTGGGGGGGTGTACAATGTGGTGGCAGACCAGTTGGTCTCGTCCGACCAGGGTCAGGACAGCCGCCAGCGCCATCAGCGCTCCCTCCTCCTGGTAACACCTCCTCATGACTGTAGCGGTGGTGCAGGCGTTGGCGGACCGGAGCCAGCGTGGAGGGATGGGGGGGAAGTCCTGCAGGACAGCCTGGCTCAGACCCCACTGGACTCTCCACAGCTCCACGTCCGAGAGCTCCGACAGCTCCTGTAGCAGCCGACCCTCCAGGTTAGAGTCCTGAACGTACAATCGACCCATCGGACTCTGAAGGGCCTTCATCACATTACCCATTATTCCCTCTGTTCTGACTGACAGGCTGAGAGAAAGAGGTCACCTGTAAGACTAAATGAAGGGATAAATGTCAGACAATAGAATGAGAAATATTTAACTTTATAAATATATTTATATTATACAGTTAATATAATGATATATTTATATTTTTATAAATAGATTTATATATTACATTTCTCAGCGCTCCAATTAAATTGTTTTCATTTATTATACTACATGTATTTTACATTATACATATATTATATGTTATTCTATGTCCTGTACCCTATATATGTATGTGAACAACATGTAAGTAAGAATGTTGAGTGAAAGTTGATTTTTAATGTGAAATTAATCTGTTTCATTTAGTTATATATGAATCAATCAGTCATTGATTGATCAATGATTGATTGATTGATTGATTGATTGAGTTATATATCAAATATATATATTATATAGATAGGATTGATGGTTCAATAATAATATATATATAAACTGAAGTATTTAAAGTAATGATGTCAGTGAGTAAACATTGCTGTGAAGCAGTTTCTGTTTCTGAGTTGATTCAGAGACATGAAATAAAAAGTGGAATAGAATGTGATGGTTAGTATTGAATGTGTTTAAGACTCAATCAAATAAACGGTGGATGTGAAGCTGTGGAATAAATTAAAGATGAAATCTTACCAGAACTGGATGTTGATGTTTGAGATGAAGTCTTTTCTGGTTCTTGTTGGAGTTGATGAGTTTTAACAAAACTGGGACTTTCCATGAAAACCAAGAACTTTATAAAAGTGGATGCAGAGAAGTTTCTCCTCCAACCTTCACTTTCTTCTCTGCTGGTTTGACAGAACTGACTCAGTTTATTTGATGGTCTGAGGCTCAAACCACAACTGGTTTTACAGGTCGGCCAATAAAAACGAGACCTGCACCTGTTTCCATGTTCACATGAGCATCTCAGGTAACAGGACAAACATTACTGAGACCACAGACAGCATTTTTAGTTCTTGTTCTTTGGTGTTTTTGTGACTGCCTCATCTGATTCGTCCCCTTAAAACCAAACTGGTCATTAGACTGTGGTAAAATCTAGAACAAGACCAGAACCTGGAGACCGCTTCAACCTGCAACAGGTGTTGAACCAATTCGTTTAATTTCTACAGAATTAGGTTTATTTTGTTGATTCAATGTTGACCCAATTCGTTTAATTTCTACAGAATTAGGTTTATTTTTGTTGATTCATGACATCTATTCTATTCTACTCTAAACACAAGACTCACCTCCACCGATCATCAAGACTTTTATCCACATTTCTTCATAAAAATGACTCAAAACATCAACAACTCCTAAAAGTAGACAAAGAGAATCCAATCAAACAAAAATATTCTACTGGTGTATTTGTTTAATCATTAAAATACACCAATATTACATATCAGAGAGGAGCTCCTCTAGGATCCAATCAGAGTCCATGTGTTCAGAAGTGTCTCCATCAATGTAATGAGACTCAGGTGTGGTTCAGGTCCTGGTCTAGTTTCAATAAATCAGGGATTTGTCTCAGTCTGATCTTCACAACACATGTTTGTGGACAAAGGAGCTTTCTGAGGAGCTCAGAGAAAGAGTTGTTGATGCTCATCAGGCTGGAAAAGGTTCCAGAACCATCTCTAAAGAGTTTGGAACCCACAAATAATCCACAGTCAGACAGATTGAAGACGACTGTTCCCCTCCACAGGAGTGGTCCACCAACAAAGATCACTCCATAATAGTCTGAGAGGTCCCAGAGGAACCCAGGGGAACTTCTAAGCAGCTAAAGGCCTCTCTCTCATTGGCTGATGTTAATGTTGATGAATCCACTGAACAACCATGGTGTGATGGACAAAGACACTGCTCTCCAAGAAGAACATTTCTAAACATCATGTGGACAAGACAGAAGACTATTGGGACAATGTTTAGTGGACAGATGAGACCAAAGTAGAATAGTTTGGTTTAAATGAGATGAAACAACACTGCATCATTCCAGCATCAGAACCTCATCCCTCCATCAAACATGGGGGTGCTAATGTCCTGGTTTGGGCCTGTTCTGCTGCATCTGGACCAGGACGGCTTGTCATCATTGATGGACCAATGAATTCTGAATTCTACCAGTGAACTCTAAAAGAAAATGCCAGGACATCTGTCCATGAGCTGAATGTGAAGAGAAACTGGGTCATGCAGCAAGACAACGAGAACCAAGAACACAAGTGGTTCTACAAAAGAACGGTTAAAGAAGAACAAGATGAATGTTTAGGAACGGCCAAGTCAAAGTCCTGACCTTAATCCAATAGAAATGTTGTGGAAGGACCTGAAGCAAGCAGTTGATGTGAGGAAACCCACCAACATCTCAGAACTGAAGTGGTTCTGTTCTGAGGAATGGGCTAAAATTCCTCCAAGCTGCTGTAGACCACTGATCAGCAGTTACCAGAAACATTTAGTTACCAGGAGGTCACAGCAGATACTGGAGACAAGGAGGACATGATATGTAATATTGGCTCACTTTACTCTAATCTTTCTGCTTCGTGTGTGGCTGGGGTCTTTGTCTACTTTCAGAACTTGTGTGAAAATCCACTGATGTAAAAAAACTCTGAAGGACAACAGATGATTTACGTCGAGGATACATGAATGTAGCTACGTTAATTTGGGTTGAGTTGAGTGAACTCTGGTCAAAGAGCAGAAGTGAAAGAACTCATTCAGAGTCGTTGTCAAACAGCTGATGTTTTACTGGTTTTACTGGACAGTTAAATACAGTTTAATGAGTTCAGGCTTCAGATCAACTAATGAGGACACAGTCATCCAGCAGAGAGGCACCAAGAAGAAACACCCCCCCAAACCCCACATCCACCAGTATGGTTCAGTCCATGTCTGATGAGTCACACTCAGGCCCCGCCTCCTTCACAACAACAGTAAACAAATATAATCATGTCTTTGATCAGCTGATCCAGGATCAATCATGACTCATGGCCTCAGCTTCATGTCTGATCCACTTATTGATCCATTTAAAGGCAGGTGACTCTTTATTGATCAGTCATGTGATCACGTCCTCTAGATGTGAAGACAGGAAACGGAGGTCAAGGGGGGCGGGGCCTGAGCAGTGACACAGCTGGCGTCATATTGCACAATCAATCAGCTCCCTCAGCTGCTGCCAGTCTGAGGATTATTGATAAGGCATCGTCCTGATCAGCTGATTGATCAGTCTGACTACTGCTGCGCTCCAAAACTAATTTCCTGTTCTCTTCAAAATAAAAGCAGATGGAAACAAAAGCTCAACACAGTCCAGTTTGTGCTTCAGTCTGTCAGAATCAGAACAAACAACACTCACAGGTCAATAACTGATCACCATGGTTACAAGCTCACTGTGTACTTCCTGTCTGCAGCTCATTGGTTCGTTTACGAGGCTCAACTAATGATTATATTCATCATCAGCTGAGGTGCTGGGAGGGTTATTAATGATAATTAATTACTAAATGATTTATTATCGTCTGTTATTTATAACAGAACTGAAACCCTTCAATTAATCTGAAAAATGAATCATCAATGAATTAACTCAGTTTATCTTCTTCAGTCAATCAGCTGATTAATATCAGACCAGATCTTTCTGGTTCCTCGTCCTCGTTTCTTTTTGGGACAAACTCATCTGAAACTTTTTCTCTCCGACGGTTTAATCTGAACATTTTGGACCTGAATCTAAAATTCACAACAAAAAAATAAACATAATTATTCTGTCAATCATCTCGACTCCCATCACATCGACCTGGAGATCAGCTGACCATCAATTATTAGATGTTGGTTTAAAATTCAGAATAAAATGCAGGTGTGACTGCAGCAGGTCTGGTTCTGATCGGGACTGTACACTGATCACTGATCAGCTGATCAATCAATCAGTGACCAGCTGATTAATCCGTGATCAGCTGACAGACTGAGGCACAGTGTCAGACAGGTGAGATGATGTCACAGCTGGACTCTCAGGACGCCGTCTGTGAGGAGCTCTGCTCAGGTGATCTGCAGTCTGTACCTGGACTCTGTGGAGGGGGGCAGTCTGTCTGTGGAGGGGCTGCCTCTGATGGCCCCGCCCCCGACATCTGGAGCGCTCTGATTGGAGGAGTGGGTGAAGAATCATCTCCTCCTGCTGCGGGTTTAATTTCTGCTGAAACAACTTCTGAATTTTCTCCTCCTGCTGCTCCTCCTCCTCCTCCTGCTCCTGCTCCTGCTCCTCCTGCTCCTGCTCCTGCTCCTCCTCCTGCTCCTCCCATCCAGAACTCTGCCACAACACTGATCTCTCCTCCTGCTGACCCCTGACTTCCAGTAGCTCCTCCTTCTCCTGAGTCATCGGAGGAGGACAGAGCTTCAGTGATGATGGCGGCCGTCTGAGCGACCCAGTTCAGCTCCGCCCTCACCTCCCCTCCTCCTGCTGCTGGAGAGGAGGGCAGCTGCGGGTCGGCCTGAGGCCCCGGCTGGGCGGTGCCAGCCGGTCCTGGTTGGGGGACGTCGGCGGGTCCCGGTCCAGCAGCAGCAGCAGCAGCAGCAGCAGCAGCAGCAGCACTGTTATTGTTGTTGAGGTTGTCCTGCAGGGCCGTCTGGTTCTGACCCGCCTGCTGGTTCTGCAGCAGCATCTCCTGGATCCGGATCTGCTGCAGGATGGCTGGCAGCTCGTAGTGATGGAAGAAGTAGATCATGGAGTGCTGAGAGGAGGAAGAACAGGATGTTGTGAGCCAGACATCTTTATGTGAACAGTGTGAGGATGAGGGAGATGAAGGTTCTGACCTGAATGAAGAGCCAGGAGGTGACCAGGGCCAGGCTGCTGTACTGACCGTTGAAGCGGTAGTGATAGGCGTAGAAGGCAAAGTGGTACAGGTAGAAGAACCTGAAACAGTCCCGTAATGGGTAGAACAATAAACTAAAGGTTCTCTGGGCTCTGATCTGTTGCTGGGACATTAAAGTCATGACTCACCTCAACCAGTGGCGTTTGCTGGTGTTGGTGTGGCAGCAGATGGCGTCGTACTGATCGGCCAACCACACAATGAGGATGATGTAGAACGCCGTCGTTGTGTCGTTGAAGAACTCCGACATGATGGCCTCCATGCCTGATAACAGGAAGTGACATCACAGGTCAGGACCAGAACTCCTTCAGCTGTTTCAGGTTTCAAAACGAGTCGAGGACATGACGTCCTAACCCAACCCAGCCCTGACTCCATGACCGTCCTGACCCAACCCGGGACATGACCATCCTGACCCCATGACTGTCCTGACTCCATGACCGTCCTGACTCCATGACGTCCTAACCCAACCCAGCCCTGACTCCATGACCGTCCTGACCCAACCCGGGACATGACCGTCCTGACGACATGACCATCCTGACCCCATGACCGTTCTGACGACATGACTGTCCTGACTCCATGACGTCCTAACCCAACCCAGCCCTGACTCCATGACCGTCCTGATCCAACCCGGGACATGACCATCCTGACCCCATGACTGTCCTGACTCCATGACCGTCCTGAACCAACCTGGGACATGACTATCCTGACCCCATGACTGTCCTGACTCCATGACCGTCCTGAACCAACCTGGGACATGACCGTCCTGATCCCATGACCTCCTGACCCAACCCGGGACATGACCATCCTGACCCGGGACATGACCATCCTGACCCCATGACTGTCCTGACTCCATGACCGTCCTGACGACATGACTGTCCTGACTCCATGACGTCCTAACCCAACCCAGCCCTGACTCCATGACCGTCCTGATCCAACCCGGGACATGACCATCCTGACCCCATGACTGTCCTGACTCCATGACCATCCTGATCCAACCCGGGACATGACCATCCTGACCCCATGACTGTCCTGACTCCATGACCGTCCTGATCCAACCCGGGACATGACCATCCTGACCCGGGACCGTCCTGACGACATGACTGTCCTGACTCCATGACCGTCCTGATCCAACCCGGGACATGACCATCCTGACCCGGGACATGACTGCCCTGACCCTATGACTGTTGTGATTCCATGACCCCATGACCCCATGATTGTCCCGACCTGGACATGACCATCCTGATCCCAGACAAGGCCGTCCTGACATTTCAGCCTGGTTTAGGAGGCGTCTCTGAATCAAACTGGTTTAACATGGAGGTTTCTGGATCTAAAATGGATCCATGATCAGAACGTGACCGTGTGAACTGTTTGAAGCAGTTTTCAGAAAGTGACTTACCTACAAGGGCCAGGATGACGGTGAGCAGAGGGGCTGCTGGGAAGGCGATGGTCATGTTCATCTCCAACATCTGAAGAAGATCAACTAAAGAAGAAGGAGACACAGTTACACCAACGTGAGACCAGTGCCAAGGTTAACTGACGCTAAATTTGGGTCTACGTCACGTGACATATTCTGAGCCGAGCTACAGTGAACTGGTCACTGACCGATGAAGACGAAGATCTGGTGGTGAGAGTATCTGAGCAGCATGGACACCGACAGAGTCTGAAACATACCAAACATACATACGTGTTAAATGATGTGAATGTCTCATTACATTGGACCTTATGGTTTACTCACAAATATGACCATGATGACGAATGCTGCCAGGTACGAGGTTCTAGCCATCCACATGCTGACAAAGCGGTAATGTTCTCCAGACACCACATTCCTCAAGAACCCTGCAAAGAACCCGCCAGACCATGAACAGTAGTTACTCCCTCATTGATAGCTCTACCAGGTCACTGCAGAACCAGAACCAGGAAGACAAATGTTCAACTATTTTGTGTCAGTGTCATTCAGAAACTGGAAGACTGATCATTTAACGTTGGTTCTTTGTTCCTGTTTATACTCAACTAGTGCAGAGCCCGTCGGAAGTATGTATTCCTATAGTGGGAGCCTACAGGTGCTGTGTATGAGGATTAGTGGAAATATTAGAGCGGAGAAAACCTATTTTACCGATATATTTTACATTTCTTATCCAAACAACGTCAAACTTAGCAGTGCACATCTTCGTGCCCGTAGCGAGACACCTGCCCAGTTTCAAATCAATCGGGCCAACGGTTCGCGACATATGCGTGCCACAGACAGACAGACAGACAAACACACAGACGCTTCTTGATTTATAGATAGATGTTTGATTTCAGAATATTTTCATGTCAACATTATCACTGACGTCTACTGATCAAATGTGGTATGTATAGAACGTTATACATGTGTCATCTACCTTTGTTCTCCTCGTTCTCAGCGAGTGCCTTCACGCTGGACATCAGGATGTCGTCGTAGCCCAAGAACTCATCGAGCAGGAAGCGACTAAAGCCGTCTCCAAAACACTCGTCCTTCATGGGATCTAAACGGAGACACACAGCTTGAGAACCATCAGGGTCCAGTCTTGTGGTGTAGTGGTACAGTCATGTCATGTAAAGTCATGTGATGATGTGGAGTCATGTCATACACTACCTGGCCAAATAAAAGGTCCCCCTCTAGTATCAGGTTGGACCTCCTTTATCTCTGATTCCAGCTCATTCTCTGTATCATTGTTTCTATAATCTTCTCCAATGTCTCCAGATTTATTTCCATCCAGTGTTTCATTCATTTTCCACCAAGATCTTGTATTGATGATGGAGAGTCTGACCACTGCACAAAGCCTTCTCCAGCACATCCCAAAGATTCTCAATGGGGTTCAGGTCTGGACTCTGTGGTGGCCAATCCATGTGTGAACATGATGTCTCATGCTCCCTGAACCACTCTTTCACAATCTGAGCCCCATGAATCCTGGCATTGTCATCTTGGAATATGATCCATTGATGGAATAACCTGGTCATTCAGTATATTCAGGTAGTCAGCTGACCTCATAATGTTGCTGAACCTAGACCTGAGCAACTGCAGCAACCCCAGATCATAGCACTGCCCCCACAGGCTTGTACAGTAGACACTAGGCATGATGGGTGCATCACTTCATCTGCCTCTCTTCTTACCCTGATGCTTCTCCACTATCCTTCCAGTTTTTAATAATGCCTTGGACAGTTCTTAACCCAGTTTTAGTAGTTTCTACAATCTCCTTAGATGTTTTCTCTGCTTGATGCATGCCAATGATTTGACCCTTCTCAAACAGACGACCACAGGATGTGTCTTTAGACATGGTTGTTGAAGGAATGAGAAGCTACTCATTGCATCAGTTGGGCTTAAATAACTTGTTGTCAGCTGAAAGATAATCACCCATGCAGTAATTATCCAATAGGAGGTGAACACCTGTTTGATTAGTTAAATCCACTTTTTTTTTGGCCAGGCTGTGTATATAGTCATGTGATGTAGAGGTCGAGTCATGTGATACATAGTCATGTGATGTAGAGGTCGAGTGATGTATAGTCATGTGATGTAGCAGTAGAGTCATGTGATATAAAGTCATGTGAGGTTCTATGTGTGGTTCTGACCCAGAGTGACGACCATGACGGGGATGTTGAGTCTCTGCCTGGTGCTCTGAGACAGACGCAGGAAGCCATACTCCAGAGAATATTCCACAATGTATTCCTCCTGAGGCCACACTGAAACCACAACATCATCTGTGTTTCCTCCATGTTCATTCAGCACCATGTCAGCATGTTAGCATGTCACCATGTTAACTGTGATTTAGAAGTGAAGATGAAATAATAATAAAGAATACAGACGTTCCTGTATAAACGCTTTATAATCTGAGAAACCAAACAACCCAGGGCCGGCATGTTGGAGAAAACAGGTGTATTTCTTTTAGAGGTTTGTCCAAACATGTTCCAGTTACAGACTCCACAAGGAAAGGTGGAGGAACTACAACCATTTAATACACAGTCTTGTTAAAATACAGTCAGAGAAAGGAAACCATGGGGAACTCAAAGAACTGGATGTCCACAGAAGACAGTGGAGGATGAATCCAGTGAAGAACACTCTACCAGAGGGTGGTCCACAATCGGACCAAAGAACACCTAAAGATCCAGGTCAGACCAAAGAACATCTAAAGATCCAGGTCAGACTAAAGAACATCTAAAGATCCAGGTCACACTACAGAACATCTAAAGATCCAGGTCACACTACAGAACATCTAAAGATCCAGGTCAGACTACAGAACACCTAAAGATCCAGGTCAGACTAAAGAACATCTAAAGATCCAGGTCACACTACAGAACATCTAAAGATCCAGGTCACACTACAGAACATCTAAAGATCCAGGTCAGACTACAGAACATCTAAAGATCCAGGTCACACTACAGAACATCTAAAGATCCAGGTCAGACTAAAGAACATCTAAAGATCTAGGTCAGACTACAGAACATCTAAAGATCCAGGTCACACTACAGAACATCTAAAGATCCAGGTCACACTACAGAACATCTAAAGATCCAGGTCACACTACAGAACATCTAAAGATCCAGGTCACACTACAGAACACCTAAAGATCCAGGTCACACTACAGAACATCTAAAGATCCAGGTCAGACTACAGAACATCTAAAGATCCAGGTCAGACTACAGAACATCTAAAGATCCAGGTCACACTACAGAACATCTAAAGATCCAGGTCAGACTACAGAACATCTAAAGATCCAGGTCAGACTACAGAACATCTAAAGATCCAGGTCAGACTAAAGAACATCTAAAGATCCAGGTCAGACTACAGAACATCTAAAGATCCAGGTCAGACTAAAGAACATCTAAAGATCCAGGTCAGACTACAGAACGTCTAAAGATCCAGGTCAGACTACAGAACGTCTAAAGATCCAGGTCAGACTAAAGAACATCTAAAGATCCAGGTCAGACTAAAGAACATCTAAAGATCCAGGTCAGACTACAGAACATCTAAAGATCCAGGTCAGACTACAGAACGTCTAAAGATCTAGGTCGGACTAAAGAACATCTAAAGATCCAGGTCAGACTAAAGAACATCTAAAGATCCAGGTCAGACTAAAGAACATCTAAAGATCCAGGTCAGACTACAGAACGTCTAAAGATCCAGGTCAGACTACAGAACATCTAAAGATCCAGGTCAGACTAAAGAACATCTAAAGATCCAGGTCAGACTACAGAACATCTAAAGATCCAGGTCAGACTACAGAACATCTAAAGATCCAGGTCAGACTACAGAACATCTAAAGATCCAGGTCACACTACAGAACATCTAAAGATCCAGGTCAGACTACAGAACATCTAAAGATCCAGGTCAGACTACAGAACGTCTAAAGATCCAGGTCAGACTAAAGAACATCTAAAGATCCAGGTCCGACTACAGAACATCTAAAGATCCAGGTCAGACTACAGAACGTCTAAAGATCCAGGTCAGACTAAAGAACATCTAAAGATCCAGGTCAGACTAAAGAACATCTAAAGATCCAGGTCACACTACAGAACATCTAAAGATCCAGGTCAGACTACAGAACATCTAAAGATCCAGGTCAGACTACAGAACGTCTAAAGAATGAAGTGTTTAAACTACACCTGGACACAGATGCGTAAAGACCAGGGGCCTCATGTACGAAGACTTGTGTGGATTTCCTTCTAAAACGTGGCGCACGCTCAGATTTAGAAGCTTTTTTCCTTTGTACATTCCAATCGAGCGTACCCAAACCCTCCCTGGCCACGCCCCTTTTAAATATGCAAATTATATTTAAATTGACCCTGCACCTGAGATTTCCCTCTCTGCACGATCAGAAAACGAAAACATAAGAAGTAAGACGGGAAAAAAAAGAACTTCACAGAAAGTGAATTGGAGACGCTGCTCACTGGAGTGGAGACAAACATGTCCTCTTTGACAGCTGTCCTCCACTGGAGTGGAGACAAACATGTCCTCTTTGGCAGCTGTCCTCCACTGGAGTGGAGACAGACATGTCCTCTTTGGCAGCTGTCCTCCACTGGAGTGGAGACAGACATGTCCTCTTTGGCAGCTGTCCTCCACTGGAGTGGAGACAGACATGTCCTCTTTGGCAGCTGTCCTCCACTGGAGTGGAGACAGACATGTCCTCTTTGGCAGCTGTCCTCCACGCGCCACAATGTTGGTTACTTGTATTTGCGCATCACGTATGATCTGTACATTGATCGAATGAAAATGTTTCCTGTTGACATTTACAAATTCATGCGATGGAGCTTTTATATCAATGTGTGTCCAGTCCATAGCTCTGATTACATTCAGAGAACCGGCTCTTTAATGTTGACCTGTTCAGATGCATTGTGGGTATTTGATCTACCTGGCTGACATGAGGATAACTCCGCCCCACACGGCTGGCATGGCTCTGCTCAGGGTCGACCGGTCGGACTAATAGTTTTCACATTGATGACAGTTTCCCAGCATCACCTCTAAGTGTCTCCAGAGGATCAACAGCTGTAGAAGCCAGCGTAGCCAGACATGACGTTGGTGAAGGAACGGACAAGTTCACGGACATTTACCTCTGATACATCTGAACTTTTACGTGAACGAGTACGTATGGAACATTTTTGTGCACACGCAACCTTCATACATGAGGCCCCTGGAGAACATGTTAGTGGTTGTAGTTCCTCGGCCTGGTTTGTGTCCAAACATAGAAGTGACTGAGCTGAGCTTTGACCTTTAGTTCTAAATGTATCTGTTAAAAGTTGATGTACCAGGAGAAAGAGGAGGAAGAGGAGGAAGAGGAGTTGGAGGAGGAGGAGGAGAAGCTAAAGGGGATGAAAGAGGAGGAGCTGGAGGAGGTGAAGGAGGGTTTACCTGCTCTGGTCATCATCTCCAGCTCAGACACTGTATCCTTCAGCGGCTGCATACCTTTAGTGGTCTGGCTGAAAGAGACGTCCTGGCTGTCGTTGACTCCTCCTCCTCCAACACCTCCTCCAATCAGAGATGGCTTCAGACGAGGCTCAATGTCCAGCTCAAACTGCAGGACAACACAAGACAGGTGAGGACAGACAGGTAAAGATAGGTGGGGGCAGACAGGGGAGGACGGTGATCACGACTCACCTGCACTGAGCTGTTGTCAAACATCTCCATGGTCATCTCCTCCTCCTCCTCCTCTTCCTCCTGCAGCGCTGCCAAGCTGAGCCCCGCCACCACTGCTCCACCTCCTCCTCCCACCTCCCCCTGGGTCTCCAGCTCCTCCTGGAGACTTGAGGAGTCGTAGTGTTGCAGGAAGACAGCGGCTCGGCTGGAGTTCCTCTGGATCTCCACCCTGAGGATGCCGTCACGAGGCCAGCGCTCCTTCACCACCTCCAGACAGTTGATAGGAGAACGAGAGAAGGCGATGTGGATGTAGGCGAGGATGAAGAGGACGAAGAGCGCCTGAGGAAGAGGAGGAGGAAAAGTTCATACCGGCTTTATTCTATTACTGCTAACAGTGTTCATAGCGGGTTTCTTCTGCCACAGCCCTTTAATGGAGATCAGTGGTTCCCAAAGTGGGGGGGCGCAGAGCCATTGCAGGGGGGGCGCAGGGCGGTGACAATTAGAGGATGACAATTTTTCAGGACTCCCGCGGGTCATGGTATTCCCGCGGGAGTTTCACTGTTGGTAACGTGACAGGGACGGGACAGAGCAGATAATCAACGGGAGCGGGACGGAGACGGAGATTAAATTAAAAAGTGACGCTGCAATGCGGCGAGTGCGCCCAACTTTAGACAACAACACAGGGAGCGGGACGGGATTTATTTTGGGGGGGGGGGGGGCAGTCACGTGATCGGGGTATGACGGGAGTATTGTTGTGGGCTCGGGATGGGAGCGACAGTTGATTCCCGTGTCACCCTCTAGATGGAATGAATCAATAAAGGACACCGCTTGCGATGAGATGGACAAGTTCAAATATTTTAAGTTTAGTATTTTTGGGGGGGGGGGGGGGGGTGGGGGCGTGAAGATTTTCTTCTGTGCCAAAGGGGGGCCTAGCTGAGAACATTTGGGAACCACTGATGGAGATACACCTGATACCGCCAGGCTGGAGTCATGCGACTTCCTGAAACACAACTGAGGTTTGTATGACGACTCAGCACTCAGCCGTCTGTATGACGACTCAGCCGTCTGTATGACGACTCAGCCGTCTGTATGACGACTCAGCGGTCTGTCTGTATGACGACTCAGCGGTCTGTCTGACGACTCAGCGGTCTGTCTGTATGACGACTCAGCCGTCTGTATGACGACTCAGCCGTCTGTATGACGACTCAGCCGTCTGTATGACGACTCAGCACTCAGCCGTCTGTATGACGACTCAGCCGTCTGTATGACGACTCAGCACTCAGCCGTCTGTATGACGACTCAGCACTCAGCCGTCTGTATGACGACTCAGCCGTCTGTATGGCGACTCAGCACTCAGCTGTCTGTATGATGACTCAGCCGTCTGTATGACGACTCAGCACTCAGCCGTCTGTATGACGACTCAGCCGTCTGTATGGCGACTCAGCACTCAGCTGTCTGTATGACGACTCAGCCGTCTGTATGGCGACTCAGCCGTCTGTATGACGACTCAGCCGTCTGTATGACGACTCAGCCGTCTGTATGACGACTCAGCCGTCTGTATGACGACTCAGCCGTCTGTATGACGACTCAGCACTCAGCCGTCTGTATGACGACTCAGCACTCAGCCGTCTGTATGACGACTCAGCCGTCTGTATGGCGACTCAGCACTCAGCTGTCTGTATGATGACTCAGCCGTCTGTATGACGACTCAGCCGTCTGTATGACGACTCAGCCGTCTGTATGACGACTCAGCCGTCTGTATGACGACTCAGCCGTCTGTATGATGACTCAGCCGTCTGTCTGTGACTGAGGTTAATCTGGGGATTTTTGCACCAGACTCCATTCATAATCTGCCCACTTTAACAGGGGCTGGTGCAGATTAGTCTGTTGGCTAGTTAGCAGCATTAGAACACAGTTACATGTTTATTCAGTCTTTCAGGACCAGAAGTCACAGCTGATGTTCCAGATCATGTCAGAGCTTGTTAACCTTAATGAAGCAGTCCAGTGATCATTGAGTCATCATCCTGTAAATAAACCACCTGGAGGGAACTGCTGATCAGAGTCTCCAGGTGTTCAAGGTCCGTCCAGGTCTGTCCTGGTGGTCTTACCTTGAGCAGGACGAAGAACTCAAAGACTCTCCTGAAGGACGGGGGGAAGAGGCGAGCATAGGTGACGGCCATCTTGAAGAAGAGGGCGTGGAAGAGGCGGTCCCGGACGTTGATGAGAGGGTTTTGGTTGATGTTAGGGTTCCTGATCCTGTTGGGCCCCATGTTGTTGTTGTTGTTGTTGTTCAGGGGGACATTGTTGTTGTTGGCCTGGTTCTCTGACATGGTCTCGATCTCTGGAGGACTCACACTGAACTAACTCACCCCTCCAGGTTGGTCCTAGGTCAGCATGGCTCAGGTCCACCTGGGACACCTGGACGTCTACACACCTGCGAGAGACAGGAGGACAGCTGATCAGGGGAGGAACAGACAGGAAGTGGTCACTGATGGAAGGTCTCAGACTTCCTGTCGTGAACATGTCAGGAACATTTTCTATCAGACGTCTATAATCTGAGATTAGGAGGAGAACAGGAATCAGTCAGTGAAACATACAATTAAGAACAAATCATTGTCTCAGGTCACATTCATTCATATTAAACCTTCGGATCCATCTGGTTCTAATAGTTCAGGATAAACATTAACATCATATATAACGTCTATATTAAACGTCTGCACTGTGATCAGTTAACAGGTTTATAATACAGCTCTGGGTTAAAGTGACGGGTTCGCTGGATTACGTCACCAACAAGATGATCCTTCACACATGGTGGAAACACTGAGGAACCCCAGGACGCCTTGTTTGTCCTGTCAGGTCGGTTCATTGGTTCTGGTTCTGATGTGAACTCATCAATAGAACTCTGAGCCTGGTTAGAGCTTTCATTCATTTCAGCCTCAACTTCCTGGACCTCAGTTTAATTAGTGTCATTTTCATCATCCTGGCACTAGAACCACCATGTTGAGAACGTCTAAAGACCATGTTCTCATCGTGAAGCGTCACCGTACTTAGGTAGTCGATGTCTTCAATGACGAATCGTTGATAAATACTGGAACAAAAACCAGAACAAACCCTAGAACAAACACCAGAACAAACCCTAGAACAAACACTAGAACAAACCCTAGAACAAACACCAGAACAAACCCTAGAACAAACACTAGAACAAACCCTAGAACAAACACCAGAACAAACCCTAGAACAAACACCAGAACAAACCCTAGCACAAACCCTAGAACAAACACCAGAACAAACCCTAGAACAAACACTAGAACAAACCCTAGAACAAACACTAGAACAAACACTAGAACAAACCCTAGAACAAACACCAGAACAAACCCTAGAACAAACACCAGAACAAACCCTAGAACAAACACCAGAACAAACCCTAGAACAAACACCAGAACAAACCCTAGAACAAACACCAGAACAAAAACCAGAACAAACCCTAGAACAAAAACCAGAACAAACACCAGAACAAACCCTAGAACAAAAACCAGAACAAACCCTAGAACAAACCCTAGAACAAAAACCAGAACAAACCCTAGAACAAACCCCAGAACAAACACCAGAACAAACCCTAGAACAAACCCTAGAACAAACACCAGAACAAAAACCAGAACAAACCCTAGAACAAAAACCAGAACAAACCCTAGAACAAACACCAGAACAAACCCTAGAACAAACACCAGAACAAACCCTAGAACAAACCCTAGAACAAACACCAGAACAAACCCTAGAACAAACACCAGAACAAACCCTAGAACAAAAACCAGAACAAACCCTAGAACAAACACCAGAACAAACCCTAGAACAAACACCAGAACAAACACCAGAACAAACACTAGAACAAACACTAGAACACTAGAATAAAGACTAGAACAAATAATAGAACAAAAAAAAACAAAATAAAGACTATAACAAATAGAGGAACCAGTTACAGCTTATCTTAGTTTGAAGCTGTTAAACTCCGGATGATGGACCACGTCCTCTCTGTGAGGACAAAAGACTGATCATGGTCTCCTGATGATGGGCCTTCTTCGATTTAGTAACTGATCTCATCGATCTCCTGGAGCGATCAGCTCGTCTCAGGTGGACAACGATCGACCAATGCCAGAGGTCAGATTTAGGTTTTTAATTACTTTGCGTTACTGATGTAAACAAACTGAATTAAAGGGAAACAGCTGTTTGTTCCAGCTGTGACACATTATTGTTTGCACAGTGTATTGATCAGTGAGATCAGGTGAGTCTCGGGCCTGTACGCGTCTACTTCAGCAGGTAAACACCTTCCCCCCACTCCCCCAGACCGACAGCTAGCATTAGCTTCAGACCTCAGACCGACAGCTAGCATTAGCATCAGACCTTAGACCGACAGCTAGCATTAGCTTCAGACCTCAGACCGACAGCTAGCATTAGCTTCAGACCTCAGACCGACAGCTAGCATTAGCTTCAGACCTCAGACCGACAGCTAGCATTAGCTTCAGACCTCAGACCGACAGCTAGCATTAGCTTCAGACCTCAGACCGACAGCTAGCATTAGCACTAGACCCGGTGTAGCTGACTCACCCGTTAATGTCTCCTCGGTCGTGAGTCCATGTCCCCGTTAACACCGTCTCGGTGTTTTCACTCAGAACCTGCGAGTCGTTAGCTCCGTTAGCTCCGTTAGCGCTAGCCGCCAATAGGGTAAATGACGCTGCTGGAGCTAGCGGCTAAAGCGGCTAAAACTAGTTAAAGAGTGGAATTAGCGGTTAGCTGGTAGGTTCCACACTGAGATATATTTCTCTTTGAACAACACGGAGGAAGAAGAAGTCTGACTCTTCATGGGACTGAAATGAGATCAGAGCTGCGCCTCAGCCAACAGCTGCTAGCTGAAGCTAACTGAAGCTAACGGCAGTTTCCAGTCAGGCTGCCCTGATCAGGAGGAAACACAAAATACGGGTCCTTTGGGCTCTCAGTGCCTTAGCCCTGAAACTTGTCTTACAGGTTCTTCCCAACACTGAGTAATAAACCCTGAGTCTTGTCTGCCAGGTGTCTCCTGAGTCAATACTCTCTAAGCTTTACACTTCTATTTTCTGTTGGCGACAATTTTATTGATATTCTATCAATAACAATCTAAACGGTCTCAAGAGGCTTTCCAGAGCTCAGAATGTGCAGAGCAGCCCAGTTCTTTCACAATAAAACACAAATAAAATATAAATTAAAGCCCAGGTCCTTCAAATAAAAGGCCACTCATGAAGACGCACAGAAACACACATCTGACTGCAGAGCTGCTCAGATGATGAACGTCACAATCACACAGACATTCCTGGTTGCAGTTGCCATGGCAACACGGTGGCGGACGGATTGCCTCCAGTAAAAGAGAAGGGTGGGAGGTGTGTGTTTGTGAGCAGTTTCATCCTGGTGTGGTCCTCTCTGCTGCTGCTACCTTGTTCCCATGTTAACATGATTACATGTGGGCTAAGGAACAGGACTGACCTTGATCCAGTTCCAAATCTATAACGTACCTGATGCATCTCTCTTAAGATGTCTCAAGTCTCAGGACCAGTTTCTATCTCTGCTTGGTGTCTGTCCACACCTGTCTACATGATCGCTATGTCCTACGTACTCTGTCCTCCTGAATAAGACCTGGTGATTCAGGACCGTCACATCTGTGGAGAGTCATGTTGATCTAAACATCTGGATTAAAATTGCTCTGATGAAGCAGCTGAATACAGACATCAACCCAGAAGATCCAGACGACAACATCTGTCACCAAGTCCTTTTAGTTTCCTCGCCTGGTGAAACTCAGATCTAGTTTTTGTTTCTGTCCCCCTAAAAAGTAAAGTTTATAACTTGATCTTATAATTCTCCAGTCGTATTCCTGATTGACTCAGTTGTCGATATACTGAGCTGCCGAGTCACATGGTTTTGACACCAGAACCTGTTCATGTTCTACATGGACCTAGAGGTTCTGCTGGTTTCATTCAGCTCCCAGAACTTTGACAGAACCTGTTCAGAGATTCTACGCTGCATGTTTCTAACACGGACTGGTTCACTAGTGTTCAGTGTTCATCTACCTGTTTTATAGCTCTACTATAGTCCCACACTGACATGGAGGGGGAGGAGCTTATGACCTATACTGCAGTCAGCCTCCAGGGGGAGCTCCTCATGCTTTGGTTTCACTGAGCTGTAATGGTGTCCAGTCTTTCTACACCTGCTACGGGTTTCTTTCACTGACCAGTCTCCAGTCCTGAGCTGCTCATGTTCACCTGGAACCTGGATCCACACCTGAAACCATACTTGGGGCCACACCTGGAGCCACACCTGGAGCTACACCTGGAGTCACACCTGGAGCTACACCTGGAGCTTGGAGCCACACCTGGAGCTACACCTGGAGTCACACCTGGAGCCTGGAGCCACACCTGGAGCTACACCTGGAGCTTGGAGCCACACCTGGAGCTACACCTGGAGTCACACCTGGAGCCTGGAGCCACACCTGGAGCTACACCTGGAGTCACACCTGGAGCTACACCTGGAGCCTGGAGCAACACCTGGAGCTACACCTGGAGACTGGAGTTTACTGGTTTCTTGTCCTGCTGACACTTTCTAACCGACTGAGGCGTTGACTGTAAGTATGTCTGTGAAGGTTCTCAGTTATCCAGGACATGGTATGTCCAAAATATGTTTAAGAAAAGCAGCTAGAGTAAGAGAGTAGAGTTTTTTTGAGAAGATGTTTCATCTAGGCTACACCCACAGATGTTCTTATTTAAATCTCAACTTCCGAACAGTCCCTTAGAACTGAAGAAGCTACTCAGATGAGTAGAGAAACATCTTCTCAAAAAACACTCTACAAGTCCAGTTGCAGGGCGGCACAGTGGTGTGGTGGTTAGCAGCCAGAAGGTTCTGGGTTCTAATCCAGGCCGACTGGTTCCTTTCTGTGTGTAGTCTGCATGTTCTCCCTGTGTCTGCGTGGGTTCTCTCCAGGTTCTCCAGCTTCCTCCCACCGTCCAAAGACATGCTGGTTAGGTTCATTGGTGATTCTAAATTGGCCGTAGGTGTGAGTGTCTCTCTGCGTTAGCCCTGTGATAGACTGGAGACCTGTCCAGGGTGGACCCCCCTCTAGACCAATGACAGCTGGGATAGACTGGAGACCTGTCCAGGGTGGACCCCCCCTCTAGACCAATGACAGCTGGGATAGACTGGAGACCTGTCCAGGGTGGAGCCCCCTCTAGACCAATGACAGCTGGGATAGACTGGAGACCTGTCCAGGGTGGACCCCCCTCTAGACCGATGACAGCTGTGATAAACCAACATCCAGTCCAGGGTGGACCCCCCCTCTAGACCAATGACAGCTGGGATAGACTGGAGACCTGTCCAGGGTGGACCCCCCCTCTAGACCAATGACAGCTGGGATAGGCTCCAGCAGACCCCGCGACCCTTAACAGGAATAAGCGGGTACAGAAGAACGAATGAATGAATGAATGAATAAAATGATCTCAAACTCATTGATGGCACGGGTATCATTACCATGGGCGTCCACGGTAATGATACCCGACCCCTGATGCTCGGAGGTGGAGCGGTAGTGCGGTGAGCTGATGGTGGAGGAGGTGCTGGAGCAGGTGGAGGTGGTTTCAGAAGACTTCTCCCCGGAGGAGGAGGAGGAGGGCAGGAGGCCCTGCTGCTTTGACATAGCGATGACCTGCATTAGTCTCGGCTGGTTGGCAGCGCTGCGTGATGACCCCTCCACACTTGTCTTCTCCCGGATAGCGAGCCACTTGGCCCGGGTCAGGGCACTTTTAGGGGACACGGGCGGAGGACCTGCTTCAGGAATCTGTGGAGGTCTGGGAGTCGCCACAGCTTTGGCACAGACATTAGACGACAAACAGGAAAGAGGGTGAGGGCAGGAGATAGCTGAAGCTCGGCCATCGTCACGGTTTCTATGGAAACTGCTTCCTGAACCTGAAGGTGAAGGACATGTTGTGAGAAGAACAGGTTCACGTCTGTGACTGAGATCAGATCTGCAGCTTTGACCTTATTCCTTCAGTTGAACCACAAATCAGTCGAGCATCAAACCTTCATCTTCATCTTTATCTCACTACTGGACATCTCTGAACAAGGAAATTAATGCAGTCGACTGTTTAGAAAAGAGAAATGAAAAGAAAACTGGAATCAAAGAGTTTTATTTCTGTCGTCGTGGCGACCACACAGCATGCAGCATCTCTGTCTGGTTCTCTGACAGATTCTTTAGCAGCAGATTTTCTTTTACATTCAGTGGAAACCTCTCAGAGATGAACTGTGATCACATGCAACAACACACGGAGACATTAACACTCATCAGTTCTTCATATTTACAGAAACTCTCTGGTTTCATGTTTTCACAACAGAACAACCAACATCCAGTAATTCATTAAAATATTATATTACAGCTTTAAAACGTCTTCGTCCTTTAGTCAAACTGACTGAAAGACTCTAAAACTAAATCAGTGTTTCATCGGTTTAAATATTCTCACACAGACTCACGGCCTCGACCAATCAGAAAGCAGCTCACAAAACATGCTGAGAATCACTATAGCAACCAAGCGATCACAACAGAGGCTACAACACCGGCCCAGGAAACATAGAGTCAGTGTAAGAGGTTCTGGTTTTGAATCATGGATCCAGTCTGTTGTATGGCTCAGATTCTAATGCAGGGTTCTGGTTCTTGTGTGTGTGTGTGTTATTCACTTAATGAGTCGCCATGAAAACTGTCCAGCTACTTTCTTATGTCTCCGCTAAAGATCCAGACCCTGATCATTTTTCTATCTGGACCTACAGAATCACCTCCACCCACCGTGTAGTGTTGACTAGTTTAAGTTCCTAGTCCTAATCCTTGAACCTCCGTCCCTGCAAACTCTTATAATAGTTCTCCTGTTCAGTCTGGTTACGGATCTCTCGGTCTAACAGAACTAGTGCTGTCTTGCGTCTCATGGCCATCTCCCTGCGCTGAGCGTCCACTGAGAACTCCACCTGTGGATGCGATGTGGGCGGAGCCAAGCAGGGGTCAACAGTGGCGCAGGGTGAGGCGGACCGGCGTGGATGGAAGCTGCTGCCGTGGGCGGCCGAGTCTCCTCTGTTGTTGAGGTCGTAGACGTCTCGTGGGTCGCCCCCATTGGATGACCCTGCCCACTCCCACGGTGTCCCGTTCCCTGTGAGGGGTGGGGCCTGGGGAGGTGTCAGGGCTCGAACAACGGGATGGTGGGAGGCATGGGCGTCCACGGTAATGATACCCGACCCCTGATGCTCGGAGGTGGAGCGGTAGTGCGGTGAGCTGATGGTGGAGGAGGTGCTGGAGCAGGTGGAGGTGGTTTCAGAAGACTTCTCCCCGGAGGAGGAGGAGGAGGGCAGGAGGCCCTGCTGCTTTGACATAGCGATGACCTGCATTAGTCTCGGCTGGTTGGCAGCGCTGCGTGATGACCCCTCCACACTTGTCTTCTCCCGGATAGCGAGCCACTTGGCCCGGGTCAGGGCACTTTTAGGGGACACGGGCGGAGGACCTGCTTCAGGAATCTGTGGAGGTCTGGGAGTCGCCACAGCTTTGGCGCCCCCCGGAGGTGGCGTGGGGTTACGACTTGACCTTCCAGACTGCACTGCAGGCTGGAACACGGGGAGCTGAGACCCCCTATCATCGGTCCCCGCAGAGCCCACCTCAGAGCCATCCTCGCTGGCTTCACCGTCTGCCTCATCCTGGAGGCCCAGGCCTCGCATCTCCATGGACTTCTGCTTCCACTCTGACACCAGCTGTTGTGACCGCATCGGGTCCATGGGAACCTGCACAGCCTTCAGGCGCCGCTGCACTGGCTGCAAGGCCTGCACCGGTTGGACCTGTTGGATGGGTTGGACTGTATCCTCATGTCCTTCACTGGGCCCCAGCACTCCGTTAACATTCATACTAGCCCTCGGCAGCGTGTTACTAAACGTTAGCATGGTCTCTTTGCCCATGGGACTCCGGGGCGCCAGCAGCTCCACGTCTACGCTGGCCCTCTTCAGGCTCCCCATGGAGCCCTTCTCCCTCTGCAGGGGCCCCAGGCCCTCCAGCCGGTCCATGGGGGCCGGAGCAGCCGTTATCTCGTCGTTACTCTCTGAGGCAGAGGCGGGGCCCTTGTTGTAGACAGACTCGTGTCCTCGCTCTGTCAACGCTCGGAGAGGGTCCTCCTTTGGCGGTGGAGGAGGGGGGACCGGGCTGACGTCATCAGAGGACTGGAAGTTGGCAACAGCGTGAAGCGCCTGAAAGAGGAAGAGAAAAATAATTAACCAGAGCTTTTAGAATCACAGACTAAAAGTGATGGTTTATAAATAAATGAATGAATAAACATTTAAAGGTCTGGAGTTCAACATCACTGGACTCATTCCAGTCTTTATTTATCACATTGTTTTACTTTTGGAAGAGAAATGCTGCCCCGGTGTTCTTTCTTTTCTCCAATGTCTGATAAATAAAGATCTGAGTTCCACTGCGCCACTTTTTGACTCCGTCTGTTTCCGGTTTTATACTGATGCCGTTTCCTTGACAACAGAGGAGTGATGTTTCAGAGTGGAGACGCATCAACTGTTAACCTTCATCTGATAATTAGTCACTGGACTTCAGCGTTGTTCATCCTCCTGGTTTAGAGACACCTAACGGATGAGATGAGGTTCTTTCTCACCAGGTAGGCGGCAATAAACGCTCCAATGAGGAAGCCCACGTAGACGTCAATGGGATGACTGCGATGCTGCGTGATCTGAGTCAGACCGGTCAACGCCGCCACGATGGCAAATGCAAACACCAAAACCGGTTTGAGGAGCTTGGTGCTGTCTGAAATGGTGGAGTTGAAGTACATCTGAGAGGGGACACAGAAGGCAACGTGAGACATCTGAGAGGAGACACATATAGGTCTAAGGTGGTACGTTACACACATATAGGTCAAAGGTGGTACGTTACACACATATAGGTCTAAGGTGGTACGTTACACACATATAGGTTTAAGGTGGTACGTTACACACATATAGGTCTAAGGTGGTACGTTACACACATATAGGTCAAAGGTACGTTACACACATATAGGTCAAAGGTGGTACGTTACACACATATAGGTCTAAGGTGGTACGTTACACACATATAGGTCTAATTTACGTTACACACATATAGGTCTAAGGTGGTACGTTACACACATATAGGTCAAAGGTACGTTACACACATATAGGTCTAAGGTGGTACGTTACACACATATAGGTCGAAGGTGGTACGTTACACACATATAGGTCTAAGGTGGTACGTTACACACATATAGGTCTAAGGTGGTACGTTACACACATATAGGTCTAAGGTGGTACGTCACACACATATAGGTCTAAGGTGCGTTACACACATATAGGTCTAAGGCACGTTATACACATATAGGTCTAATTTACGTTACACACATATAGGTCTAATTTACGTTACACACATATAGGTCTAAGGTGGTACGTTACACACATATAGCTCTAAGGCACGTTACACACATATAGGTCAAAGGTACGTTACACACATATAGGTCTAAGGTGGTACGTTACACACATATAGGTCTAAGGTGGTACGCTACACACATATAGGTCTAAGGTACGTTACACACATATAGGTCTAAGGTGGTACGCTACACACATATAGGTCTAAGGTGGTACGCTACACACATATAGGTCTAAGGTACGTTACACACATATAGGTCTAAGGTACGTTACACACATATAGATCTAAGGTGGTACGTTACACACATATAGGTTTAAGGTGGTACGTTACACACATATAGGTCAAAGGTACGTTACACACATATAGGTCTAAGGTGGTGCGTTACACACATATAGGTCTAAGGTGGTACGTTACACACATATAGGTCTAAGGTGGTACGTTACACACATATAGGTCTAAGGTGCGTTACACACATATAGGTCTAATTTACGTTACACACATATAGGTCTAAGGTGGTACGTTACACACATATAGGTCTAAGGTACGTTACACACATATAGTTCTAAGGTACGTTACACACATATAGGTCTAAGGCACGTTACACACATATAGGTCTAAGGTACGTTACACACATATAGGTCTAAGGTGGTACGTTACACACATATAGGTCTAAGGTGGTACGTTACACACATATAGGTTTAAGGTGGTACGTTACACACATATAGGTCTAAGGTGGTACGTTACACACATATAGGTCGAAGGTGCGTTACACACATATAGGTCTAAGGCACGTTATACACATATAGGTCTAATTTACGTTACACACATATAGGTCTAAGGTGGTACGTTACACACATATAGGTCTAAGGTACGTTACACACATATAGTTCTAAGGTACGTTACACACAGATAGGTCAAAGGTACGTTACACACATATAGGTCTAAGGCACGTTACACACATATAGGTCTAAGGCGCGTTACACACATATAGGTCTAAGGTATGTTACACACATATAGGTCAAAGGTACGTTACACACATATAGGTCTAAGGTGCGTTACACACATATAGGTCTAAGGTACGTTACACACATATAGGTCAAAGGTACGTTACACACATATAGGTCTAAGGCACGTTACACACATATAGGTCTAAGGCACGTTACACACATATAGGTCTAAGGTGGTACGTTACACACATATAGGTCAAAGGTACGTTACACACATATAGGTCTAAGGTGGTACGTTACACACATATAGGTCTAAGGTGCGTTACACACATACAGGTCAAAGGTACGTTATACACATATAGGTCTAAGGTACGTTACACACATATAAGTCTAAGGCACGTTACACACATATAGGTCTAAGGCACGTTACACACATATAGGTCTAAGGTGGTACGTTACACACATATAGGTCTAAGGTACGTTACACACATATAGGTCTAAGGTGGTACGTTACACACATATAGGTCAAAGGTGGTACGTTACACACATATAGGTCAAAGGTGGTACGTTACACACATATAGGTCTAATTTACGTTACACACATATAGGTCAAAGGTACGTTATACACATAAAGGTCTAAGGTACATTACACACATATAGGTCAAAGGTACGTTACACACATATAGGTCTAATTTACGTTACACACATATAGCTCTAAGGTGGTACGTTACACACATATAGGTCTAAGGTACGTTACACACATATAGGTCTAAGGTACGTTACACACATATAGGTCTATGGTGGTACGTTACACACATATAGGTTTAAGGTGGTACGTTACACACATATAGGTCTAAGGTGGTACGTTACACACATATAGGTCTAAGGTGCGTTACACACATATAGGTCTAAGGTACGTTACACACATATAGGTCAAAGGTACGTTACACACATATAGGTCTAAGGCACGTTACACACATATAGGTCTAAGGCACGTTACACACATATAGGTCTAAGGTGGTACGTTACACACATATAGGTCAAAGGTACGTTACACACATATAGGTCTAAGGTGGTACGTTACACACATATAGGTCTAAGGTGCGTTACACACATACAGGTCAAAGGTACGTTATACACATATAGGTCTAAGGTACGTTACACACATATAGGTCTAAGGCACGTTACACACATATAGGTCTAAGGCACGTTACACACATATAGGTCTAAGGTGGTACGTTACACACATATAGGTCTAAGGTACGTTACACACATATAGGTCTAAGGTGGTACGTTACACACATATAGGTCTAAGGTACGTTACACACATATAGGTCAAAGGTGGTACGTTACACACATATAGGTCAAAGGTGGTACGTTACACACATATAGGTCTAATTTACGTTACACACATATAGGTCAAAGGTACGTTATACACATAAAGGTCTAAGGTACATTACACACATATAGGTCAAAGGTACGTTACACACATATAGGTCTAATTTACGTTACACACATATAGGTCTAAGGTGGTACGTTACACACATATAGGTCTAAGGTACGTTACACACATATAGGTCTAAGGTACGTTACACACATATAGGTCTAAGGTGGTACGTTACACACATATAGGTTTAAGGTGGTACGTTACACACATATAGGTCTAAGGTGGTACGTTACACACATATAGGTCTAAGGTACGTTACACACATATAGGTCTAAGGTACGTTACACACATATAGGTCTAAGGTGGTACGTTACACACATATAGGTTTAAGGTGGTACGTTACACACATATAGGTCTAAGGTGGTACGTTACACACATATAGGTCTAAGGTGTGTTACACACATATAGGTCTAAGGCACGTTACACACATATAGGTCTAAGGTGGTACGTTACACACATATAGGTCTAAGGTGCGTTACACACATATAGGTCTAAGGCACGTTACACACATATAGGTCTAAGGTACGTTACACACATATAGGTCTAAGGTGGTACGTTACACACATAGGTCTAAGGTACGTTACACACATATAGGTCTAAGGTACGTTACACACATATAGGTCAAAGGTACGTTACACACATATAGGTTAAAAGGTACGTTACACACATATAGGTCTAAGGTACGTTACACACATATAGGTCTAAGGCACGTTACACACATATAGGTCTAAGGTGGTACGTTACACACATATAGGTCTAAGGTGCGTTACACACATACAGGTCAAAGGTACGTTATACACATATAGGTCTAAGGTACGTTACACACATATAGGTCAAAGGTACGTTACACACATATAGGTCTAATTTACGTTACACACATATAGGTCTAAGGTGGTACGTTACACACATATAGGTCTAAGGTGGTACGTTACACACATATAGGTCTAAGGTACGTTACACACATATAGGTCTAAGGTACGTTACACACATATAGGTCTAAGGTGGTACGTTACACACATATAGGTTTAAGGTGGTACGTTACACACATATAGGTCTAAGGTGGTACGTTACACACATATAGGTCTAAGGTGTGTTACACACATATAGGTCTAAGGCACGTTACACACATATAGGTCTAAGGTGGTACGTTACACACATATAGGTCTAAGGTGCGTTACACACATATAGGTCTAAGGCACGTTACACACATATAGGTCTAAGGTACGTTACACACATATAGGTCTAAGGTGGTACGTTACACACATATAGGTCTAAGGTACGTTACACACATATAGGTCTAAGGTACGTTACACACATATAGGTCAAAGGTACGTTACACACATATAGGTTAAAAGGTACGTTACACACATATAGGTCTAAGGTACGTTACACACATATAGGTCTAAGGCACGTTACACACATATAGGTCTAAGGTGGTACGTTACACACATATAGGTCTAAGGTGCGTTACACACATACAGGTCAAAGGTACGTTATACACATATAGGTCTAAGGTACGTTACACACATATAGGTCAAAGGTACGTTACACACATATAGGTCTAATTTACGTTACACACATATAGGTCTAAGGTGGTACGTTACACACATATAGGTCTAAGGTGGTACGTTACACACATATTGGTCTAAGGCACGTTACACACATATAGGTCTAAGGTACGTTACACACATATAGGTCTAAGGTGCGTTACACACATATAGGTCAAAGGTACGTTACACACATATAGGTCTAATTTACGTTACACACATATAGGTATAAGGTACGTTACACACATATAGGTCTAAGGTGGTACGTTACACACATATAGGTCTAAGGTGGTACGTTACACACATATAGGTCTAAGGTGGTACGTTACACACATATAGGTCTAAGGTACGTTACACACATATAGCTCTAAGGCACGTTACACACATATAGGTCTAAGGCACGTTACACACATATAGGTCTAAGGTACGTTACACACATATAGCTCTAAGGTACGCTACACACATATAGCTCTAAGGCACGTTACACACATATAGCTCTAAGGTACGTTACACACATATAGGTCTAAGGTACGATACACACATATAGGTTTAAGGTACGTTACACACATATAGCTCTAAGGCACGTTACACACATATAGGTCTAAGGCACGTTACACACATATAGCTCTAAGGTACGTTACACACATATAGGTCTAAGGCACGTTACACACATATAGGTTTAAGGTACGTTACACACATATAGGTCTAAGGCACGTTACACACATATAGCTCTAAGGCACGTTACACACATATAGGTCTAAGGCACGTTACACACATATAGCTCTAAGGCACGTTACACACATATAGGTTTAAGGTACGTTACACACATATAGGTCTAAGGTGGTGCGATGAGAGACAAGAGCCAATTAATAAGGTCACTCGCCACCAAGTGGTCAGGGGTGTGAATTGCAATCTGTCAAAATGACGGATGGCCTTCGGATTTTTCCGTCACATTTAAAAAACAACGGTCAATGACGGAAAATATTCGGTTAGCACGACCCCTGATTAAGACATACGATACAAGTGTGTACAACCATTATATTGACAGCATACAGAGAGCTAGCCACGAGCCAATAACACGAGCCTCACCCAGTTTGTACAAAATTGCGTAATTCGAGGTGAAATACGTAATTTCAGCGACTTCAATTATACAAATGATCAAAATGACTGGAAACATAATGAAATTAGATTTATGTCACAGACCCATGGACAAATAGTATAATTTATATTATCGTCATTACTTTTCATGACAAACTAAAGTTTCATCTCAACACACCATTAACAACCATCTTTATGACAGGAAGTGGTTTTGTTTTTGTCACACTTACAGAAACATAAACGGCGGCGAAGGCCGACAGCGTTGCATGCTGGGAAGGAAATGTCTTCCTGCCAAGAGAGAGAAAATTTCATTCAGCAATCAGTTGGCAACACAACAACAACACAAACGGGAAGTACGGTGAACACCTCGCTGCCATGATGGCGTGCTGGTCGTGACCCGAGCAGATGTCTTTAGTGATGTAGGCGTTTCTGTCACATGACGCGCCGGCCAGCGTGTAGTTTGGTTTACAGACGGTCAGGAAGAACGGGGCATGGTAACCTGTCGACAGCTGGATGATGTCGGTCAGCAGCGCTGTCGCACACAGGCCGAACACATGCACACCTGAAGAGAGACAGAGAGACAGGTGAGACGTCCACACCTGGAGAGAGAAAGACATGTGAGACATCAACACCTGGAGAGAGACATCAACACTTGGAGAGAGACAGACATGTGAGACGTCAACACCTGGTGTTGAGACGTCAACACCTGGAGAGAGACAGACAGGTGAGACGTCAACACCTGGAGAGAGAAAGACATGTGAGACATCAACACCTGGTGTTGAGACGTCAGCACCTGGAGAGAGACAGCCAGGTGAGACGTCAACACCTGGTGTTGAGACGTCAACACCTGGAGAGAGACAGACATGTGAGACGTCAACACCTGGAGAGAGACAGACATGTGAGACGTCAACACCTGGAGAGAGAAAGACATGTGAGACATCAACACTTGGAGAAGAGACAGACATGTGAGACGTCAACACCTGGTGTTGAGACGTCAACACCTGGAGAGAGACATCAACACCTGGAGAGAGACAGACATGTGAGACGTCAACACCTGGTGTTGAGACGTCAACACCTGGAGAGAGACAGACAGGTGAGACATCAACACCTGGAGAGAGACAGACATGTGAGACGTCAACACCTGGAGAGAGACAGACATGTGAGACGTCAATATGTGCTGCACGTATCTCAGGTATCTCTTTTAGGTGTGTCACAGGTGTTTCTCAATGTGTCAGGTGTTTCTCAGGTGTCTTGTGTGTCTCAGGTATGTCTCAGATGTATCTCAGGTGTCTAAGGTGTCTCAGGAGTGTCTTAGGTGTGTCTCAGTGTATCTCAGGTGTGTCTCATACCTACGTAGCGGACCGTCCTCCTCAGGAAGGAGTTGAAGTTGCATCCTCCTGCATTAATGCTTCCTTCCGCTCTGCGGAGCTTCAGTCTGGACTGGAGGCAGTAGATCACTCCTTCAACCAGCATGATCTGGTACAAAACAAATGCACCCTGTTGAAGGTTTAGCACCGGCAGACACAAAGACCAACCAACCAAGATCAGAGGTTTCAGCTGTTTCCTCTTTTAGTTTTATTATATAATGAAGGTGTTACCGAGGCGGCTGGGCCGGCGAAGGCCAGGCTCAGCAGCATCAGCAGTGGGATCAGCTCGTCTCCTCCGTCCACGTACGGCATGCTGAGGTCTCTGTCGTGGCAACGGAATCCCACCTGAGCCGGCTGCACCACGTCCGTCAGCTCCAGGAAGTACAGAGACACCATAGAAGAAGCCACGATGGGCAACTGCACAGCAACACAAACAAGAGCAACCAAGTCAACACGTTTCTACTCAACCAGAGTCACTGATCTGATCAAGTTGGTTCAAAATGATCTCTGCAGCTTCACTGGTCAACATGTGGAGTCTACAGACTGTTTCCATAGAAACAAGCAGTTCATTGTCTATCAAACAGTCAGCTCTGAGGACCATTAACAACTTCCTGTTTGGAGACAGGAAGTTGAAATGAAATAGGTCAGAGGTCATGTGACTGATTGAAGCTTCCTCTCACCTCCACGAAGTAGAAACATGGCAGCAGAGTCAGACTGTCCTTGGGAGGCTTCTTCTTCATCTTCTCAGAAGAGGAGGAACTTATCATCATCATCATCCTCATCAATCTGTCAAACAAACAGGATCTTTAACGAAGTTTATAACAAAGAGATAAAAAGACAGAGACACATTAAAACTAAAAGCAGCTCAACAGCTGGAGAACTAAGTCTGTTCAGGCCAAACATCAACATCCACCCTGATCTGGTCTCTGGTGTCCGGGTTAAACAGGTCCAGGTGTGAACACTGATCTGGTCTCTAGAGTCCAGGTTAAACAGGTCCAGGTGTGAACACTGATCTGGTCTCTGGTGTCCAGGTGTGAACACTGATCTGGTCTCTAGAGTCCAGGTTAAACAGGTCCAGGTGTGAACACTGATCTGGTCTCTGGAGTCCAGGTTAAACAGGTCCAGGTGTGAACACTGATCTGGTCTCTAGAGTCCAGGTTAAACAGGTCCAGGTGTGAACACTGATCTGGTCTCTAGTGTCCAGGTTAAACAGGTCCAGGTGTGAACACTGATCTGGTCTCTGGAGTCCAGGTTAAACAGGTCCAGGTGTGAACACTGATCTGGTCTCTAGTGTCCAGGTTAAACAGGTCCAGGTGTGAACACTGATCTGGTCTCTGGAGTCCAGGTTAAACAGGTCCAGGTGTGAACACTGATCTGGTCTCTGGTGTCCAGGTGTGAACACTGATCTGGTCTCTAGAGTCCAGGTTAAACAGGTCCAGGTGTGAACACTGATCTGGTCTCTAGTATCCAGGTTAAACAGGTCCAGGTGTGAACACTGATCTGGTCTCTGGAGTCCAGGTTAAACAGGTCCAGGTGTGAACACTGATCTGGTCTCTGGTGTCCAGGTGTGAACACTGATCTGGTCTCTAGAGTCCAGGTTAAACAGGTCCAGGTGTGAACACTGATCTGGTCTCTGGTGTCCAGGTTAAACAGGTCCAGGTGTGAACACTGATCTGGTCTCTAGTGTCTAGGTTAAACAGGTCCAGGTGTGAACACTGATCTAGTCTCTAGTGTCCAGGTTAAACAGTTCCAGGTGTGAACACTGATCTGGTCTCTAGAGTCCAGGTTACCGGTCCAGGTGTGAACACTGATCTGGTCTCTAGAGTCCAGGTTAAACAGGTCCAGGTGTGAACACTGATCTGGGGCCTCATGTACGAATGTTGCTTAAGTACAAAAACGTTACGTAAGTACTCGCTCACGTAAAAGTTCAGATGTATCAAGAGTGAAATGTCCGGGAATTTTGTACGTCCCTACGCCAACGACGTGGCTGGCGTAAGTAGGGGGCAGCCGTGGCCTACTGGTTAGCGCTTTGGGCTTGTGACCGGAGGGTTGCCGGTTCGAACCCCCGACCGGTAGAAAGCGGCTGAAGTGCCCTTGAGCAAGGCACCTAACCCCTCACTGCTCCCCGAGCGCCGCTGTAGCATGGCAGCTCACTGCTCCGGGTTAGTGTGTGCTTCACCTCACTGTGTGCTTTGTGTTCACTAATTCACGGATGGGATAAATGCAGAGACCAAATTCCTTGTATACACAAGTATACTTGGCCGAGAGACACTTAAACTTAATCTTAATCTTAGGATTCTACAGATATCGATCCTTTGGCGACACTTAGAGGTGATGATGCCGGGAAACTGTCATCAATGTGAAAACTATTACTCCGACCGATCGGGACTGTGCCGGTCGACCCTGAGCAGATCCATGCAAGCAGTGTGGGACGGAATTATCCTCATGTCAGCCAGGTATATCAAATACCCACAATGCATCTGAACAGGTCAACATTAAAGAGCAATCTGCAGTGAGAGACGGTTTTCTGACTGTAATCAGAGCTAACGACTGCACACACATTGCTATAAAAGCGCCATCGCATGAATTTGTAAATGTCAACAGGAAACATTTTCATTCGATCAGTGTGCAGATCATACGTGATGCGCAAATGCAAGTAAACATTGTGGCAGCGTGTCAAAGAACACATTTTACGCATCTCCACTCCAGTGAGTAGCGTCTCCAATTCTATTTCTGTGAAGTTCTTCTTCTTTCCCGTCTTCCTCATTCTTATGTTTTCTTTTTCTGATCGCGCAGAGATGGGAATCTCAAGTGCAGAGTCAATTTAAATATAATTTCCATATTTAAAATGGGCGTGGACAAGGAGGAGTCGGGTACGTTCAATCGGGATGTACAAAGGAAATGTGCTTCGAAATGCTTCTAAATCTGAACTTACGTCACGATTTACAAGGAAATCTAGGCAACTGTTAGTACATGAGGCCCCAGGTGTGAACACTGATCCGGTATCAGTCCACATGTGGAGGTGGTCTGGGACACATGTGACCTCCTTCCTTTGGTAGTGTGAACACACAATGAGTCCTGGGTCACATTAAAGACCACCTACTCAACAGGGCTGATCTGAGGAAGAGGAGTTTAACTCATTCATTCAACCACTAGTAGAAATGATCACATGAATCAGTGATGTCTGTTCATTAGTAATGAGAGCCTTTTAAAAGATTCTGGCCTTGGAGCTGAGAACCAAACTAAACAAGCAGCTGTTGATGGTTCTGATCCAGTGGTAGGTAGAGATCCATTAGAGACAGCAGCTGCTACAATATTCTACTGACCACATGATGGCGCTGCTGATTTACAGACACACAAACTGAGATCAGATCTCAAGTGCTGGCTGGGGACGCATGTGGAGACACATTTATATTAAGACCAGGTAGATGGACAGGTGAGACCAGGTGGAGACACATTTTAAGACCAGGTAGATGGACATAGAGATCATCATCATCATCATCATCATCACCATCATCATCATCATCATCATCATCATCACCATCATCATCATCAGGTGAGTGGTTGAGGTTAATCGTTCAGTCTCTTTATTGATGCAGCTCTGCAGCAAATATATAACACACACTAACGCATACACACTAACGCATACACACTAACATATACACACTAACATGTACACACTAACGCATACACACTAACATATACACACTAACATGTACACACTAACATATACACACTAACATGTACACACTAACGCATACACACTAACATATACACACTAACATATACACACTAACATGTACACACTAACGCATACACACTAACACATACACACTAACATGTACACACTAACATATACACACTAACATATACACACTAACATATCGTCTCCGCTTCCTCTCACCTCAGACCCTCTGATCAGATCTTCCTCTTCTCCTCCTCCTCCTCTTTTCTTCCACCGCTTTGATTCTCGTCACGTTTTCTCGTCCAGCAGTAGAACCGAACCTCCGCAGAGCTGCTGTCTGTCTGTCTGTCTGTCTGTCTGTTCGGGTCACGGCAGCTCGGTTTCAGTCTCGGTTCGGTGGCGCGGATCCTGTTCCCGGTCCTGATGAGTCCGGGTCGTTAAAACTCCTCCTCCGAACCCGCGGATCTGAGACCAGCGACCGATTCCTGCTTCTTCTTCTTCTGCTGCTGCTGCTGCTGCTGCTGCACGGTGTGTGTGTGTTAGTGTGTGTGTGTGTGTGTGTGTGCGCTAGTGTGTGTGTGTTAGTGCATCCAGTTTTCAGTGTGAACGCTGTCAGACATTAAAACTAGAAACTGGCTTTGACGTCATTAATGATTATGATTAATAAATTAATTAGTAACTGATTGATCCCTGGCTGATGATGAAGATGAAGATGATGAAGTGTGTGGAGGAACCCAAGCTCAGTCAAGTCTTTGATCTTGAGGTGATTGACACCTGTCCACCTTAAAACACTTGGACAGCCAATCAGAGAGCAGCTGACCAGCTGGTAGAGAGACAAGGACACCATGAGTTTATTAGAAAAATGTTTTATTTACAACGTTGTGATCAGTGACCAATCAACACCTGGATCCTGAACAGTTAGAACAGTTCCTCTGGGTTCTGACGGGACAGAACCAGACCAGCAGATCAGAACCGTTACAGAGCGCTCCTGAAAACCTCAAGTTCTCCAGAGGATGAACCACCTCAGACTCAGCTCCTCACCCAATAGACACATGATCTGAACCAGGAACCAGGAACCAGGAACCAGCAGCATGAAGCGTTCACTGACCTCAGATCAGTGGAACTAACCTGGACCATGAAGCTGCAATGAACTCCTTTATGTTATCAGCCATGACGACACGATTTTAAAGAATGATTTTATTTGATTCCACTTCCTGTACGAAGGAGGAAACAGGAAGTCTCACAGCAGGTTGGACTGAGCATGCTCAGTGTGGAACTTCCTCATCTGTTCCTCTGTTTTCATGTCAGTATGAAGTGACTGAGGAGAAGTCCTCTGGATGATCATTAGACATAATAATTATGATGATGATGATGATGATGGTGATCTGCCTTGGTTACCAAGGCAACCTACACTGGTTACCGTGGTGATCTGGTTACCATGACATCTGTCTGGTTAAAAGTGAAGCAGCTTCATGAGCGCAGAGACTTCGTCAGAAAGAGAACTGATCACTGGTGTCACTTCATGGTTCAGGTCAGTCACCTGCTGAGGTCAGGTGAGGTCAGGTGAGGTCAGGTGAGGTCAGGTGAGGTCAGGCGAGGTCAGGCGAGGTCAGGTGAGTGTGGGGGGGATCCTCCTCCACAGACCTCCACACAGACAGTTCTTGATCCAGCGCTGCTCCCACTGCTTCATGGCGTTGGTCTTGTTGGGAGAACGAAGCATCGTCACGCAGCCACACCTGGAGACGGTTCACACGGTAACGATGACTGACATCTAATCAACATCTCATCTATATTAACCTGCTGCATCGATGTGTCACTGACCTGGTGCAGGCTTTACTCTCCTCGGTGGGACAGACTCCCATATGAACACAGCGCAGGTTATCCATCCTCTGAGAACCAGGACTCCTGAACACAAACACAACCTGATCAACACAACAAACTGAGACCTGGTCCCGGGCCGGTCCAAGGTTAGGGGTGTACTACCTGGTGAAGACCTCCAGGGGGGCAGTGGTTCCTGCTCCAGGCAGAGATGAAGCTTTTCCAAACTGCAACCTGAGCGGATGTTTCCCCTGCAGCCGGACGATGACGCCGTCGTTGACCGGGAGCCAGTCCATGCTCGGGACCAGCAGCTGACTGGGCAGCAGGCAGCACTCGTCTATTAGGCTCTCATCAGGGTCCTGGGGGGGGCCGTCGTCACGGGCTGAGACACAGAGAATTAGTGTGAGTTTAAATGTGGTTCTGGTTTAATGTAGAGTCTATACATGGTCCTGGTCCTGGTCCTGGTCTTACAGCAGAGCCACAGCTTGGTGAGCAGTCTGAACAGCAGCTGCATGCTGTCCTGGTTGTCTGACGTGGCCGTGAAGGTGGGCAGACACCCCGGCTTCAGAAGACCCCAGATCCTGATCATCACCAGCATCTCCCTCAGCATCCCCAGAGACGCCCCGTCCCTCATGAACCCAAACCCGGGCCGGACCATGGAACCCTGCGGGAGAGACCAGAACCATCAGAACCTTCAGTCCTACAAATTGGCCACAGTCTGTGTGAACGGGTCATTCTCACCTGGTTGGGCAGGTTAGCCAGCAGGTAGAGGACAAAGTCTCCCACCCACTGGATGAGCTGCTGCAAGGACTGGAGGGGGGGTCCATCCAACACAAACTCCTCCGTCTTCAGATTGATCATGACCTTATCGATATCTGAGGAAACACACAGCGATCAGGGTCCGTCCTCCCTCTGATCAGACCTGAACGCCAGATCTGGTCTCACCTGTGTCGGTGTTCTTGGCGCAGATCTCCGTCAGACGGTCGCCAGGACTCTTGTCAGGAGTGTTGAGGACGTGGGGCCTCAGCAGAGACTTCAGGGTGGAGCTGATGGCGATCAGCAGCAGCTTGGCGTGGAAATCGCATGCTCGGGCAGCCGTCGCCGTGGAGAGTTTACAGAGAGATGCCTTCACCGCCACGATACGTGTCGCCAGCACCTGAAACAGGAAGTACTCGCTGAGCATGTGCCACGGAAACAGGAAGTACGGACAACTGACAGCAAAACATGTCAGGGGAACTGTCTGGTGGCGGACCTGCTGCAGAGCCTGGTTCTGCCTCATGTACTCTTCATGCAGCTTCTCCACCAGGTTGTGCACCATGCTGGGCTGGACGTGCAACAGGACGTCCCACCAGTCGTACCCTGTAACCATGCAGTACTCCAGCAGGAACAGCAGGTGGCGCAGTGTGGTGTTCATCTCCAGCACCTGACCCATAGAAGGCGACACCCGCAGCATGTGGAGCTGAAACCATAACAAACATAGAAGGTTCAAAGAAGAGGCGCTGCTCTGGACTCTGAGGACCATGTGTGCGTCCATGTGTGCGTCCATGTGTGCGCCACCCCCAGCCCTCCCCCCCCCCACCCCCCACCACACACCTTGCCATGATTGTCCACTCCAGCCAGAGCCAGTGAGGTCCAGGAGAACTGCAGGGCCTTGAAGTGGAGGGCAGGGCCTGTCGTCCTCTGGCGTTTGATGGCGGATTCGTCTCCGGGTCTCTGAGCTGAAGACGAGGAGCCGTAGAAGACGCCCATAGTATGGAGGGACAGACGGTGGAGGATCTGGATGCTGCCGTCATGAAAGGCCAGAGCCAGACCTGGAACCAGAACAGAACCTTAGAGATTCTTCTGTCTCTGACCTCCGATGATATCTCCACGTTCTCTTTCTCACCCAGCCCGGGGCAGAACTTGGTGTCAGACGCCACCTTCAGGTCGGGGTTGGAGATGGAGATGGGCAGTTTGGGCAGAGCGACGGCCGACACTCGCTCCAGGTCATTGGTGGTCGTCAGGATCCTCCACTTCAGGATGGTCGGCTGCTTCTCCCCCACTGAGGTCAGGTACAGGAGGTCAGAGGGTCAGATACAGGAGGTCAGAGGGTCAGAGGGTCAGATACAGGAGGTCATAGGGTCAGAGGGTCAGATACAGGAGGTCAGAGGGTCAGATACAGGAGGTCAGAGGTCAGAGGGTCAGATACAGGAGGTCAGAGGGTCAGAGGGTCAGATACAGGAGGTCATAGGGTCAGAGGGTCAGATACAGGAGGTCAGAGGGTCAGATACAGGAGGTCAGAGGTCAGAGGGTCAGATACAGGAGGTCAGAGGGTCAGAGGGTCAGATACAGGATGTCATAGGGTCAGAGGGTCAGATACAGGAGGTCAGAGGGTCAGATACAGGAGGTCAGAGGGTCAGATACAGGAGGTCAGAGGTCAGAGGGTCAGATACAGGAGGTCAGAGGGTCAGAGGGTCAGATACAGGAGGTCAGAGGGTCAGATACAGGAGGTCAGAGGTCAGAGGGTCAGATACAGGAGGTCAGAGGTCAGAGGGTCAGATACAGGAGGTCAGAGGGTCAGATACAGGAGGTCAGAGGTCAGAGGGTCAGATACAGGAGGTCAGAGGGTCAGATACAGGAGGTCAGAGGTCAGATGTCAGATACAGGAGGTCATAGGGTCAGAGGGTCAGATACAGGAGGTCAGAGGTCAGAGGTCAGAGGGTCAGATACAGAAGGTCAGAGGTCAGATACAGAAGGTCAGAGGGTCAGATACAGGAGGTCAGAGGTCAGAGGTCAGAGGGTCAGATACAGGAGGTCAGAGGGTCAGAGGGTCAGATACAGGAGGTCAGAGGGTCAGATACAGGAGGTCAGAGGTCAGAGGGTCAGATACAGAAGGTCAGAGGGTCAGATACAGGAGGTCAGAGGTCAGAGGGTCAGATACAGGAGGTCAGAGGGTCAGATACAGGAGGTCAGAGGTCAGAGGGTCAGATACAGAAGGTCAGAGGGTCAGATACAGGAGGTCAGAGGGTCAGAGGGTCAGATACAGGAGGTCAGAGGGTCAGATACAGGAGGTCAGAGGTCAGAGGGTCAGATACAGGAGGTCAGAGGTCAGAGGGTCAGATACAGAAGGTCAGAGGTCAGATACAGGAGGTCAGAGGTCAGAGGGTCAGATACATTGATCCCTGCGTCGCCCTCTCACCAGTTGGACCAGATGGACCAGGTTCTTACCGACTGGTGATCGGTGCTGGAAGATGTTGTTGACAGGAAGTCCCTCCTTCCTCAGAGACCAACACTCCACAATGCTGCCAGTCTGATTGGATGCACACAGCAGAACCTGGAACACAAACCACCCGTCAGGTTCTGGAGGTTCTGGTCAGACCCATCAGGGCTGGTTCTAGTTACCTGCTCAGAGTTCTCCTTAGTGAGGAACTTGAGGTGGGTAACAGCAGGGTACTTCTCTCTCCTCAGGGCATCGGTGGTGCAGCGTAGGAACAGCGACGGTAGCAGCTCGGTGTCGATGCGACACTTCTCGCTCACCACGCTCACCACCACCTGAACACACAACACAGCTGGTTACGGACTTGATGTCGGCGTGACGACCCGTCGGCCGGCTCGGCCCTGACCCTGACCTTGTAGAACTGGACGGGGGAGGAGCTGCTGCCGTCGGTGGCTGCCACCACAATGTTGCCTCCTCCGGTGAAGGAGATGTCGGCCAACGCCACTCGTCCTCTGAGTCGACACAGACTCTCGCTGGCCGTCAGCAAAGCGCCGCCCGGCTTCAACAGCGACACGGTGACCAGACCGCTCACCGTCACCGCCAACCAGCCCTCCATCGGCTTTCCCCCAAACAGAGTCAGCGACGGAGAGAACTTTACCCGAGAGAACTTCCCCTCGAAGTTAGTGGAGCCGGACTAAGAGAAGAGGAGCGGTGTCAGGAGAACGTAGGATAGTGTTTATGGAGGCGTGTGGTTAGCGTGTGGTTAGCGTGTGGTTAGCGTGTGGTTAGCGTGTTACCATCTCTACGTGCAGCGCCAGTTTGACGCCGTTGTGCAACCAGCTCAGAGCTACGATGGGGTCTCCGTCCACGGAGCTGGACAGGACGCTCTTCCAGCTGTTCACCAGGTGATCCGACATCGACCAACATTTAATCTGACCGTCGCCATCGGCAGAAAGCAGCCTCGAGCCTCCACACACACACACACACACACACACACACACAGTTACTACAACAACAAGTAAAGATTTCTCTCATTCCTTGTATATAGGCTCTATCAAAGAACACTATGTCTAGTCCCTGGTCCCTCAACACAAGAGACTGACCCTGACAACCTGTGGGAACTTCTGGACTGCCGAGTCGGCTGGTTGCATCAGTCAAACAAACACATACAATGGATTTCACTTTCTTCTGTTCTGATTTCTTGCAGGTGCAACTCAGAGGTCTTTGTCTGAGCCCTGCCTCTCCAGAGGAGAAGACCCTTTAAAATACTGGCACTAGCGTTGCAATCCAATACAAGCTTGAAGCCAAAGAATATTTACATAAACTTCTGTACATACACGACTTCTGTGCTGTGTGAAAGGGTCTTCTCCAAAACTGGAGAGGTGATAACCAAGAGGAACAGACTAAAGCCTGACTCAGCTGAAATGAATGAAACTCCTGTCATCACAGTCCCTACATGCACAAGCATTTCACTTTATTATTTTGTAAACATGGATACAGTATTATACGACGGCACAATCACAAGATATTATTTTCTATAAAAGAAAACATTTCAAGATGCACATACTGTAGATCAGGGGTGCCCACACTTTTTTGGTTTGTCCGCTACTTTTACAATGAAAAACTGTTGCACTGCACCTTTAGACAACTAACGCTGTCCCTTTAAGAAAGACTGTCGTCTAGAGTTGTTGTTGTTGAAGTTGTGCGCTGCAGATGTGTGCCGCTGAACTGGGACATGTTGCAATAAAACATTTAAAAAGATGAATGTTGTCTTGCTGTTTGTTTTGGAGGTGCAACAGATAAACGATCGCCATCAACGTGTTGGGTAGCGCTGGTGTTAAACACAACAGTCTTTATCCAGCAGACGTCGTCACATTTCATCTAACACTGAACCAGTTCAATATAACTGCTTCAGATTGATTCAGTGGTTCAGAAAGCTTCGGGTTCGACATCAATAACAACAGCAACACTCCAGCTGACTCAGACCTCACCTGATTGGTCCCACTCCAGGCAGGAAATGACCTCAGCGTGACCAGAGTTGATGGAGTAAACATCCCAAGGGTGGTCCGTGTCGATGATGTGGATCATGTGACTGACATCTGAAACACAAACTCAGCTCAACACCACCAATGGGTCTGTGCTGCGGGTCACGGTCTGTGCTGCAGGTCACGGTCTGAGGGTCTGTGCTGCGGGTCAAGGTCTGTGCTGCGGGTCAGGGTCTGTGCTACGGGTCAGGGTCTGTGCTACGGGTCAGGGTCTGTGCTGCGGGTCAGGGTCTGAGGGTCTGTGCTGCGGGTCAGGGTCTGTGCTACAGGTCAGGGTCTGTGCTACAGGTCAGGGTCTGTGCTGCGGGTCTGAGGGTCTGTGCTACAGGTCAGGGTCTGAGGGTCTGTGCTGCGGGTCAGGGTCTGAGGGTCTGTGCTGCGGGTCAGGGTCTGAGGGTCTGTGCTGCAGGTCAGGGTCAGGGTCTGTGCTGCGGGTCACGGTCTGTGCTACAGGTAAGGGTCTGAGGGTCTGTGCTGCGGGTCAGGGTCTGTGCTGCGGGTCAGGGTCTGTGCTGCAGGTCACGGTCTGAGGGTCTGTGCTGCGGGTCAGGGTCTGTGCTGCGGGTCACGGTCTGTGCTGCGGGTCACGGTCTGTGCTGCGGGTCACGGTCTGAGGGTCTGTGCTACAGGTCAGGGTCTGTGCTACAGGTCAGGGTCTGTGCTACGGGTCACGGTCTGTGCTGCGGGTCACGGTCTGTGCTACAGGTAAGGGTCTGAGGGTATGAGGGTCAGGGTCTGAGGGTCTGTGCTACAGGGTCAGGGTCTGAGGGTCTGTCCTGCGGGTCTTTGTGTGTCTACCTTTGTCGTCGTCTTCGTTCTTCAGGTCCGTGGTGAAGGCCACCAGGTTCCTGCAGGACCAGGAGCAGACGAGAGGGATGGAGGGACAGTGGGTGCTCTTAGGACGCTTCTCCCACTCACACACATATGCCAGCTCCATGATCCACCTGGGGGACAGGTGGGGGACAGGTGGGGGACAGGTGGGGGAAGACACCCGAGGACAGACACGGGTGAGACCAGAGACTATTAAACCTGGTTTTAATTCATCCATTCATTCGTCTAACTGAACTAATCACTGACCAATAAAACCATCTGGACCTGGTTCTGTAGTAATCTGAGAAATAAATGAATGGACTGAAACTGAACAGCGTCTGTGGATGAACCGTTTAGCCGTTAGCCGCTGACGTTAACTTACCGGACACCGTCAGCTCCGGTGACACAGATTAATTTGTTTCTGTTCCGGATGAAGCTTCAGAATAAAAATACGACCCGAACCAGAATGAGGCTGAGAGGAGCGGGAGGTTAGACGGGACACCGGCCGTTAGCAGCCGTTAGCAACGGTTAGCAACGGTTAGCTAACAGAGCGGACAGTTCAACAGTGCGTCAGGACCCTCAGCTCCCGCGGCTGTCTCCGCAGCTGCCTGACTATAAACACTGAGGAAGCGTCTGAACCAACGGCCTCACGGTGACTCGTTACAATATATGAGTGTATGTAATGTGTGTATAATGTGTGTATAATGTGTATAATGTGTGTATAACGTGTGTAGTGTGTGTAATGTTTAATGTGCCGTCTCTAAACACACTGAGACCCGCTCTGTTCTTCTGTACCGGTCGTTTTTCTGACAGGCGCCGCGGTCAGCCTCCTCCTCAGGGTTCAGTTCTCCCTGAGTCTTGTCTTCCAGGTCCGGATCCATAGAACTCTATAAAATCACTTTTAAAATATGGACATCCGCATTTTAAATCGCATCCAGACCAGACACTGTAGTTTATGAGTATTTAAAATAATCTGTTAATAAAGTTCATATTGAATCAGTGGATTGTGTGGATAAATGAATACTATCCCAAATAAAGAAATCAGTCATCTCATCACACAAACTCAGCTCTGTCTGAAGCATCCGTGTCTCTAAAACTACAGACCATATTATTTTTTTTATTTATTTTTTTTTTTTTTTACCTTTAATGATCTGAATGACATTTAAAGTCATGAACAGATTCTGCTGGAGTTTGTCTCTGGGGAATTCCTTCACTTACCTTCTCCTCACCAGTCATGTGGACTCCACTGTTTGTGGAAGATCAGAAATATCTGTAGGTCACATGACTGGAGTCTGTTAATGACCTGATACTTACCTGGACCTGGAGGAACCTGTTCCAATGAGAGAAATGTCTTGTAGAACCACAAGTCCAGATGTCTTTAAGAAGCTTCAACTGAAGCAGCTTGATTAAACCTGATGTGAACAGACGCTCTGAGTTTTAATCATTTTAATTTCTTTAGATTTTCAAACCATGAAAACAAGCAGAGACTTCCTGTTGTGCTCTATCAAATTAAAAGTCTATAGATCAAAGTGGAACTCTTTAGTTCTACATGAATCATTGTCTTTGTTTGAGGCTCAACTCAGCAGCCAGATCAGAACAGTCTGGCTCCCCCTGCAGGTCTAGACCTGTTGCTGGCTCTGGCTCTGGCTCTGGCTCTGGCTCCGGATCTGGATCTGGATCTGGATCTGGACCTGGTCCTGGACCTATGTCTTGGTCCTGGTACAAGTCCTGATCCTGGTGGTCTCATTGGTTCTCCAGGTTGGTGAACACTCCGGCTTCCCAGCGCAGAGCTCGCTGGTTTTTATGTCGAATGACTCGAGTTGACTCCACGACCTGAAATCAGACCAGATACTTGTTTTACTGGAGTAGTTACTGGTTTCCAGTCCACCTCACTGGTCCAGGTCCAGGGCCAGATCAAGGACCAGGATTCAGAATGCTAATCAGAAGTGTCTCCTAAATGTCAAGCTGTTCCTTTAAGGACGTACCTCATTATTGATGTCGTCAACTGGTTGGATTCCTGCGTACTGAAAAACAGAGCAAAAACTTCATCATCATCATCATCATCATCGTCATCATCATCATGTTCCTGATGACTGATCTGAATGTTTCTCACCGCCGCCTCCTCCAGCTTCACTTTGGCTTGACGATCCTCAAAGTCCTGAAGCAGAGTCGCCGTCAGACCTCGGACAGCCAGGGGAGTGGACCGGACCCCCACCAGGGAGGAGGGGGAGGAGGATGAAGGAGGAGGATGTGAGGAGGACGAGGAGGACTGGGGAAGAGGGGGTGAGTAGGTCCAGGGCTGAGCTGTGATGAAGTACTGACTGATGCGTTTGTCTGGAAGGAAGCGATTGAGGGTTAACTGATGATGAAGGAGCTAATTAAAAAAAGTATTTTTTTTAGGTCAGGACAATCAGAGAGTTAGTTGGGGTGGGTGGGGTTTAGGTCTGTAAATGTGTGCCTCATGGTTTGTCATTTGTCGTCTCAGGCCTGTTTTTATTCTGCAGTAAACTCTGACCTCAGAACAAATCTGTTACTGATTCACTGAACTCTCTGGACTTTGTTTCTCTCTGTAACTGATTCTCTCTCTGATTTCTTTCCTCTCTGATCGGATCCAGACCTTCGTCAGTCTCTGGTTTAAAACCTGCAGCAGATTCTGTTTTTACTGAAGTCGGTTCAGAAACAACAAACTGAGACACAACGACATGAATGATCTCAACACTCATAAATGATTTCTATTAGACGGGAAAGACTCATGTTTTATTTGGAGCGTAACCAGAACCAGAGCCAGAGAATAAATCCCTCTGCATCACCTGGGTCAGAGACATTTAAAATCATCAGATTTACTGACTACTGTTACTCTTCTATCCATCACCACATTAAGCCCCACCCACACAATCTGATTGGTCCGACAGATCTTTCCTGGAGCAGAATCAGTTCTCCAGGTCGGAGGAAGTCTATCCCCCCAGATGTTCTATGGTAACCCAAAGGTCGACCTTTCTTTCCTGTTTTTGAAATTGATTTCAAGAACTACCTTGAATGTATTAAAAGAATTGATAATAACAAATGTATACACACTGTTAACATAATTGAAGAAATATTTGGAGAAATATAATATGTCCTGCCATTTTCTTTCTTCCTTTCATTTAATTTCATTTATTTTATCACATTTATGTTACCCCTGTAATGACTTATGCACTTCATCCACTTTATGTCTCATACTGTATTTGTTTATTTAATTCCTTGATGCCTGACTCTTTTGTATTGTCCACGGTCAATGTTCTGACTGTGATTGGAACCTTTAAATAAAGTTTTGAAAAAAAAAAAAAAGACTCAATATGTGGTTATACGGTGTTACACTCTGTTGTTAACGTTTATGAAGGATGTAGAGTTAATAAAAGAATTAAAGGATAAAAAAAAAAAAAAAAAAAAAAAATCTATGGTAACCCAGAACCATCCTATGTTCAAAGTAGGGCTGGGCGATATGGCTGAAAAATGTATCACGATATACGTCTTTCATATCAGTCGATATCGATAATTATTGATTTGTTTTTTTAACCTATTCTACCCAGACCTCTGAACTGTGCTGAGCGGGAGCATGTCCTTCGCTAAATGATATGCCACTGCATCCGTTATTTCTTTATATCGATTTGATGTTTTGTCGTATGGCTCTGCTGCCGTGTACCTCTTGATCAGAGGTCGCGCTAGACTTTTTCGCTGTCTGTCATTTTGACTGACAGGGTCATAAAAATCCCGTCAGAGAAACGAAACTTAACCGACTCATAACCGCTGCTCATGGATTCCTGCTTAACCGAGAGTCTGCAGCCACTCACTCGGCCGGCAGATAATCGAAACTTAACCGACTCTTAAACTACTAATCAAGAGAGACAATTAACAGCCAATTAATATATTCATTTGTATATGTGCTCACTCGCCACCAAGTTTTCAGACAACATCAGTCTGACTCTTGTTTGACTTAAAATAACCAAAATATTGCCAAACTGGTGACGTGACCTTTCCTTTTTTATCTACAATTTCCTCTCGCGCTGTCGCACTCATATTCTCCTTTCACTCCACGCCGTTCTTTGTTGTTGTTGTTGTTGTTGTTGTTGTTGTTGATGCCACCAACCTGGCTTAGCTGGACAGGTCGAGAGGCTAAAGCCCTTCCTCTGCCTACATCCCCCAGAATGACTTGCAGTTCTGGCTCGGGGTTTTCTTCCTACTTTTCTTTAACGGAGTTCAAGTGAAATTATCAAACATTCTATCGAACGTATTTTCTATTGATATCGATCACGTGTCTATCGCGATAGATATCGTTAATCGTTTTATCGCCCAGCCCTAGTTCAAAGTTTTGTGAGGTCTTTACTTTCTGTTGCCGTCACAGACGATGATTTCAACAATAAATTCTCTGTGATAACGACTCTGACTAAGATCTGTTGGACTCTGATTTACAGTGTCCGACCTCTAGTAGCGTCACAAAACAGAATCTGATTTAAATTCACAAACATCAGCAGGAACCAACTCACACTGAGGATTTATGAACAGAAGCATGAAATGAACTCAGAACCAGTGTTTTGGACCTCTGAGGACCACGTACTTGTGTTTCCAGGTGGGTAGAACTGACTGACTGCCATCTTGGTTGCCTGGTCCACGAGGGGAGCTGGAGAGAAGAGTGGCCGTTTTTTTTCCTGCCTGGACTCCCTCAGCTCCTTCAGCTCCTGCTCCCGTCTCAGAAACTCCTCGATCTCCTTCTCTATGAAGTCTGAAGCTCCTTGTCCTCTGGTCTGCAGGCCGGTGGACTCCAGGTTCTCCCTCCAGGACCGACGGCTGGTCGAGGTCATTTCACGCAGAGCAGTTGGAGTCGCAGTGAAGGAATAGGTATCTGGACTTGTTTGGCTGAACTTGGGTTCTTCAGGGTGCCTATGAGGACAACAAGGAGACAGGAAGACATCGTCCATTCCAGTCTCAAACTGAGGTCTTTCCTCTGTCCTCTTGTCCCCGACGTGTGGTCCAGACTCCCTCTTCATGTCCAACATCTTTTCTGAGGAATCTGGGCTGAATGGTTCCAAGATACCTGTCTGTCCATGAGGGTCCTCCATCATCTGGTCCTCCATCATCTGGTCCTCCATCCTCTGGTCCTTCATCCTCTGGTCCTCCATCTTCTGGTCCTCCTTCTGAACCTCTCTATGGATAACGAAGCTCACTCGGTTCTTCTCTTTTGTTCTGATGGCCGTTCTTGGCGAGTGTAGACGTTTGGTTTTGATCTCAACCATCTCTCCCCGCCCGTCACTGTGTTTGAGACCACGGGAACGTCGCAGGTTTTCCTCACGTTCCTGAATTAACCGGATCTCCCTTTCAATGGGTGTCTCATAGGCAGTTGTGGACTCACTGGTCTTGTTCATTCCTTCGTCCACAGACATCTCCTTCAGGCCAGAGTCCAGGTCATCAAAGATGCTGCTTTGCCGACTCAGACTCTCCTGAGTCTGGACCATCGTCACCTTCCACTGTGGAGACAACTCATCTTCTTCTGGGGCGTTAAACCCTGATGTGTTTTGGCTCGTCTCCATGCGACTGTCCGTCTCGACCTCTGTGGTCGTGGACACATCAGGACCAGATGGAGACAAGTCCAGGCGTGTCCTGGAGGACCTCAGAGGACGGAGGAGAGCAGCCAGCCGGTCCTGCTCCATCTTCAGGAACTGTTGTCGGACTGCGCTGAAGTTGATCTGCTCGTTGTCGATGGACCCTGGCTCAGCTGTACCAGGGGGTTCCGGGGTGGTTCTGACAGGACTGAAGCCTTCGGTCAGTTTATCTGTAGACCGGCTCAGATCCATATCCTCCAGCAGGCTCTTCTTGGGTGCTTGGCTGCGAATGATTTCCTTGCGAAGCTGCTTCTCCTCTTCCTCCGCGACCATCGTCATGTGGTTGGTTGGATCCAGCTTGTAGCGCGAGTCTCCGTTTGTCTCTGAGAAGAGACTCTCTGGCTTCCTGCTGCTGGTGTAGGTCTGTAGTTTGAATCCTTTCTCCTCCTTCAGGGTGGCCAGCTGAACCTGCCGCTTCGGAGAAACCATCCAGGCCTCATTCAGCTCAGCCTCTGGACTCGCAGGGTCCTCCACAAATGAGTAGAAGCCACATTGAGAACCTGTGCTGCTGCTGGGACTGCTGGGGCTGTTGGGACGCCACTCGTCGCTGCTGTTGTCTCCATCCTGAGACACGTTGACCTGCCGAGACCGAAGCACCACGTCCCAGGACTCATCCCCCTGCAGGGAGGACACGACCACCGAGGACTGACTGGTGGAGTCCTGGTCGGGGGCGGGGCCGGCAATGGAGCGCAGGTCGGAGGGTTGCAGCAGCGGGGACAGAGGCTTCAGCACCCATCTTCTCGGGATGCTGTCCATGTCTGCAGGGGGCGCTGTGGCACTGACAGAGGGAGGAGGTTCTGACGGAGGAAGACGATGGACAGAGAGAGTCACAACATCCTGCCGAGAGCCCGAAGAGAGCCTCTGAAACGACAGGAAGGAGGGTTACTATGGCAACAATGAAGAGGACAGGACGGTCACTATGGCAACTATGACGAGGACAGGACAGTCACTATGGCAACTATGACGAGGACAGGATGGTCACTATGGCAACAACAGGCAGAGAACAATATCTATGGGAAAAGCAGAGAGGGCAATGTTACTATGGTAGCGGAAGGAAGCAGACCCATTACTGTGGTTTCCGTGACAACGGAGGACAGTGGTTACTATGGAAACGGGTAGTTTTCATCACAGCTGATATTCAGTGACTGAGGTCACATGACTCCGTCTGTTAATAAATGTAAAGTTCAGGAGCAGCTGATGAGGAAGTGACCGAGTCTCTGATCATAAAACAACAACACGAACCTGAACACGGGTAAAGTTCAAACCCTCAACAGTTCAGTCAACATTCAAACCTTTAAATAGTCATGTCATGTGACCCAGGCTAACGGCTAGCAGAGTGTTAGCATCATCAGTCTGACAGTGTCTGATAAGGTCCACTCCTCCAGAGACAGAGCTGCTGTCAGCTGATAAACCAACGGCTCAGAAAGACGACACGCTACACTACACTACACATCACTACACTATACATCACTACACTACACATCACAACACTACACATCACAACACAACACATCATTACACAACACAACACATCACACTACTGACAGACGTCCTCAGACTGACCTGAGCTTCAATCAATCATCAGTTTCTCACCAGGACCAAGAGTGAAATGTGTGACTTTGTGTTTGGTGTGGAGCAGTAATGAAGTGACGTTCATGTGAACTGATCAATAACTGATCAATAACTGATTGATGATTAATTAAAGAACAGATGAGTTTTATCTGATTATTAAAAGTTCATCTTTCTGATGGTTTCTTACCTCAGATCAGTTTCCTGTCAGCAACTCAAACTGAAGAAGAACTGACTGATGAGACAAAGGTCATGTTCTGCTGCCCCACCACAGCCCCGCCCACACATGATAAGGACCCCGCCCACAGACACAGACTCCTCCCTTTAACTTGGTGAAGTTTCCTTCATGTTTACTTCTGTTCTTGGAGCAGAGTCCTCGCTGTGTTTCTACCTTTTAATGAAGCTTTATGTCAGAATATCAAGTGGAGGAATTTGATGAAAAACTCACCGACTAATATTATTAATGCTATTTAATAATACTGCTATTATTAAAGTATTTTCTACAGTAGTGCTAGTACCGGTAGTAATGTAGGCTGGTAAATGTTGACTCTGCTGCCCCCTGCTGGACAAACACTGCTACTGTCTGTTTGTCTCACCTTGGTGTCCTGGTCCAGACTGTGACAGAGAACCTGCCATGGTGGAGTGTACCTGAACATCCTCCCTACGGCTCTGATGATGATGATGATGATGATGATGATGATGACAACGATGATGTTACTCTGTCAGAACCAATCAGCATTAGCCCTGAAACGCAGTAATAAGGTTTATTGATCTCCATTCAGACAACAGCACAAACAGGAAGTCATCTGCCTAAGTCTGTACCCGGCTGGCCTCAGGCAGATGGGTCCCTCCATATGAGCTGGTTCTGGTTCTGGTTCTGGTCGAGGTTTCTTCCTGTTAAAAGGGAGTTTTTCCTGCCACCGTTGCCTTCAGGCTGCTCTGGGGGTTTCAGGCCGGGTTTTTGTAAAGCGTCTTGAGACGATTTGTATTGTTATTGACGCTATATAAATAAAATTGAATTGAACTGAATCTTTAACCCGTCAAAATAAAGTGTTTTTTGCTGCAAAAACAACAAAAACAAATAATCATAAAAAAAATGAAAACTGTGAAAACACAGAAACACTTGGAACCTTTTCTTCTAAAGACATTGATGTGTCTTCATGTTGTTTTATCTCAGCTGGAAGTTTTTAGGTGAAAAATAAAAGTCTGTAAAACTGTTTATTCACTTCTTTATTTGTAATTTCTCACCATTAACTTCATTTTATTATAGTTTTAAGTTAATTATCACAATAATAATAATAATAATAATAATAATATATTATTATTGTTGTTGTTGTAAATCTTTACATCAAACAAACAGAAAACGTGTTTGATTTTTTGCGACCAATCACATCTTTGCCAGCTGAAGGAGGGAGGAGCTAAAACTCTACATATTATTACATTAAAGAAATAAAACAGTGATTGATCAGCTGATCCTGATGATGTCACACAGGTAAGAACAACCAAACAGGACTCACCTGCAGGGTCGACTCCACCAGACGATGGAGGACTGATCCACACCACGCTGTCACTGTGTGTGTGTGTTGGTGTGTGTGTGTGTGTGTGTGTGTGTGTGTGTGTGTTGGTGTGTGTGTGTGTGTGTGTGTGTGTGTGTGTGTGTGTGTGTGTGTGTGTGTGTTGCTGAGCAGCAGAATTTGTCAGGAATGCTGCTGACCAACAAAAATCACACAATGGCCAAACACACACACACACACACACACACACACACTCTCCCTCTCTCCCTCTCTCTCTCTCTTTCTCTCCCTCCCTCTCTCTCTCTCTTTCTCTCCCTCTCTCTCTCCCTCTCTCTCTCTCCCTCTCTCTCTCTCTCTCTTTCTCTCTCTCTCTTGTCTGTAGAAGTTTTTTCTGAATCAATATAAAATCTTTTTTCCACATTTGTCCCTTAAATCTGTGCAGAGTGAAGCGTCTGCTCATTAAACCTCTCTCTGTTTGGCAGTCAGCAGGTTACCGTGACAACCACAGGAGTCTGTAGCACATCCCAACATTGCAATGAAGGGGGGGGGGGGTAAAACCAAAATGTCATGTGACACCATTTTGAAACACGGAGATGAACTAAAATAAAAAGATGGACTGACTAATGAACTGAAGCTCCCAGACACTTTATTGATCCTGAGACGACTTTCAGCTAAAAGACATGTTACAGATAAAAATAGAGATAAACTAGAGATGGATTAGAGATGGACTAGAGATCAGACAGAGGTCTCATGAGGAAGACTTTACAGTCTGTGGGTCAAACCAAGGAGACAAACTGAACCTCCAGGAAATGGACACAGAGATAATGGACTGACGTGACTAGAAAGACCATGAAGGGGGACACCTGAGGTCCTTCTATGACTCTATGATGGTATCAGTCATCTTCTATGGAGTGTCTCAGAGACAAGAAGAGACTGAAGAGATTGGAGAGGACGGATGGCTCTGGTCTGGACTGTCCTCTAGAGACGTGGAGGATGAAGGGAAACCATCAGATTTACAGCCTGGACCGAGAGACAGAGAAGATCGTCCCTCTGTTGGGATTAAGATTTAGAAAAACCTTTGTTTGTCCTGCAATAGTGAAGTGTAGTTTACACCACCACACAGAAGAGCAGCAAAATATCCAGAGTAAAAAGTGTAGTGTATAAATAATAAAATAAAATAAATAGATAAACAGAGTCTGCATGTTCTCCCTGTGTCTGCGTGGGTTCTCTCCAGGTTCTCCAGCTTCCTCCCACCGTCCAAAGACATGCTGGTTAGGTTCATTGGTGATTCTAAATTGGCCGTAGGTGTGAGTGTCTCTCTGTGTTAGCCCTGTGATAGACTGGAGACCTGTCCAGGGTGGACCCCCCCTCTAGACCAATGACAGCTGGGATAGACTGGAGACCTGTCCAGGGTGGACCCCCCCTCTAGACCAATGACAGCTGGGATAGACTGGAGACCTGTCCAGGGTGGACCCCCCCCCCCCCCCCCCCCCCCCTCTAGACCAATGACAGCTGGGATAGACTGGAGACCTGTCCAGGGTGGACCCCCCCTCTAGACCAATGACAGCTGGGATAGACTGGAGACCTGTCCAGGGTGGACCCCCCCTCTTGACCAGTGACAGCTGGGATAGACTGGAGACCTGTCCAGGGTGGACCCCCCTCTAGACCAATGACAGCTGGGATAGGCTCCAGCCCCCCATGACCCTTCACAGGACAAGAGGTTACAGAAGATGAATGAATATAATATAATATAATATAATATGATGGGGTTCATGCTCCTGCAGACTGACGTGGGTTCTCGCTGGGCGTTTGATCCATGTTTAGATGATAATGTAACAAATAATAAAATAATTATGTAATAAATAAAAATCACTGTTGAGAAGTGTTATCAGCTCAAATCAAAGAGAGGAAACATTCATGGCATAGGAGATGTATTTATTGTGACTGATGCAGGAACCCTTCACTTAGAACAACATCCAGAACCAGAACCAGGTTTTTAACCTTAACGTCGCTGCAAAGCTTTGGAGGTTTTCACTTCTCTGACAAAAAGGATGGACCTGGCTGTCATGACGACAGACAGTGTTTCTGAATAAAGTCTCATAGTGTCGTGTAAAGTTTTCTCTCTTTTTATCACCAGAACCTTTTCCTGGACTCCAGAGGTCCGGCGTTCTCCTGTCTGCCGTTAAAAGCTTTGCTAGCGGTGATCCAGCGTGGGAACACGACCACAGCCTCCAGCTTTAAACACACAAACACAAATACACAAATCTCTCATCAATAAACCAAACTAACCCCGCCCTGCCTCCCCCACCCCCACCACCCCATCTGAGTTTTCATTCAGAACAGGATCAGAACAGGTCCAGGTCCAGGTCCAGGTCAGTATCAGGTCATTACCAGACTCTAGTCATGTGACCTTCAGGTGATAAAAACCTAAACTCTCCTCCATCATTTAGAGCTGAACACTTGGAGGAAACGTCTTCTACAAACACAACAAGTCCAGATTGTCTTTGTCTCATCTTGTTCTTTAATTTATATCAAGACTCGTATTTTACCAGCAGGACAGAAGGAGCTGCTTGGAGACAATGAACTTAGATGGAAACGTAAATATTAATAAATAAAGCCACCACTGATTCCATCTGAGGAGTTTAATGTTTCAGAAGACATGTTCGTTCGTTTCTACTGGATCCAGGTTTACTCATCACAGACACATTATGAACTGAACTAACTTCTGGTGTCTCAGATTTACAGAAGGCCGATGAATGATCCAGTAGATGAAGCTCCAACTAAACTCACAGAGCAGGAGCTAAAGATCAAGAATTCATCATCGCAGCGTTTCACATGGTTTTTAAAGCGTCTCCTCATATTATTACACTTCTACCTCCTGTCAATAATAAATAAATGTCAGTTATTCATTAGTGTTTATTAAAGACATTTCTTCTTAAATACAATGACCACTGGTGTAGCTTTAATGAACACGTCTTTATTTTAGTCTATTTGTCCAGTGAATGGAAATACGTTCAACAGAATACTAACTATGACAGACTTCTCAGATTATATAGAACATATAAATAGTTAGTCTCCTCTGAGTTAAAGACTTGCTAATGATCCATGACCAGGGTTATTCATTCTAATAAAGAACCTGAAGATGGTTTCATACATTATTGTTTTGCTGTCAGATGCAAAGATCATATTCACTAAAACCTTTCTCAGTGTTTTTAGGGAGTAAACCGGCGAGTCGCTGCTCTGAATCAGGAAATACGTCTTCTTCTCTGGTTCTTATTGTTTTAAAAGCATGATGGTCAGAGAGAGACATGAACGTAGGGTCGTGTCTTATATAACATCAGCTGTTTGGAGGAGCTCAGAGACTCATCTGGAAACCGTTGTCTGAAAGCAACAGGTTTATAAACGTCTTGTTCAAATGACTCGGGTCTGTGTCAAGAGTTAGGAACAGATCTGTTGATTTGATGTTTTCTGTGAGGACTCAGGTCACGGTACGTCTCTACAATGAAGGGAAGCGTCCAGCTGGATGAGGACGACAACATTTCACTGGGCAGAGAAAATGCTCTGAAGCTGGATGATGGAAAGTACAACAACATCTGCAGTTGTACAACGTCACAGTGTTTCCTGGACTCTCATCATCTGGAAAAACCAGAACCAGTTGACACATCTGGATGATCAATCATGGCCACGGATGTTTCCTTCTGATAACAAGGACCTCTGGGTTTTTAGACGTGACAGATGGAATGAAAACAAAATGAAAGAGAAACACAGTAGATCCTCTGGTTTCAATGAAGCTCAGACAGAGACAGAGAGATGATGAAGGGGAAAAATATTAGGACTGCGTCGTTAATGCTAATGCTAATGCTAATCAAGTGCACTGATGTGTCACAGCTGGAAACATGAGGAGTACAAAAGTAACAAAGCTTCAAGAAAATAGAAAAAGTAAATAAAGTTTTTATAAAACTGATGAGAATGAAAAACAGGAAGTGATGTCATGATGTTAGAGGCAGCGCTGCAGGCAGTGGGAGGAGTTAAGTTCCTGTAGTTTAGAGTCTCGGTCCTTTTTATTTTCATATTACATTTATCACATGATGCTGCAGCACTTACACGGCTGCTTCTCCTTCTTTATCGCCACCGCTCCTCCCTCGGCCTCCCCCGCTGTCTCCCCATTGATCGCCGCCATCGCCTCTCGAGGTTTGGAGGTCGTCGGCGCGCCGATGGTGGTAGGAGGAGTCGGTTCTTGATCCGTCTCTTCTGCCGGTGACGTCTTCCCGTCAGTGTTGTCGATATGCACCAGCTCGGCCTTCACCGTCCCCTGCAGCCCCAGCACCTTCTTGGTCTCGTCCTCATCCTCCACACTCTGGTATCCCATGAACACCATGGTGACGGGGTTCTCTGCACTGGCCTCGTCCACGCTGGGCTCGCTGCCTGGTTTGGCCTCCAGCCCGGTGATCTCAGCTGCGACCCGGGGAACTGACTCAGGAACTGGCTCAGGACCTGAGTCGGGACCAGCCACCTCCTGGACCTCCACTGTGGGGATGGAGTTCACAGCGTGGACAGTCGGCGACATCATGGAAGCTTCGTCAGCTTTGTGGATGAGCTCCTCGACCTCGGAAGAGCTGAGCAGGTGGACGCCGTCTTCACCGTTCATCTCATGGACCACTGAGGAAAAGATGGGATCAGGGTCAGACCAGAACTCCTGAAATGTTGCAGTTCACCTGTGATCTCCAGCTGAAGGACCAACAGACTCTGACTTAATGTCCTGGAGAAGTTAAACCATTGGAGGTCAAACTAAAGCATTCAGAGACGACTTATGTTAGTCTGGTCTGAACTGACCCTGATGAAGTGATGAAAACATGAAGGACAATCATGCATATACCAGGAAGAGATGAGTCAGATTTACTTCAGTAGACGTACACAGACAGTGACTTCTAAACTCTTAACGCACAAACTGCTGCAATACTAACAATAAGTAATAAGTAATCTAGTACCACGATAAACTGGTATCATTATAAACTATCTGGTAACTAAATCAGCAGGTGACTTCCCGCGAGGCTTCCTCTGATTTATTTGTATTTTTGTTTTAACTTTCTCATGTCACCTTTCTGCTCGTCTTCGTAAACTTTGACCCCTTGGTTGGAGAGGTCAACAGGAAGTGTGGTGTTAGTGGACAGAACCCTGGTTTCCCCCGTCACTCGGTCTCGTTCTATCTTAATCTCCACTGAGTACATTGCTGGAGGGATGTTAGAAAACAGAAACGCTGAACAGCAGCTTAACAGACAGAAGATCAAATACATGAAGCTGGAAGAAGGACAGACAGAAACAGACATTTGTTAGAAACAGATGTTAGAAACTGACGGTGTGCACCGTAGACCTGGACAGGTCTGCATCCATCGCAGGGTTTCATTCTGGATTCATCTTTTGATCATTTTCTCCGTAACTGATTGTTTGGTTGGTGGTGTCACAGTGACCCAGTTACTATGGAGGCCAGCTGACATTTGACTGTTGTTGCTACATGATGCGTGAGTCATCATAGTTGAGCTGGCTTCAACCAATCACGTGCATTTGCTTCACCTGTTCCCATGTTGCATATACTGTCAATGCCTGTTCCACACAACCCCGTCAATAACCGAATGCTTGAATAACACTCAACAATATCAGTGGCTGGTAATCACTGTAGCAACCATGTGGTAAACATGTAGTACAGATGTAGTAAATGTGTTGTATATATGTGATTAATATATATCAAACGTGGGAAATATGTCTTAAACATGTAGTAACCATATGATATATATGTAGTAACATGTGGTAAATACACAACCTGGCCAAAACAAAGTCTCCACCTGGATTTAACTAATCAAACAGGTATTCACCTCCTATTGGATAATTACTGCATGGGTGATTATCTTTCAGCTGACAACAAGTTATTTAAGCCCAACTGATGCAATGAGTAGCTTCTCATTCCTTCAACAACCATGTCTAAAGACACATCCTGTGGTCGTCTGTTTGAGAAGGGTCAAATCATTGGCATGCATCAAGCAGAGAAAACATCTAAGGAGATTGTAGAAACTACTAAAACTGGGTTAAGAACTGTCCAAGGCATTATTAAAAACTGGAAGGATAGTGGAGAAGCATCAGGGTAAGAAGAGAGGCAGATGAAGTGATGCACCCATCATGCCTAGTGTCTACTGTACAAGCCTGTGGGGGCAGTGCTATGATCTGGGGTTGCTGCAGTTGCTCAGGTCTAGGTTCAGCAACATTATGAGGTCAGCTGACTACCTGAATATACTGAATGACCAGGTTATTCCATCAATGGATCATATTCCAAGATGACAATGCCAGGATTCATGGGGCTCAGATTGTGAAAGAGTGGTTCAGGGAGCATGAGACATCATGTCCACACATGGATTGGCCACCACAGAGTCCAGACCTGAACCCCATTGAGAATCTTTGGGATGTGCTGGAGAAGGCTTTGTGCAGTGGTCAGACTCTCCATCATCAATACAAGATCTTGGTGGAAAATGAATGAAACACTGGATGGAAATAAATCTGGAGACATTGGAGAAGATTATAGAAACAATGATACAGAGAATGAGCTGGAATCAGAGATAGAGGAGGTCCAACCAGATAGTAGAGGGGGACCTTTGTTTTTGGCCAGGTAGTGTATATAGTAACCATGTGGTATATGTATGTGGTATATACATATATATATATATACTGTATATATATATAGTCACCATGTGGTAAACATGCAGTGACCAGAGTCTTGTGATCTAAAGAGCAGCTCTGTCAGAGGAGGAGATCATTTCGTCCTCTCTGACTCACCTCTCTTCATCTCCTGCGTCGCCTCTCTTGGTTTGTTCATTCGAGGGCTTTTGTGAACTTTGACCTCTGCAAGGGCTCATGGGAAAAAGAGGCAGGCACAGAGACAGAGCAGAGTAAAGACTGAAGCTCTGATGACAACATCACTGTAATCAGATTACAGCTGATACCATAATGTAATCTGATTACTGTAATTTGATTAATGCAATCTGACAACAGATTTACACTAATCTGATTTCATGCAGAGTGATCCAGACTGTGCAATCTGATTACCGGTGTAATCTGACTACAATGGGATTACTGTGAACTGTAGTTAGGTCCGGTCTCACCTTGGACTACCTGACCTGACGGTGCAGCTCTGTGACCTTTGACCTCTACAGTTGATCAGAGAGACATGTGAGACGAGAGACGATTCATGGAGACAACACAAAGACAGACAGAGAAGAAGGAATTTACCTGTGACTGATCCTGACGTCACCTGGAGGCACAAACATTAACAAACGGTCAAAATAAACCCATGAATTTACACCACGTAATCTGACTAATGTAATCTGACTAATGTAAACTGATTAATGTAATCTGACTAATGTAATGCAATTAATGTAATCTGACTAACGTAATCTGACTAGTGTAATCTGACTAACGTAATCTGACTAATGTAAACTGATTAATGTAATCTGACTAACGTAATCTGACTACCGTAAACTGATTAATGTAATCTGACTAGTGTAATCTGACTAGTGTAATCTGACTAACGTAAACTGATTATTGTAATCTGACTAACGTAACCTGACTAATGTAATCTGACTAATGTAATCTGATTAATGTAATCTGACTAATGTAATCTGACTAACGTAACCTGACTAATGTAATCTGACTAACGTAATCTGACTAATGTAATCTGACTAGTGTAATCTGATTGATGTAATCTGACTAATGTAAACTGATTATTGTAATCAGACCAATGTAATGTGATTAATGTAGTCTGACTACTGTAAACTGATTAATGTAATCTGACTAATGTAATGCAACTAATGTAATCTGATTGATGTAATCTGACTAATGTAATGCAACTAATGTAATCTGATTGATGTAATCTGATTGACGTAATCTGATTAATGTAATGCAACTAATGTAATCTGACTAATGTAATGCAATTAATGAAATCTGACTAATGTAATCTGATTGATGTAGTCTGACTAATGTAATGCAACTAATGTAATCTGACTAATGTAATCTGATTGATGTAATCTGTCTGAGGTAATCTGACTAAAGTAATAATATTTATGTGTGTGTGTAAACTCACAGTAGAGTGTGTTATTGGAGCAGAGTGTGTCGGCTCCAGAATCACAGCTCCAGTCTCCAAACTGACCAGTTCCTGTTCCAACCTGTAGCAAACAAACAACCAAGTAAACACATTAATTCTTTTTTAAATGTAATAAATGAACCTTTCTTTTCATTCAGTGAATGAAATAACGAGGCCAGACTTGTTGATGGCCTCCTCCAGACTCCTGGTCTTGGCCTCGTCCTGCTCCAGCTGTCTCTTGACATCGTCCTGTTCTGGTCCAGCAGAGGGCGCTCCGTCCAGCAGCCAGCGCTCCCTCAGAGCCTTCGACTGAACACAGGAAAGCGTGGAATTTAAAAGCTGACTCAGACACAAGAACAGCAGTTTTATCAAACAAACACCAAGGTCAAAATGACCCCCAGGTTCTTTACCTGATGTTTCATGTTATCAGTTTATTACAGAGGTCAGATTCTTGACAAGAAGCTGCTCCATCAATTAGTCAACAATTAGAGAATTAACAAGAAACCATTCTCATTAACTTTCAATAAACTGGTTTCATCAGTTTGTATCATAAGATTCCACATGTACGCTTTAGTCAGATATGTGTATCTATGACAGATGTATGTTTATCTTGCTGTTCTCTTCTCTCTTTCTTCTGTCTGTACCCGGCTGGCCTTAGGCAGATGGGTCCCCCCATATGAGCTGGGTTCTGCTCGAGGTTTCTTCCTGTTAAAAGGGAGTTTTTCCTGCCACCGTTGCCTTCAGGCTGCTCTGGGGGTTTTAGGCCGGGTTTTTGTAAAGCGTCTTGAGACGATTTGTATTGTCATTGACGCTATATAAATAAAATTGAATTGAATTGAATTGAATATCTGATTCTAAACCTCTGGAAACCATGACATGACACCACTTATTATTTTTAGATATTTAGAATTAGTTAGAGCAGCGATAACGATGATCATGTCATAATCAGTTGAGGGGTTCCTCAGGGTTCTGTTGTTGGTCCAGATTCATATTCAGCTCAGATATACAGAAATCATTTATTGGATGTTTTTTTCAGATCCGACACTTTTAAATGTTGGTCTTTAGACTGAAGTTTGTTCTTTAATGAGTTCATATTTCACTATTAAATGCAGAAACATGGATGACTGCATTCATTCATTCATCTCCATTAAAATAATAAATACCAAACTTTCTTTTTATGTTCCAGTGAACCATGTTCCTGTTTCATTTATTCTGGTTGAGTTTTAATAAACCTCTAGTTTCCCATGCTTTATAGTCATTTAATTAGTTTCTCTCAGTAAACAAACGTCTGAATCCTGTGATCAGCTGATGATATTTAAAGACTCTGATCTCAGGCAAGCTGCAGCCTCGTGAACCTCCGCCTCGCTTCTGAATGTGAACCACAACAACAATTCCTCTGAATACAGTGACTGCTGGAGCCTCAGGGGCCCTCAGGGGCCTCAGGGGCCCCGGAGGCTCCCAACGTCTTGGTTTAACATCTGTGGTATTTTCTACCAGTAAACAGACGAGAATGAAAATCATTGTTGGGTCAGATTAGCCGCTAACTCGTGTCATCATGGTTTAATTTGTGTTGCGTTCACAGACAACAGGAAACATCAGCTCCAGGAGGGTTGGTTTGTTTTATTAGTGGTTTTAAATGACACTAACAGCACCATGTCAAAACCACTCACCAGTGCCCCCTGCTTTCAGCGCTGATATTACAGTTCAGGGTCTTTATTGTGATGAATGTTTCTGGATAAACTGGGATTTGAACCATCAACCTGTCTCACCCTCAGATGCTGCAGAGCTCTCCTGTCGTCCTCCAGCTGACGCCTCTTGTTCTCCATCTCTGTCTGCCACTTCCTCTTCTCCTGAAGTATGATGAGAAACGAGTCAGATTAGTTTTAGCCACAGAGGAAATGTTTGTTCATTCATTCATTTTCACTTGTGTCTTGTGTCAAGTTGATTGATTGATTGAATCCATGAATCAGTCTGATGCTGATGGGTCCGATCAATAACTCAGATCTGCAGCGTGTCACAGATTAACACGTGATTAACACGTTACATACATGATCTGTTTAAACTGTGTTGTGTTCACTGACTGTACGTAAACTGGACTCACCGCCATGAGCTGCAGTCGGTCCTGCTGACAGAAAGCCTCGCTCACCCTGAGAGAGAGAGAGAGATTCATTCATTCATTCATTCATCTTCTGTAACCTCTTGTCCTGTGAAGGGTCATGGGGTTCTGGAGCCTATCCCAGCTGTCATTGGTCTAGAGGGGGGGTCCACCCTGGACAGGTCTCCAGTCTATCCCAGCTGTCATTGGTCTGGGGGGGGGGGGGGGGGTCCACCCTGGACAGATCTCCAGTCTATCCCAGCTGTCATTGGTCTAGAGGGGGCGTCCACCCTGGACAGGTCTCCAGTCTATCCCAGCTGTCATTGGTCTAGAGGGGGGGGGGGGGGGGGGGGGTCCACCCTGGACAGGTCTCCAGTCTATCCCAGCTGTCATTGGTCTAGAGGGGGGGTCCACCCTGGACAGGTCTCCAGTCTATCCCAGCTGTCATTGGTCTAGAGGGGGGGTCCACCCTGGACAGGTCTCCAGTCTATCCCAGCTGTCATTGGTCTAGAGGGGGGGGGGGGGGGTCCACCCTGGACAGGTCTCCAGTCTATCCCAGCTGTCATTGGTCTAGAGGGGGGGTCCACCCTGGACAGGTCTCCAGTCTATCCCAGCTGTCATTGGTCTAGAGGGGGGGTCCACCCTGGACAGGTCTCCAGTCTATCCCAGCTGTCATTGGTCTAGAGGGGGGGTCCACCCTGGACAGGTCTCCAGTCTATCACAGGGCTAACACAGAGAGACACTCACACCTACGGCCAATTTAGAATCACCAATGAACCTAACCAGCATGTCTTTGGACGGTGGGAGGAAGCTGGAGAACCTGGAGAGAACCCACGCAGACACAGGGAGAACATGCAGACTACACACAGAAAGGAACCAGTCAGCCTGGATTAGAACCCAGAACCTTCTGGCTGGGAGGCATCAGTGATGAACACCACGCCACTGTGCCACCCGAGAGAGAGAGATTAATTGGTTGAATCAAACTAGACTTTGAGACCTTTAGTCTAAACAGAATCCTACGTTGACCATGATTCATTAAGTTTTCTTCACTCATTCTGTTTCCGACTTTCTGAATCCAGAATCAAAACTCCGTCAGAGGACCAAGACCAGGACCAGGACCAAGACCATTTGGTTTAGGAGGCTGGTGATCAGACTGCAAAGCTGCAGTCTGACTGTCACATGACTGTTAGCTGCTAGCCGCTAGCAGTTAGCTTGCTGTTACTGAGGTTCCTTTGTCTGGGTTTATTCCCTGAAGGAACATGAAGGAGTCAAGTAGAAATGACTGACACTGACGTAGGCTACGTACGTAGGTTACAGCATCCATGTCCTGCAGAGGTATGAGCCACACTTAACAGTAGTCATATACGTCATGTGATTAGTTTAAATGCCTCTGATTGGTTGGGAGATTTTTTCTGCAACAGAATGAAATCTTGATGTTACCAGACCATGCTTCTGGTTCTGGTTCAGGTTCTGCATCAGCAGGGTTTTATAAAGTGGACTCGGGTCTCAGACCCTGTTCTGTTACCGGAACCCATGAGAAGACACGTGTCCTCTGTCTGTTAGCGAGCTAACGTAGTATGCTTCTAACACCAGACTGATTCTGAATGACCCGGTCCAGATGAACTGGGTTTCATTGGTGAACACATGAATCAAAGCAGCAGAGAGGCCTCGTCCCTGGCACCTGCAGCCTGTGATGATTTCAACCTTTTATCAGTTGATGTGGTTTAATGTTGTTGATCAGTTTTTATCCAGAAGAGTTAAAAGAAAACAGACGTGTTCTCAGCTTTACCTTTAACTCACATCTATGAATTTGTCTTTGTTCATTTGTTATCATCCCTCTGCTGTTCATAAATAAACTGACGGATCTGATCCTGTGTTTAAATGTTGCTCAACAGTAAACCAGCAACTAAACACTGAGTTCAGTTTTAATCCTGACGCTGCAGTCAAACAGTTAAAGAGAGAATCTGTGCTGAGATCAGCAGCTCTCGACTCAAAGGTCCTGAACAAAGCTGCTGTCCTGTCGTCTCCATGGAGACCAAACTCCCCACCACAGACTCTGAGAGGAAGTCCAACAACACCAGTTCAGACTCAACAACTACAACAACTACACACAATGTAGATTGAGACGTCCCCAGCCGGACGGAGACAGTCTACATCGTTAATAATATCAGAAGTTGGCCTGTTGTTCCATTCATCAGCCGATTCATGGGGGTGGGGTGGGGGGTGGGGTGGGGTGGGGTGGGGTGTGGTGTGGTGTGGGGTCTCCATCTTGGATAATCAAAATTCTTCCACAGAGATGCCGTCGTTGTCATGGCAACCAACCCCTGAGCTCCTTCTTCCTGTCCGTGGCGTCACCGGCAGCCATGGTCCATATGTCCTCAGACAGTTCTGAGTTCAGGACTGAACGACCACAAGGAGTTATTAATGAGAGGATGAGTGAGTTACAGCTCGACCAGAATTTAAATGAGTCGGCATGAACCAGTCAGATCACATGAATTATTAAACCTGATGGGAAAAAGCTGTTGTGTACCGCTAAAATATAAAGAGAGTTTACTGTCATCAGAGGAGAACATCATCACATTAATTATTGATCAACTGACAGGAAACAGTTTCATGTTGAGAGTGACGGAGCTCAGAATGAGCTCAGGAGGAAAAAAGGAATCAGGTTCAGGAAATCAGAAAGAAAACAGGAAGTAGAAAAAACACTGCAGAGAAAAACTGAGGCCGAGAGAAAGGGTTAGGGATGACCCTGTGGTTCTGGTTCTGGTTCTGGAGGTTGGCCCAGTGGTTCTGGTTCTAGTTTGAATAGTGTACTGTGGATGTGTGGTGAGGTGGTAGTAGTTGATCATCTAAACCAGGGGTGGGCAATTATTTTTCTCAAGGGGCCACATGAGAAATCGTAAATATCTTGGAGGGCCGTGCCAATAGGCTGAACTCAAACCTGCGCCTGCAACATTGGTATGTTTTATTTTGTGCTGGTGTTTTTAGTAAAGGGATGATCAAGAAAGCAATTAGTCATACTTAAAGCTTGAAATGCTTTATTAACAATGAACACATTCTATTATTCAGATTCAGATTGAGATTCAGAAAACTTTATTTGTCCCCAGGGGGCAATTTAAGTTATAAAGTGCAGTTAATTAAATCTTTAATGAAATCTGTACCAATGAACTTTTAAAATATAAACAAAATTTATTTAGTTATTTAACTGTTAATCTATTAGTATGATTTGTTTTTTTAAATGACCATATATAATATTTATATTGGCTAATACTACTGTATATTAAATAAATGATCATTCATTCGACTCAATCGATCCTAAGCCACACATGTCAAACTCAAGGTCCATAAGGCCCGCAAGATAATATTTTCGATGTATCCAGTGGTGGACAGTAACGAAGTAAATTTACTTGAGTACTGTACTTAAGTACAGTTTTTGAGTATGTGGGTTATCCGGCTCATTTTTGGCTGTGATACATGACATAAGTGTAAGTAAACTAGCCAACAAGTTGTTTATCCATCAATGTTACAAAACTGAATGTTACAATAAATGTTTAGGTATTGGTAAATATACTTCATGATGTGTTCAAATGTGACTACAATATGTAGAAATTGCATTTGTTGATGAATGCAGCTGAGTCTGTGTTCTGAGGCTTCTTGCCTTTATTTGTTTATTTTTGAGCTATAAACATATCTGTAGCTGAATCGCATCAGTGGATTGTATAATGACAATAAAGATACTTTCCTTTCCTGTATTTCCTGAGATACTTTTTAAATACTTTTACTTAAGTATTTTTTTAAGCACATACTTTAGTACTTTACTTAAGTAATATTTTGACTTAGCTACTTTTACTTGTATTGGAGTAATATTTGACAAGGAGTATCTGTACTTTTACTCAAGTAGTGAAGGTGTGTACTCTGTCCACCTCTGGATGTATCAGAATCAGAACTGACCCGCATTTATTTTGCGTGCGTCAAGCAGGAACGTCAATTAGCTCCTCCTCCCAGCTTTATTGACAAACTTGTCAGAGTCTCATGGTTGCCTTGGCAACCGCTCAGTGTATCGGTACGGCAGCGCGGCGCTCTGAAGTTCATACGGTGGACCAATAATACTAAAATATGTTAACGGAGATTCTGACACAAAGACGTAGTAACGATGTACCGGTTAGCAAAGTCACTATGTCTTTGTAACCAGTTAGCAGACCAGTTAGCAAACAACGGGCTAAATCTGTTAGCTTACTGTTCCACGGTAGCACACGCGGCTAACAGAAAACTTAGAATGACAACATCACTGCAGCAGCTAAACACCAGTCTGTTAACATACACGCTAACATACAGACACACTGAAAGTGTCCGATAGCCAAATAACAGTGTGTTTAACACGGCATTAGCATGCTAACTTAGGACACCACGCAAAAAAAATAAATAAAAAAAGTTCTGTCGAAAACAAATGACAAGCTTTACGCGGGCCGGTCAGAGTCAGCCAAAGGGCCGTATACGGCCCGCGGGCCGTGTCATGCCCAGGTCTGATCTAAACAGAATCCATGGAGTTCACTCAGTCAAAGGCTGCACCCAACAAACACTGAACGTTTAAAAGAAGAGAAAAGTTTCCTGGAGACAGCGTCAAGGAGAAACATCTTCCAGAGAGGGTTAGGGAGTTTATGGCAGCGTTGGATGACCAGAACATTTCTGGAGTAGAGAACACAAGGTACCAGCTACCCTCTCCACACTACATTAACTTTGACTGAAAGATTTATTGGACTGAATCCAGTCCACTCTAGGAGAAGACAAGGAAGACAAGGACAGACTTTAGGAAGCTACAGGAGACCAACTCTAGGAGAAGACAAGGAAGACAAGGACAGACTTTAGGAAGCTACAGGAGACCAACTCTAGGAGAAGACAAGGAAGACAAGGACAGACTTTAGGAAGCTACAGGAGACCAACTCTAGGAGAAGACAAGGAAGACAAGGACAGACTTTAGGAAGCTACAGGAGACCAACTCTAGGAGAAGACAAGGAAGACAAGGACAGACTTTAGGAAGCTACAGGAGACCAACTCTAGGAGAAGACAAGGAGGACAAGGACAGACTTTAGGAAGCTACAGGAGACCAACTCTAGGAGAAGACAAGGAAGACAAGGACAGACTTTAGGAAGCTACAGGAGACCAAGTCTAGGAGAAGACAAGGAAGACAAGGACAGACTTTAGGAAGCTACAGGAGACCAACTCTAGGAGAAGACAAGGAAGACAAGGACAGACTTTAGGAAGCTACAGGAGACCAACTCTAGGAGAAGACAAGGAAGACAAGGACAGACTTTAGGAAGCTACAGGAGACCAACTCTAGGAGAAGACAAGGAAGACAAGGACAGACTTTAGGGAAGACACAGGAGACCAACTCTAGGAGAAGACAAGGAAGACAAGGACAGACTTTAGGAAGACACAGGAGACCAACTCTAGGAGAAGACAAGGAAGACAAGGACAGACTTTAGGAAGACACAGGAGACCAACTCTAGGAGAAGACAAGGAAGACAAGGACAGACTTTAGGAAGCTACAGGAGACCAACTCTAGGAGAAGACAAGGAAGACAAGGACAGACTTTAGGGAAGCTACAGGAGACCAACTCTAGGAGAAGACAAGGAAGACAAGGACAGACTTTAGGAAGCTACAGGAGACCAACTCTAGGAGAAGACAAGGAAGACAAGGACAGACTTTAGGAAGACACAGGAGACCAACTCTAGGAGAAGACAAGGAAGACAAGGACAGACTTTAGGAAGCTACAGGAGACCAACTCTAGGAGAAGACAAGGAAGACAAGGACAGACTTTAGGACGACACAGGAGACCAACTCTAGGAGAAGACAAGGAGGACAAGGACAGACTTTAGGACGACACAGGAGACCAACTCTAGGAGAAGACAAGGAGGACAAGGACAGACTTTAGGAAGACACAGGAGACCAACTCTAGGAGAAGACAAGGAGGACAAGGACAGACTTTAGGAAGACACAGGAGACCAACTCTAGGAGAAGACAAGGAAGACAAGGACAGACTTTAGGAAGCTACAGGAGACCAACTCTAGGAGAAGACAAGGAAGACAAGGACAGACTTTAGGAAGCTACAGGAGACCAACTCCAGGAGAAGACAAGGAAGACAAGGACAGACTTTAGGACGCTACAGGAGACCAACTCCAGGAGAAGACAAGGAAGACAAGGACAGACTTTAGGACGACACAGGAGACCACCTCTAGGAGAAGACAAGGAGGACAAGGACAGACTTTAGGAAGACACAGGAGACCAACTCTAGGAGAAGACAAGGAAGACAAGGACAGACTTTAGGAAGCTACAGGAGACCAACTCTAGGAGAAGACAAGGAAGACAAGGACAGACTTTAGGACGACACAGGAGACCACCTCTAGGAGAAGACAAGGAGGACAAGGACAGACTTTAGGAAGCTACAGGAGACCAACTCTAGGAGAAGACAAGGAAGACAAGGACAGACTTTAGGACGACACAGGAGACCACCTCTAGGAGAAGACAAGGAGGACAAGGACAGACTTTAGGAAGACACAGGAGACCAACTCTAGGAGAAGACAAGGAAGACAAGGACAGACTTTAGGAAGACACAGGAGACCAACTCTAGGAGAAGACAAGGAAGACAAGGACAGACTTTAGGAAGCTACAGGAGACCAACTCTAGGAGAAGACAAGGAAGACAAGGACAGACTTTAGGAAGCTACAGGAGACCAACTCTAGGAGATGACAAGGAAGACAAGGACAGACTTTAGGAAGCTACAGGAGACCAACTCTAGGAGAAGACAAGGAAGACAAGGACAGACTTTAGGAAGACACAGGCCAACTCTAGGACATTCAGGATCAGAGAGGGACAACAAACCGGAGTCTCATTTATCCACTCGGTTATGGAGCATGGCCTGGTCATGCTAGCCGTTAGCTTAGCATCAGACCCTCCTCTGAACAACTTCCTGTTTTCTGCCATCTCAGACTGAGGGGACATGTTGTGGTTATGTGCTGGTTCTGATCCATCCAGACACACTGACCCGGTCTGTGTCCTTGTCCTGACACCGGCTCCACCCACCCCCTCCCACCCAGGCCACACCCTGCTGCAGCAGCTCCGTCAGGTTCACACAGACCCACAAAACAAGCACACAGGAAGTCACCTTCAAAATAAAATGCAGACTGAAGGTTCACATCGACCTGGTGATGAACTTTAACAACTGACTGTTGGTAACAATCAATAACTGGCCCTAATGACATTAAACTAACAATGAGCTGATTAATTACTTATCAGTGATTATTGGTTCAGGTCTGAAAACGTTTTGTCACAACTATGACAGAACACCGCTTTTATTTTGAAGGATGCCGGCGGAAGTGGTGTGGTCCCAGCAGGTCCAGTTTCACGCAGTTATGGATCCCTGACTAGAACTGATCAATATGTCATGATTGAGGCTGAGCACTGATGAACTGCCCGAGTGTTTCCAGCAGAGACAGAGACAGAGACAGACACAGAGACCGAGACGGAGACAGACACAGAGACAGACGTTATCGCTCCGTGGCTTAAACGACACACCCACCCACACCGGCGGCCCGGGCCCGGTCCCACTTAACGGAAAAACTGGAGAGTTTTGTCGCAGTTGCGACGCCGCTCCGCCGCTCTGCCGCTCCGCCGCGCAGCCGCTCTGCCGCTCCTGACTCAGCGGTCTGATGCCGCAGCGGTCAGCACGCGCTCACATTGATTTTAAACATAAAAACAAGATTGAGAAGAAAAAGACTAAAAAACATCAGAGAAGAAGAAATAAAGAGAAAAGAGAGAAATACTCACTCCATGTCTGAGATCAGTCCGCAGCAGTGACCGCTCCTCTGGTCCACATCCGAGAGAGAAAAGAGACCCCGCCCACCGGGGGAGGGAGGGCTGGGGTGGGGGGAGAGAAGGGAGGAGGAAGAGGAGCAAGAGAGGAAGAGTGTATCTGTAAAGACTTTTATTTTGAAAGTCTTGTCGTCATGGAGTCGGATCAACATCATTTTTAAAATGTTTTCCTGAAAACTGATCAGCACATGATCACATGATCACATGATCAATAATCACATGATCACATGATCACATGATCACATGATCAATAATCACATGATCAATAATCACATAATCTATCTGGAATATCTGAATATCTGGAATCCTTCTCCCCAGTAGATCTTCTTGAGCTCTCTTCAACAATTACAGCATCTAAACCATCAACCTGTCTTCTAGATCCAATCCCAACTAAATTGCTCAAAGAAGTTTTTCCATTAATTAACACCTCCATATTGAACCAGATAAATTTATCTTTATTAACAGGATATGTGCCTCAGTCCTTTAAGATTGCTGTAATTAAGCCCTTACTCAAGAAAGCCACTCTAGATCCAGATGTTTTAGCCAACTATAGACCAATCTCCAACCTTCCTTTTATTTCCAAAATTCTAGAAAAAGTTGTTGCTAATCAGTTGTGTGACCACTTAAACAAGAATGGTCTGTTTGAAGAGTTTCAGTCAGGTTTTATAGTTCATCATAGTACAGAAACAGCTTTGGTTAAAGTTACCAATGATCTCCTCATGGCTTCAGACAGTGGACTTGTCTCTATACTTGTTCTGCTAGATCTTAGTGCTGCATTTGACGCTATTGATCATAATATTTTACTACAGAGACTTGAAAGTGAGGTCAAGATTAAAGGAACTGCATTAGACTGGTTTGAATCCTATCTATCTGACAGATTCCAGTTTGTTCATGTCAATAATGATTCCTCTACTTATACAAAAGTAAGTTATGGAGTTCCTCAGGGTTCTGTGCTAGGACCAATACTCTTCACGTTATACATGTTGCCATTAGGCAAGATTATTAGAAAACATGGCATAAACTTTCATTGCTATGCAGACGACACCCAGCTATATTTATCCATGAAACCAGATGAAACTAATCAGCTGGTTAAACTCCAAGCATGCCTTAAAGACATAAAGGCTTGGATGACCTGTAATTTCCTACTCTTAAACTCAGACAAAACAGAAGTTATTGTATTCGGTCCTAAGCATCTCAGAGATTCATTATCTAATCAAGTGGTGTCTTTGGATGGCATTACCTTGGCCTCCAGTACTACTGTAAAAAAAAAACTGTTATTGACACTATATAAATAAAATTGAATTGAATTGAATTGAATTGAATGATCACATGATCAATAATCACATGATCCAGTAGAAACAGGAAGTGTGTTTAAATAAAGTTTCAGTTTGAACTGATCATTAATGAGTTGAGTTTTACTGATGATGTGATTGGTTGTTGAGGAAGTTGATGATGATGAAGATGAATTTTAATTAACTAATCAGAGGAAGTTCCTCAGTGTCTCCATGGCAACAGGCCAGCCATCTGGAGATGAAGCTGAGAAGATGATGATGATGTCTCCACAGACGCCACCAGGTGTGGTTTAGAGTCTGGACCAGTCCTCATGGTTCCTACAGTTCATTTTTCATTAGGAAAGTAACCATGGCAACCTGACAACCACGGCAACTGTTGCTGTGGTTGATGGTGTCGGCATCGTGTACAGTCGCTGTGATTGGTCAGAAATCATTTCCTTGTTCTTGTGTCTGTGTCTGGACCCAACCTCCTACTCGCCCCCTAGTGTCTCAGGATGTAACTACAGAATGAGTCCACCCTCGTAGACCTGCTCAGTGGGAACCAAGGACCTTAACGAAACCAGATGTAGAACCAACACCCAGCTGTTAACATCCACATGAAACTGTTCCTGGTCTGATGACCTGATGTTGGTGGAGCTGTGATCTGAGACAGGAACTTGTAGTCCAGTCTGGTAGCTTTAAGACGTTGCCGTCAGCTCCTGGACCTCAGCCTGGTGGAGTGGTGGAGGGATTTGGTTTGTTATTATCATAGTGACGACGGAGCTGAAACTTCAGATCATCTCTGGTCATGAACGACATCATGAGGTCCATCAGCAGGTTCTTCTGTAGGTGGTTGGGTTCAGCCTAAGAGACGAGGCCTCCTCAGTCAAACTGAGTCTAGCACAGGATCCAGGTTCTGGATGATCCGTTACCTCTGCTCTCTGCTCCACCTCCACCAGTTACTAACAACATTTAAATCCAGCTCCATCATGGATTCACACTTTGTAACTCACACTCAGTAATGTGGAGGCACCACAGGGGACTGTCCTGTCTCCAGTCCAGCTCTGGCTCCTGACACCAGCAGAAGTTCTCTGATGACTCTGTAGTGGTTGGGTGTATTAGAGATGGACATGAGGTGGAGTACAGGACACTGATGGGAGACACTGTGGGGTGGTCCCAGGCAAAATGTGGACAAGACCAAGGAGCTGACTTCAGGAGGAAGAGGACACCAGTGGAGCCCATCACCATCCAGGGCCTGGATGTGGAAGTAGTGGACCACTATAAGAACCTGGGCGTCCACTTGAACAACAGACTGGACTGGAGGGACAACAGTGATGCTGTGGACATAGGGTGACCAGATGTCCCGCTTTGTGCGGGACAGTCACGCATTTTCATTACTTTTCACACGTCCCGCAAATTGAGACGTTGTCCCGCATTGTTATTGACAGTCAGACTCCATGCGTGCTTTATAATCTGGCATTTATCAAATAGCTGTTTGGAGAAAGCAGTGAGGGCTGTCATCAGGGGTCGGGGCGGGCTGTTTGATCATGTCAATCAAACTGGGACGCGGACGCAGGTTAAGGCCGCACCCACCAATAACAAACAATACAAATCAGATCAGAACGGCATGCAGCGCGAGACATGGAGGGAAGCACAACCCGTACGACTGAGAAAAGGAAATGCAGCTATAATAAAGACTGGGAAACTATCTATCCAATGCAAGGCGAGTCTGGTAAAGTTTGCTGTGAAGTTTGCTTGAGTGATTTTTCCGTTTCACACGGAGGTGAATACGTCGTGAAACGACACAGACAATGCAAGACAAAACGTGTTGCTCAACTTGGGAACTTGGGAAAGTTGCATTTAAATAAGTTTATATATATATATATTATAAAATATATTTGTTAAGTTTTTATTTGCAGGCTGTTATGTGCTACTGAATCAATCAGATGGCAAAGCATGGTAATGCTATAAGCAAAGGGGCAGAATAGAAATGTTTATTTTTTCTGTTATAGTTCTTTTAGGGTACCTTGATGCACTGGTATCTCACATTGTCCCACATTGTCCCACACAAACGTAGCCTTTGTCCCACAAATGGTGAACTGGGATCTGGTCACCCTATGTGGACAAGAAGGGACTGAGTAGACTCTACTTCCTGAGGAAGCTTAGGTCTTTTAATGTATGCAGCAAGTTGCTGGAGATGTTCTACCAGTCTGTTGTTGCCAGTGCCCTGTACTTTGCTGTGGTTTGTTGGGGGAGCAGCACCAGCAAAAAGGACATAAGTAGGATCAACTTGATCATAAAGGCCGGTCATGTGATTGGCAGTAAGTTGGAGACGTTTGTCTCAGTGAGGGACAGGAGGACACTGGACAAACTGCTCTCCATCATGGACAATCCATCACATCCACTACACCAGACTATAGAGGGGCAGCGGAACTCATTCTCCAACAGACTGATCCAGCTCCGCTCCCACACTGAACGCTACAGGACGTCATTCATCCTGTTCTCTGTCCAGATGGACAACAACTCACCTTTCTGTAACAGGTAACTCCATGTTATTAATGTTAATGGACACTATTGCACCTTATTTTATCTTACTAGATTTTATTTTACTTATTTTTCTTTGATTTAATCTTTCTTTTATCTGTGGTTCTTAAGAGTGTTTTTTATGTGCAACTAAGCTACTGTGACCAAGCAATTTCCCTTATGGATGAATAAAGTTTATCTAAGTAAATGCTAACGTAGCTAGCTAGCTAGCAACATGGGGCAGCTGTACAAGAAGGCCCAGAGCAGGATGTACTTCCTGAGGAGGCCAAGATCTTTTAACATCTGTAAGAAGCTCCTGGGGATCTTCTACCAGTCTGTGGTCGCCAGCGTCCTGTCCTACGCTGTGGTGTGCTGGGGTGAGAGCACCTCAAAGGCAGACCTCTCCAGGTTGGAGAAGCTGATCAGGCGGGCTGGCTCGGCGTTTGGCACGAGGCTGGACCCTCTGGCTACTGTGGTCAATGCCAGCCACCCTCTGCACACGACCTTCAGCAGCCAGAGAAGCACCTTCAGCAAGAGGCTGCTCCTCCCAAGGTGCAGGACAAATAGACTGAGGAACTCCTCTGTCCCCCGTGCCATCAAACTGTTTAACCACCACTCACTTGGGGGAGGAGGACAAAAAGGAAAGGGACTGAATGACGGGGGGGGGGCAGACAGTTTTCTGACTCTCTGACCTTTCTGAATAATCTGCAATAATAATGTGCAGTCGTTTTTTTCTCTCCAAGAACATGCAATAAACAAACCACGTATGTACAATCACAGTATTTATTATTCTTTTCTGGGTTTTTGGGGTTTATTCATTGTTTTTTCTGTCCAGTTCTTGTACATGTGTGTCTGACAGTGCTGTATGTGATGGAGATGTCAATTTCCCTGCAGGAACCTCCCACAGGGATCAATAAAGTTGTCCATCTATCCATCTGTTATTATTTTTGATTAGTGATGATGTGATCTGATGTTGAAGGTCTCTGTCCTGGTATTTGACCATGAATTAAATCTCTATAGTTTAAATATAGTGATCACCTGACAGCACCTGTAACCTATAACCAATCATCAGAGACATCAGTGGTCAGCCAGAAACAATCCTTCACAATAAAAACACCGCAGTCACTCTGGAAGGGCTTTTATTTTGAAAGGGAATCATTGTTAGTGTTTCAATACGACGATGAATACATGAAAATATCTCACCACTGATTGGTTTATGGCTTTGGGTCTACTGATCTGATTCATTGATCTGATTGTAAATCTTCAGTTTCATAATCGTTGACACAGACGAAAGTTCTCACACATGAAGAGAAATAAAAAACAAACTAAATATTAAAACAGAAGCTGAAGGAAGAAGAACTCAGTCAAGGAATCGTTCAGTCATTATTAACGTGAGGAGAATTCACTTCTTCTTCTCTTGTTCTGCAGAGGTTTGAACGTTGACTCAAACTAAACAGGTCTGGTCCTTTAACCGTCAATAAAACTAATAAGAAGCTGAAATTTAAAACTTTTTTTTTTTTTTCTGAGGACAGTCGGCGAGCAGCTCGTACCAAACTTCAGACACTGAGGTCGAATTTAAAAAGTCAATTTGTAAAAACAAAGTTAAATTAAATAAATAAGTTAAAGGTTGAAATGTGGCGGCTTAAACAACACAAAACAAAATAAACTGATTCTCTGCAGCTTTAAGAGCTCAGGGAGGACTACGATTCCCAGAGTGCATTGCTGCAAGAACCAGGAAGTCAGATCTGATTCTAGATCTGTTCACACACTGACGACAGGTGATCTCAGGTGTGTTGGATCATAGAGGAAACATGTGGTCCAAGTATCTGAACCTGAATTCTGTCTGCTGGACCACAATCCCCAGAATCCCCAGGTCTCTGATCTTTATCTTTGTTTATTTCCTGTTAATCTGAGGCCTTTATCTCTGAGTTGAAAACATTTAGATTTTATGATCTCAGATCCAGAGTGAAGCTCCACAGACACAAAGACGACACCCAAACATCTTCAAACGTGGAATCACAAGATGAAATGAATGAGACGATGAGACGTCAAAGACCTGATCATAAAACATCGACTGCCTGAAATAAATATGAAGGAACATGATGTGAAACAAAGAGCTTCAGATAAAACTCTGGTTCAAAGCTCAGTGATGAACTTAAAGGCCTCAGAGTTCAGAGATGAAGACCAGAGTGACCGAGTAAAAATCTGAAATTTAAATTTAACTTTCCTGATCAGGAAGACATCGTCTCCATCTGTCAGTGGACTTCTGCATCGCCGCATAAAACCTGATAATCAGCTAACGTTAGTTTTTAGGCTAACTAATGCTAATGCTAAGTGATCTGGAATAAACCCCACGGATCAGTGTGATTAGAAACATTTGTGCTTTGGTCCGTTGATGGTTCTTCATTAAATGTTGGTTGAAAAGAATCAAAACAAACCTACTAACATGCTAATGTGCTAACATGCTAACATTAGCTCTCAGGAGAGCTGAAGGTGCTGATCCAGCAGGTGGGAAGCTAAACTATTCGCTAACCATTTCTAACTGAGCATGCTCACTAAAAGGCTGGTCTGGACGTAGCCGTGGTAACGAGGAGGGCGGGGCTTCAGAACTCAACCTTGCAGGCCGGGAAGGTCTCCTCCTGCATGGCCACGGTGCTGTTGCTGCCCAGCACGGTGACAGACAGCTGCCTCTGCCGCTCCAGCGTCTCCTGGTACCACTCGTGCATTGCCAGCGAATCAAAAGTGGGGATCAGAGTTACCTGGAGGTGCATCAGGAAACGGACCAATCAGAGAAGAGACAATAAGAAGGTCAGGAGAAGATGAAGCTGGTTTCACAAACCTGGACGTCCGGCCAGCTGCTCTTCCCGTCCAGCAGAGCATCCAGGATGCTCCTCATCGACGCCTCTTTCATCGGATCATTTCCGCTGACAATGTAGTAGGAGGACCGGAGGCGTCTGAAGAAGTCCAGGTCCACGGTGGAGGAGGAGCTGCTGGACGGCAGGTAGGCCAGGTCCAGGTAGACGGCAGAACCCTCAGAACTTGCAGCTCTGGAACCTGCTGGAAGAGAGTAGTGATCAAAGGTTTCCCTCCAATGAACTGATGAAATGATCTAAAGGTAACGGACCAGTCCCAACACAGAACCAGGATCCTCATGTACAAGGACTTCTAAAACGTGGAGCACGCTCAGATCCAGAGGCACATTTCCTTTGTTCATCCCAATCAATGTGGAACTGAGTGCACATGTTGTACCTGACCCCTCCCTGGCCACGCCCCCTTTTAAATATGCAAATTATATTTAAATTGACCCTCCACCTGAGAGTCCCCTCTCTGCGCGATCAGAAAATGAAAACATAAGAATGAGTAAGACGGAAAAAAAGAACTTCACAGAAAGAGAACTGGAGACACTGCTCACTGGAGTGGAGACAGACATGTCCTCTTTGACAGCTGTCCTCTACTGGAGTGGAGACAGACATGTCCTCTTTGACAGCTGTCCTCCACGGGAGTGGAGACAGACATGTCCTCTTCTACAGCTGTCCTCCACGGGAGTGGAGACAGACATGTCCTCTTTGACAGCTGTCCTCTACTGGAGTGGAGACAGACATGTCCTCTTTGACAGCTGTCCTCCACGTCCCACCATGTTGGTTAATGAAGCATCACATCTGATCTGATCATTGATGAATGAACATGTTTCATCATGTGATGGTTCTTTTATATCAGTGTGTGTCCAGTCCATAGCTCTGATACATTCAGGGAACTGACCTGTCCAGATGCATTGTGGGTATTTGATCTACCTGGCTGACATGAGGATAACTCCGCCCCACACGGCTGGCATGGCTCTGCTCAGGGTCGACCGGTCAGACTAATAGTTTTCACATTGATGACAGTTTCCCAGCATCATCACCTCTAAGTGTCTCCAGAGGACCAACAGCTGTAGAAGCCAGCGTAGCCAGACATGACGTTGGTGAAGGAACGGACAAGTTCATGGTCATTTCACTCTTGATTCATCTGAACTTTTCCACAAACGAGTACGTACGGAACGTTTTTGTGCACACGCAACCTTCGTACATGAGGCCCCTGGTCTGTTCTTGTTCACAAACTCTTACAAAATAAATAACCGCATCACATCTAAAACAGAGACTAATTAATTTAAAAGTCGACTGTCAGAATTAGTTTGGTAATCATTTCTGTTTTAGGGTCAAATATGATCAGGTTAAAACCTGAGAGCGTCTGGATTGGTTCAGGTCCCTGATGCGGTTCTGGTCTAAGCCTACCTGAGGACAGAGCTCTTGCAGTCCCAATCCTGGATCCACCAAGTGAACTTCGAGATGACGGTTTGGTGTCGAGGCTGGCAGCCATCTTGAGAGACCCCGTGGAGCTGCCGGCCTTCGACTTCCCGTTCAGAGCGATGCTTCCAGATGACACCTTCTGCAACAGACCCGGTTTCTTGGTCCTGGAAGCAGAGATCTTCAGGTTCTTGTCAGCCTCTGTGTCGGCCATACACGCTCCAGGCTGGGGGGGTAAAGGGGGCAGATCTTTGACCGGGGCAGGTGGCGGGTCGTGGGAGGAGAGTTGGCCCGTCCTGTGTGTGAAGTAAGAACTTGGGTGGTCTTGTGGGTGACTGGGCGGGAAGAGGCTGCTGGACTCATCATCAGAGTCCATGTCAGCAGTGATGGACGGACAGTCCTCCGTACCAGGGGGGACATCGGAGTCTGTGGCTGTCGGGGGGGAGTCGCTGACGGATGTTGGAGGAGTTTCCTGGCTGTAGGTTGAAGGGCAGTCGCTGCTGCTCTGGTCCTGGGAGTGGTTGTTGTTGATGGAGGGGTCCGGTGAGGTTCTGGTGGTCAAACCCGGGCTCACATGCTGCTGGTGGTTCTCTGGGGTCCTGGGGTGCTGGAACTCACAGGGGGACACCAGGCAAAGATCAACATCATGTGGGACGTCTGGGGCGAGTTCTGACATTGTGTGGATGTCTGATCCGTTATGGGACGACCCCAGAGGTTGGACCGTCCCCGTGATGGACCCCGTCTCACCAACATGTCCGTTGGAGTAGACTTTAGGTGAAGTAGGTGGCAACACCTGCTCTAAAGAAACCGAGAGTGATTCATCGACTTCAGTAGAGTGAGGTGAGCCGACCTCAGCCGGCATGGAGGTGACGGTGGTGGAGGAGTCCGGCATCACGTCCTTCAAGGGACTCAGGGTCAGGAGGCTGGACGGTTTATCCTGTGAGGACATGGAGTTTTCCTGGCCTTCCTTCAGAGAACTAAGCTCTGAGGTTCTACAGGAACCTCCCTGGACGTAGTCCTCAAAGCCCAAACTGGACCCTCTGGCCTCAAGGCTGCTGTCGTCACCCAGACCCCGGACATCGTCCTCTGGTGACTGATGGAAAGGCGTATGTCCGGCGCTGTTTGGGGCAGAATCTGCAGGAGAGACCAGCTCCATAGTCTTTTCCTCTGAACTGACATCCGGTCCATTCTTCAGAGATCCCTTGGCCGTCTGGAACGCAGTCGGAGTAAGGTCAAAGTTCACCGTCAGGTCGACCTTTGGTGTTCTGGTGAGTGGTGAGGAGGCGGTGACCATGTCCTCGTTCCTCTCTGGACTCTCTGTGGTTGAGGTCTTTGTGTTCTGACTTCTGTTCCCATTGTCGTCTTCCAATCGTAGCTTCTGAGCGTGATGAGAATCACTTCCGACCTCCTTCTGGTTTCCCTCCTTTGATCCCAACTTTCCTTTCGTCCCTTTGCTCAAAGTGTCTTTCTTTGTTAGAGTCCCGTCCTTCTTTAGAGGCTTTCCTGAAGCTTTCCTTTGGTCTGAGCTTCCTGTAGAAGCTCCACTCGTCATCTTCTTCATCTCTCTAACTGCCGGCTTCACAGCTTTCTTCTCCTCTGTTTTTATATCCCTCTTTACGTCTTTCTTTGGTTCAGGCTTAAGTTCTTTCTTTGGCTTTGTATTCACAATTTCCTTCTTCACAGCTTCTTTCTTCTTCTCTTCATTTTCTTCCTTCTTTGCAGCAGCAGTGACCTTCTCATCCTTCTTCTTCACCTCCTTCTTTTCTTCTTTTGACACGTCTTTCTTTGGAATCAGCTTTTCAGCAGGTTTTGTCGTCTTTGATTTCATTTCAGCTTCCTTGGTCTTGGGCTTTTCTTCAGCGGTCTTTTTTTCTTTTGGTAAAGTGTCACCAGCTACCTTAGACTTTGTTTTGGTCTCTAGTTTTTTGACATCAACCCGTCCAGGTTTTTCTTTCTGCAAGGCACTACTGGGTCTGAGGTCCCTGGACTGGGACTTAAGGCTTTCCCGGCTCTCTGCGTGTTTTAGTTGCTTCTCTGTTTTGGAGTTTTCGAGGTCCTTCAAACACACAGTTGGATGTTTGAGGAACTCCAGATGTTTGAGTTTTTCAAGTCCATCCAGGATTTTGGTCTGTGGAGTGCACCCTGGGAACAGGACCCGGATGATCTTCTCCTGAGGGCTGGAAGGATGCCAGACCAGCAAAGCACAAATGGAGACGAGACAAGGCAGCGGCAGGTCCGAGCCAGTCACATTAGAGCTGTTTGGCCAAATCTGCATCAAAGCTTCGAGTTCTTTGCTGCCACCAACAGGATTCAGCGTGTACAGCTCCAGACGGCCCACTCCCATCTTTTGAAACAGGATGACTGGTTCTATGATGGGTCCACTGGGTCGGGTCAGAGGTTCTGGTTTGATTGCCAGTCTTTGTAAGAGCTGCAGAGTGAGCGCTGCTTGGTCACAGCTCCGCAGCTTGCTGGGATCCGCCGGGATGGACCCGAGTCTGTCTGGAGCATTGAGGAAGACCACGCCGACCTCCGGCGAGATGAGGTTCTTCATCCAGTCCTCTTCGGTCTGAGCTCCAGATGACTCCTCGTCCTGCTCTGCGACCTTCCTCAGCAGCAGACTGTTCATCCCTGGCAGGTTGTCCACGCCAACGTGGGTCATGAGCATCGAGTCGATCCTGTCCAAATGTCGGACCAGTTTCCAGAAGCAGGAGCGGGTGTCGGACCCGCCATTCACCAGGATGTTGAACCCGTTCACAGCAAAGAAGGCAGAGTCCCCCCTCCCGCCGGGGAAGATGTAGCAGCAGGGCCGAGACAGTTTCAGGAAGCCCACGGTACTGGGGGGCTCCAGGAGGTCGAAGGGCGACTCTGGCTCCAGAGACTCGGAGAGGTACTCTGTGAACTCCTGCAGACCCTCCATTTCAGGGAGGACCAGGGGAGGGTTGATCCGGATCTTTATGAACTCCTGCAGGTTGTGTTTGTCCAGCACCGAATCCTTCCAAAGGCCAGAGTCTGGACAGCTGAGGGTGAGGCTGGACTTCACCGCCGGGTCTGCTGAGCTCAGCAGCTCTCCGACCTACAACACAGGAACCAGATCAGACAGAGTCCAGGTTTACCGTCAGGTCTTTAAAGACACGAGAGTGTTTCTACCTCCTCATCAGCAAACAAGTGCAGGAAGTCGTTGAGGGAGAAACAGCCTTTCTGCAACACGATGTCTCCACTGTCCTCCACGCACTGACCGGCCACGATCAGCAGCTTGTGTCGGGACGAGTCACAGATCAGACGCCGCACCTGAAACAGGAGCAAACTCTTCACAAACTCCTCTAACTCCTCTCTCCTCTCTACCTCCTCTCTCTCTACCTCCTCTCTCTCTAACTCCTCTCTACCTCCTCTCTCCTCTCTACCTCCTCTCTCTCCTCTCTACCTCCTCTAACTCCTCTCTCCTCTCTACCTCCTCTCTCTCTACCTCCTCTCTCTCTAACTCCTCTCTACCTCCTCTCTCCTCTCTACCTCCTCTCTCTCCTCTCTACCTCCTCTCTCTCTACCTCCTCTCTCTCTACCTCCTCTCTAACTCCTCTCTCCTCTCTAACTCCTCTCTAACTCCTCTCTCTCTAACTCCTCTCTACCTCCTCTCTAACTCCTCTCTCCTCTCTAACTCCTCTCTAACTCCTCTCTCTCTAACTCCTCTCTACCTCCTCTCTCCTCTCTAACTCCTCTCTAACTCCTCTCTAACTCCTCTCTAACTCCTCTCTCCTCTCTAACTCCTCTCTAACTCCTCTCTCTCTAACTCCTCTCTACCTCCTCTCTCCTCTCTAACTCCTCTCTAACTCCTCTCTACCTCCTCTCTCTCTACCTCCTCTCTCTCTAACTCCTCTCTAACTCCTCTCTCTCTCTAACTCCTCTCTCCTCTCTAACTCCTCTCTAACTCCTCTCTACCTCCTCTCTCTCTCTAACTCCTCTCTCCTCTCTCCTCTCTAACTCCTCTCTCCTCTCTCCTCTCTAACTCCTCTCTCTCTCTAACTCCTCTCTCCCTCCTCTCTACCTCCTCTCTAACTCCTCTCTCTAACTCCTCTCTACCTCCTCTCTACCTCCTCTCTCTCTACCTCCTCTCTCTCTAACCCTCCTCTCTAACTCCTCTCTCTCTAACTCCTCTCTACCTCCTCTCTCCTCTCTAACTCCTCTCTAACTCCTCTCTACCTCCTCTCTCTCTACCTCCTCTCTCTCTAACTCCTCTCTAACTCCTCTCTCTCTAACTCCTCTCTACCTCCTCTCTCCTCTCTAACTCCTCTCTCTCTCTAACTCCTCTCTACCTCCTCTCTCCTCTCTAACTCCTCTCTCTCTCTAACTCCTCTCTCCTCTCTCCTCTCTAACTCCTCTCTCTCTCTAACTCCTCTCTCCTCTCTAACTCCTCTCTCTCTCTAACTCCTCTCTCCCTCCTCTCTCCCTCCTCTCTACCTCCTCTCTAACTCCTCTCTCTAACTCCTCTCTACCTCCTCTCTCCTCTCTAACTCCTCTCTACCTCCTCTCTAACTCCTCTCTAACTCCTCTCTACCTCCTCTCTCCTCTCTAACTCCTCTCTACCTCCTCTCTAACTCCTCTCTCTCTCTACCTCCTCTCTCTCTCTAACTCCTCTCTCCTCTCTCCTCTCTACCTCCTCTCTCTCTCTAACTCCTCTCTAACTCCTCTCTCTCTCTACCTCCTCTCTCTCTCTAACTCCTCTCTCCTCTCTCCTCTCTAACTCCTCTCTCTCTCTAACTCCTCTCTAACTCCTCTCTAACTCCTCTCTAACTCCTCTCTCTCTACCTCCTCTCTCTCTCTAACTCCTCTCTAACTCCTCTCTAACTCCTCTCTAACTCCTCTCTAACTCCTCTCTAACTCCTCTCTCTCTCTAACTCCTCTCTCCTCTCTCCTCTCTAACTCCTCTCTCTCTCTAACTCCTCTCTAACTCCTCTCTCCTCTTTCCTCTCTCTCTCTAACTCCTCTCTCTCTCTCTAACTCCTCTCTAACTCCTCTCTAACTCCTCTCTCCTCTCTCTCTCTAACTCCTCTCTAACTCCTCTCTACCTCCTCTCTAACTCCTCTCTAACTCCTCTCTCTCTAACTCCTCTCTAACTCCTCTCTAACTCCTCTCTAACTCCTCTCTAACTCCTCTCTCTCTCTCTCTCTCTCTCTCTAACTCCTCTCTCTCTAACTCCTCTCTCCTCTCTAACTCCTCTCTCTCTCTAACTCCTCTCTCCTCTCTCCTCTCCTCTCTAACTCCTCTCTCCTCTCTCTCTCTAACTCCTCTCTCCTCTCTACCTCCTCTCTACCTCCTCTCTACCTCCTCTCTACCTCCTCTCTACCTCCTCTCTAACTCCTCTCTCCTCTCTACCTCCTCTCTACCTCCTCTCTCCTCTAACTCCTCTACCTCCTCTCTAACTCCTCTCTATTTCAAATTCAAATTCAAATTCAAAATGGTCTTTATTGGCATGAAAGTTTCTTAAAAAAACAATATTGCCAAAGCAAAGCATTAAAGTACAATACAATAAATCAAAGATATATACATTATGAACATTCTATTAGTTATATACAGTGTGTGTGTGTGTGTGTGCCTCGATCACTCACTGTCCCTCAGGGTGTGGCATGTTAACACATACTGGGCAGCAAGGTGTGCCGGCTCTCCTTCTCCGAGGAGTATTTTTAATTTGGAGAGGTCGTCCAGCTCTTTGAAACCTGGAACCAAAGAGCTGAACTTGTTCCAATAAATTTTTCTAGTGTCATTTAATTTTGTACATTGTAGGAGAAAGTGCATCTCCGTCTCAACCTCACCTGTCGAACAGTGACCACATTTTCTGTTTTCTTTTGGTTGCCATGATTTTTTGTGTCTTCCTGTTTGGATTGCCAGTTTGTGGTCACTGAGCCTGTCCTTGGTTAGGATCTGTCTCTGCTTTCTATCTCTGACAGTAGAGAGATATTCTGCTAATTCATAATCTCTTTTAAGGGCAAGATAACATTCCAATCTACTTTGGCTTCTAGTTGTTTCTTCCCAATGGTCCAGATAGCTTTCTTTACATTGTGCTATAATTTGATTTACCCTGATTACTTTTTGTAGAGCAGTGTTGTTGTGAGGCTGGTCAGACTGTGTCTGAGAGGGGGCAGTTAGCCTCAGTACCAACTGACATAGGGGACTCTTCTCTGGGCTCAGCTCTTGGGTTTGGAGGGCTTTGGAGTGGAGGGTGTCTCTGGGGCTGGATTTCAGGTGGTTAAAGAAGTTGAGCGTTCTCTTCTGAATGTTGATTATCAGTGGGTATCTGCCTAATTCTGCTCTACATGCATTTGTTGGTGTGTTTCTGTGTACGTGTAAAGTGTATCTGCAGAATAACTCCTCCTAACTCCTCTCTCCTCTCTACCTCCTCTCTACCTCCTCTCTAACTCCTCTCTAACTCCTCTCTCTCTAACTCCTCTCTACCTCCTCTCTAACTCCTCTCTAACTCCTCTCTACCTCCTCTCTCCTCTCTACCTCCTCTCTAACTCCTCTCTCCTCTCTACCTCCTCTCTAACTCCTCTCTAACTCCTCTCTAACTCCTCTCTCTCTAACTCCTCTCTCTCTACCTCCTCTCTAACTCCTCTCTAACTCCTCTCTACCTCCTCTCTAACTCCTCTCTCCTCTCTACCTCCTCTCTCCTCTCTAACTCCTCTCTAACTCCTCTCTAACTCCTCTCTCCTCTCTACCTCCTCTCTACCTCCTCTCTCTCTGATCACACGCTCAGAGCAACACAGAGAAACGCTGCAGCTCAACTCATGATGTTCACATGGAAAATCTGAATGAGTTCCGCAGATAATGAAGCTGTGTTGACGGAGGAACCAGGAAGTGATCTCAGATACACCAGCTGATCTGAGTGTTATCTGGATGTGTGAAGTCGTACTTCTGTTTTTATTCAGCCTCGTCTCTTACCTCTGAACAGACCAATCCATGAGCTGGATTCACCACAACCTGAGTGTCCAACACATCTCCACGGTGCTGCAGCGTCCTCTGGCCTGACAACAGACAGACAGACAGACAGACAGTCGGCTCATCAGAGAACAAACATCCTCCAGCTCTGAACCACACACTGACACCACGGCCACCAGATAAACAGGAAGTTCAATTCAATTCAATTCAATTCAATTTTATTTATATAGCGTCAATAACAATACAAATCGTCTCAAGACGCTTTACAAAAACCCGGCCTGAAACCCCCAGAGCAGCCTGAAGGAGACGGTGGCAGGAAAAACTCCCTTTAAACAGGAAGAAACCTCGAGCAGAACCAGAACCAGAACCAGAACCCAGCTCATATGGAGGGACCATCTGCCTAAGGCCAGCCGGGTACAGACAGAAGAAAGAGAGAAGAGAACAGCAAGATAAACATACATCTGTCATAGATACACATATCTGACTAAAGTGTACATGTGGAATCTTATGATACAAACTGATGATGTTACATGACAGTTTGAAAATGTAAGAGGAATCACAGGCAGGTTGGAGAATTGTTCATTCAGGTAGGAGTGGATAACTGCAGGATTCCATGAAGACTGGGCAGGCTGATGAGACCACGACAACAGATGTAGTATAGAGCTCCACGGGAAACACACCACTCCAGGCCAGAGATACTCACAAGAAGAGGGGGGAAGGGGGGGAAGAGGGGGGAAGGGGGGGAAGGGGGGGGGGAAGGGGGGTGGGACACACACAGCAGTAAACATTCTACATAGTAATAGCACAGAATTGTATGACTAGTAGTATATAGGAAATTAGAGGGCAAGAGCTCTGTGCCAGAGAAAAGAAAGTGGAGGATGCGAGAGAGGAGAGAGAAGAAAGAAGGAGGACATGTGTTTGGTGCATCGTCCCCCAGCAGCCTAGGCCTATAGCAGCATAACTAAGGGATGGTTTAGTCCAGCCCTAACTATAAGCCTGATCAAAAAGGAAAGTCTTAAGCCTGACCTTAAAAATAGAGAGCGTGTCTGCCTCCCGAACCCAAACTGGGAGCTGGTTCCATAGGAGAGGAGCCTGATAGCTGAAAGCTCTACCTCCCATTCTACTTTTTGAAATTCTAGGAACCACAAGTAGGCCTGCACTTTCAGACCGAAGTGATCTGTTGAGATGATATGGTACAATAAGGTCTTTAAGATACGATGGAGCTAGGCCTTTAAGGGCCTTGTATGTAAGGAGGAGGATTTTAAATTCTATTCTAGACTTTAAAGGGAGCCAGTGAAGAGAAGCTAAAACTGGAGTAATATGATCTCTCTTGCTAATTCCTGTCAATGCTCTTGCTGCGGCATTTTGAATCAACTGGAGGCTTTTTAAAGAGCTAAGTTGTGTTCAGAACATGAATGATAGGGGAGGAGCTATAAACAGACGCAGCAGTGACGTGGCTCATGTTCAGGTTAAGGTCAAAGGTCAAAACCTGAGGAAGCATTACGTCAACGAAGGTCCTCACAGGGACACAAAGACAGAGGGTGCATCTGAATACCCATACTAACGTACTGTTCAGTAGGCGAGACGCAGTACGTCACAGTAGTAGTACGTCCGGAATCTTAGTAGACATCGACTAGTAGGCGAAAAATCCCCGGATGGCCTACTACCTCCACAGTCTACAACGGTAGCTCACTACGCTATCCCACAATTCAGCGGGAGCCCGCTAAGCGTAGAAGAAGACGAGCCGCCGGAAAAATCAAATCAGACAAAATGGCTGAGACCGTTGTGACAGCTACAGCTACGACAACCCAAGTTTATAAATGTCAGTATATTAGGATAAATGTTGAGTTTAAAATGTTGGTTGTTTCAAAAACACTTCTCCGAGGTGGCTTTAAAATGTCGCGGCATCCGTCGGTGTGCGTCATATGTGTCGGCGTCACATGTAAACATCCGGGGTCAAAGGGCAGGCAAGATGGCTGCCCAGTACGTCCTTATTGTAGCCTACTACTCGCTCACATACATAAATAACGTACTAAACTGACGGTTGAGTAGAACGTGCTAACCGACGTTAGTATGGACTGACTATTCGGATGCAGCCAGAGTGTCTGTCCTCCTCTCCTTCAACATTGATCATCTCCCAGAATGCACTGCAGGACAGGAAGTGCTTCTTACCTGGGACTTGTTCTGACAGGAAGGCAGAGTGTCTCGACACAAAGAGCTTCAGCTGCTGATCCACGACGGAGACGTCCAGATCCACGGGCCACCGACGCACACCTGAAACAGACACACCTGGTTAACGAATCAGACACACCTGAAACAGACACACCTGGTTAACAAATCAGACACACCTGAAACAGACACACCTGAAACAGACACACCTGGTTAACGAATCAGACACACCTGAATCAGACACACCTGGTTAACGAATCAGACACACCTGGTTAACACCTGGTTAACACCTGGTTAACACCTGGTTAACGAATCAGACACACCTGGTTAACGAATCAAACACACCTGGTTAACACCTGGTTAACGAATCAAACACACCTGGTTAACGAATCAAACACACCTGGTTAACACCTGGTTAACGAATCAGACACACCTGAATCAGACACACCTGGTTAACACCTGGTTAACGAATCAAACACACCTGGTTAACACCTGGTTAACGAATCAGACACACCTGGTTAACGAATCAGACACACCTGGTTAACGAATCAAACCAGAATAATAATTTTGTGTTGATCGTTTTTTTTTTATTATTATTATTTTTTTTCTTTCTTCTATTATTTTTTGACCCTGGTTGTTTTAACTTACATTATTTTTAAACTGTAGCACTTTGAGATTGCTTTAAATGTAAAGTGCAATACAAATAAAATTGATTATTATTATTATTATTACTGACAGAGTGACACCTCTTCTGAGTTTCCTCCTATCTCTGTCAGATGGACAGTTTCCTCCTCAGCAGGAACAGGAAGTGGATCATGTGTAGTGACACCACTTCCTGTTTGTGTGTCCACAGCAGAGACACGATGTGCAACAAGATGTGGCAACGCAACCACAACTAGACAACAACTACAGCAACGCAATCACAACAAGACAACAACTACAGCAACGCAACCACAACTAGACAACAACTACAGCAAGGCTACAACAACTAAACAACAAAATACAGCAACGCAACCACAACTAGACAACAACTACAGCAACGCAACCACAACTAGACAACAACTACAGCAAGGCTACAACAACTAAACAACAAAATACAGCAACGCAACCACAACTAGACAACAACTACAGCAACGCAACCACAACTAGACAACAACTACAGCAACGCAACCACAACTAGACAACAACTACAGCAACGCAACCACAACTAGACAACAACTACAGCAAGGCTACAACAACTAAACAACAAAATACAGCAACGCAACAACAACTACAGCAACGCTACAACAACTACAGCAACGGAACCACAACTAGACAACAACTACAGCAACGCAACCACAACTAGACAACAACTACAGCAACGCAACCACAACTAGACAACAACTACAGCAACGCTACAACAACTACAGCAAGGCAACAACAAATAGACAACTACTACAGCAACGCAACAAGATACAACAAAAACAACCCACCAATAAGAGGCCACCACCAGCAGCAGCAGCAGCAGCAGCAGCAGTTGTTAACTTTAGCCCCAGGCTGCAGACGTCCCTTTTTCCTGCGGTTCTCTAATGCAACATGTGACGTTTCTGTTCCCTCAGACTGAAGACCACCTCACATTAGAAACACGTCAACTACTGTCAGCTCCTCGTGATAACTGAAGGGTTCTGGACCAGAAATGGGAAGAACAGGTCTCCACAAACAAACACCTAAGAACACGTCAGTGGACAATGGACTCGACCACAGTGATGTCCACATGGTTCTGGAACAGGAGACGCTCCAGATCCAGAACCAGATCTGAAGGACAGGAACTAATCAGAACCAGAAGGACAGGAACTAATCAGAACCAGATCTGGAGGACAGGAACTAATCAGAACCAGATCTGGAGGACAGGAACTAATCAGAACCAGATCTGGAGGACAGGAACTTATCAGAACCAGATCTGGAGGACAGGAACTAATCAGAACCAGATCTGGAGGACAGGAACTAATCAGAACCAGATCTGGAGGACAGGAACTAATCAGAACCAGATCTGAAGGACAGGAACTAATCAGAACCAGATCTGGAGGACAGGAACTAATCAGAACCAGATCTGGAGGACAGGAACTAATCAGAACCAGAAGGACAGGAACTAATCAGAACCAGATCTGGAGGACAGGAACTAATCAGAACCAGATCTGGAGGACAGGAACTAATCAGAACCAGATCTGGAGGACAGGAACTAATCAGAACCAGATCTGGAGGACAGGAACTAATCAGAACCAGATCTGGAGGACAGGAACTAATCAGAACCAGATCTGGAGGACAGGAACTAATCAGAACCAGATCTGGAGGACAGGAACTTATCAGAACCAGATCTGAAGGACAGGAACTAATCAGGACCAGATCTGGAGGACAGGAACTTATCAGAACCAGATCTGAAGGACAGGAACTAATCAGAACCAGATCTGGAGGACAGGAACTAATCAGAACCAGATCTGGAGGACAGGAACTAATCAGAACCAGATCTGGAGGACAGGAACTAATCAGAACCAGATCTGGAGGACAGGAACTAATCAGAACCAATCGAACGTTTCTTATCTGAACTTCACCACTGAGTTTAGTTTTCGTTTTATTTTGAAAATAAATTTCGTCAGAATGGTTGCTGGCGAAGTTCCGGTTGACAAACGGATCAATAAACTGATCGATTACCGACTCATGCGTCAAACATCTGCATCAGTTCACTTTCAGTTGTTTGCTGTTGACCAACTTTTACCTGAGGTCCACAAACATCTGTACAGGCAGAGGCAATGTTCAGCATCCGGTGGGATGGGTTTTCAAAATAAAACTGCAGCTTCGAATAACGGAACAGCCATTAAACTCTGAACAAAAAGTATTTTAAAGAAACTCGCCGTAAAGTAACAGTAAATTAACCAGAAAGAGCAACATTTAGATCTGATGGACCAAAAGGGACGGGTTGTCCGTAGTCTGAGTCCGGACAGGAAGTCCAGCGTGACGCGGGTCACGGGCTAAATTTAACCGGAGAGCAGCTGCTTCCCGGGGCGGAGGAACTCAGCAATAAACCGACATTCATGTGAATAAAACAATAAAAACACGTCAGAGAGATAAGCTAGCAGGCTAACCATGAAGGTTATTCACTTGCTTTTAACAAAAAGCAGAAGATTTAAACTTTTAGAAGCGAGTAGAAGTAGAAACCAGCGGCGGTTCTTCCCCCGAAGAAGAAACCAGCTCCTCGGGTTTTATTGTGAAGGGCCCCGCGGACTTCCCGCCCTGTGGACCGGCTGTAGCTCGGTTCTTGTGTCCCGGCTGACGCGGAACTTTCCCGGAACTCACCGGACTCAATCTGCCGCAGCAGCTGCTCCAGCAGACCCCCGGGACGCAGCGCTCCGACCACCACCAGCAACGAATAGTCCGCCGCCGCAGGCCCCGAGGAACCGGGAGGAGAAGAACCGGGACCGCCGCCCCACTCTGCCGCCATCATGGCATGGACCGTCCAGTGATGACGTCAGCCGTACCCTGGCGATAAGCCCCGCCCCACTGGCAGCAGAGGCGGGAATAGTTTTTAAATGGCACGGCAGTGGCCAATCAAAGAAGAGATCTAAACTCCCGACCAGTGAAAAGAGGATGGTGCCTTCAGGTGCTCCTCGGGAGAAAGTAGACATCTACTCATTTAATTACGTCGTTAGAATATTTAAAACTGTGTCCAGATCAGTAACACGGGAGACAGCAGTGTCAACAGCAACAGTGTCAACAGCAACAGTGTCAACAACAACAACAGTGTCAACAGCAACAGTGTCAACAGCAGTGTCAACAGCAGTGTCAACAACAACAGTGTCAACAGCAACGGTGTCAACAGCAGTGTCAACAGCAGTGTCAACAACAGTGTCAACAGCAGTGTCAACAGCAACAGTGTCAACAGCAGTGTCAACAGCAGTGTCAACAACAACAGTGTCAACAACAACAGTGTCAACAGCAACAGTGTCAACAGCAGTGTCAACAGCAGTGTCAACAGCAGTGTCAACAGCAACAGTGTCAACAGCAACAACAGTGTCAACAGCAACAGTGTCAACAGCAACAACAGTGTCAACAGCAACAGTGTCAACAACAACAGTGTCAACAACAACAGTGTCAACAGCAACAGTGTCAACAGCAACAACAGTGTCAACAGCAACAGTGTCAACAGCAACAGTGTCAACAGCAACAGTGTCAACAGCAGTGTCAACAGCAGTGTCAACAACAACAACAGTGTCAACAGCAGTGTCAACAACAGTTGTGTAGCTTCACAGGACAAGCTGTTACAGATGAATGAATGAATGAAGTAGCCGCAGTAGTAGAGCAACAGTATTTCACATCTCTATATGTTTTTATTAACATACTGTGGAAGTGACAATAAACACGTTTTGGATCTTGAATGTAAAATCAGTTTTTCATTCCTCAGATGTTGTTGGAAAGAAGTCAACAGAGATTATGCAGAATAAACACATTAAATGATGGAGCGTAAATAAACAAACAGCTTAATATCATTTACATATTTTTTAATGTAAATCATTCACATAATAACGTAAACTACACGTATTCTGCTCTTAAATGAAAACACATTAAAAGCGGTTTTAAATCAACGTAACATTTAATTAAAGATGTTTGATATCCGCTGAAACTCATTTATCGTCACGTGTCCTCAGCATATCCTACAGTTCCGTGAGCTTTTGAACGCAGCACGAATCCAACATGGCGGCTCCCATGGCGGGTAGGTGCAGCTTCTTCGTGGCGAAAAAGAAACGTTTCTGTAAAATGATCGTCGGAAAAGGGAAACTCTACTGCGGAGAACACGCAACCATGGTGAGTTCACGGACACGTGGTGAGTTCACGGGCACAGACGTCACGGTGAAGGCGACAAACAGCGGCCGTGATACGTCAGCCTGATAATCATCAGAATCAGAATCAGAATCAGCTTTAATGGCCAAGTATGACACATACAAGGAATTTGACTCCGGCAACTTTTCTCTCTGGTACAGCAGCAGCTTAAATAAGTGAAATAAAATTAAAATAAATAAAATAAAATAAAATAAGATAAAAATACAAATAAGTCTGAATCTGTACACATAAAATATAGGATAATATATACACCAAGGATTATTGTACAGTGAGTATATACAACAGTGCAGAGTTATTGTTTAATGTTCATGTGGATGGTCTCACACTCTGTGACTGCTCAGAGTTCAACAGAGCGACAGCCCGGGGGAAGAAACTGTCCTTGTGGCGGCTGGTTTTGGCGTACAGTGCTCTGTAACGCCGGCCTGAGGGGAGGAGTCTAAACAGATTGTGACCAGGGTGTGAGGGGTCTGTGGTGATTTTCCTGGCCCGCTTCCCGACCCGGGACCGGTACAGGTCCTGGATGGAGGGAAGGTCGGTACCAATGATCCTCTCTGCAGACCTGACTGTTCTCTGCAGTCTGTCCCTGTCATGTCTGGTGGCGGATCCAAACCAGACGGTGATGGACGTGGTCAGGACAGACTGGACTATTGCTGTGTAGAACATGATCAGCAGCTCCTGAGGCAGGTTGAACTTCCTGAGCTGACGCAGAAAGTACAGCCTCTGCTGGGCCTTCTTCCTTATGGAGTCTAAGTGGGAGGTCCACTTCAGGTCCCGTGAAATTGTGGACCCGAGGAACCTGAATGAGTCTACTGTTGGGACTGTCCTGTTGAGGACTGTGAGAGGAGGGGTTGATGGGGGTCTCTTCCTGAAGTCCACTGTCATCTCCACAGTTTTGAGCGGGTTTAGCTCCAGATGATTCTGACTGCACCAGAGGACCAGCTGTTCCACTTGCCTTCTGTATGCAGACTCGTCACCGTCCCGGATGAGTCCAATGATGGTGGTGTCGTCTGCAAACTTCAGGAGTTTCACAGAAGGGTCCCTTGAGGTGCAGTCAGTGGTGTAAAGGGAGAAGAGCAGTGGGGAGAGAACACATCCCTGGGGGGCGCCAGTGCTGAGGGACCGACTTCATGCAGATCTGTGCAGATCTGACTTGACGTGATGCATGCTGGGTAGAACAAGTTCATTTTAACCAATCATATTCGAGATCTATGAGCAGAACAACCCAGCATGCATCACGTCAAGTCAGATCTGCACAGATCTGCATGAAGTCGAACGCGCCTATTTATTCAAAAGTTTCTGATCAGTAAAGACCAAGTTTGATTGGTCCCCCATGTCGTGACACCTGGCTGAGGTTAGACTACTACTGTGACGTGTTTCCTGTTTCCAGGAGGAGGTGGGCAGCAGCAGCAGCAGGAGGATCGTCTGTCCTCTGGACCCCAACCAGTGAGTGATCACCTGTCATCCATCAGGTTATTGATCAGCTGTTAAACGTGACGTCAGTCTGACAGAGTCTTGTTTCAGCACCGTCACCGAAGACAAACTGGACCGACACCTGAAGAGATGCAACTCCAGACAGAGAGACACACCTGTGAGAGGACACCTGTCAATCAATCAGTCGGGTCAATTCACTGATTCACTGATTCATTGATTCTCTGATTCACTGATTCACTGATTCTCTGATTCATTGATTCACTGATTCACTGATTCACTGATTCATTGATTCACTGATTCTCTGATTCATTGATTCACTGATTCATTGATTCTCTGATTCATTGATTCATTGATTCACTGATTCATTGATTCATTGATTCATTGATTCACTGATTCATTGATTCATTGATTCACTGATTCATTGATTCTCTGATTCATTGATTCATTGATTCACTGATTCATTGATTCACTGATTCACTGATTCATTGATTCACTGATTCACTGATTCATTGATTCTCTGATTCATTGATTCTCTGATTCACTGATTAACTGATTCATTGATTCACTGATTCACTGATTCATTGATTCTCTGATTCATTGATTCATTGATTCACTGATTCATTGATTCACTGATTCACTGATTCTCTGATTCATTGATTCATTGATTCTCTGATTCATTGATTCTCTGATTCACTGATTCACTGATTCATTGATTCTCTGATTCACTGATTCTCTGATTCACTGATTCATTGATTCATTGATTCACTGATTCTCTGATTCTCTGATTCATTGATTCACTGATTCATTGATTCTCTGATTCACTGATTCTCTGATTCATTGATTCACTGATTCACTGATTCATTGATTCACTGATTCATTGATTCATTGATTCACTGATTCTCTGATTCTCTGATTCATTGATTCTCTGATTCACTGATTCACTGATTCTCTGATTCACTGATTCATTGATTCTCTGATTCATTGATTCACTGATTCATTGATTCACTGATTCATTGATTCACTGATTCATTGATTCTCTGATTCATTGATTCACTGATTCACTGATTCACTGATTCTCTGATTCACTGATTCTCTGATTCACTGATTCATTGATTCTCTGATTCATTGATTCACTGATTCATTGATTCACTGATTCATTGATTCTCTGATTCATTGATTCACTGATTCACTGATTCTCTGATTCACTGATTCTCTGATTCATTGATTCACTGATTCACTGATTCTCTGATTCATTGATTCTCTGATTCTCTGATTCATTGATTCACTGATTCACTGATTCTCTGATTCACTGATTCACTGATTCACTGATTCTCTGATTCATTGATTCACTGATTCACTGATTCACTGATTCACTGATTCATTGATTCTCTGATTCACTGATTCATTGATTCATTGATTCTCTGATTCATTGATTCACTGATTCACTGATTCACTGATTCATTGATTCTCTGATTCATTGATTCACTGATTCATTGATTCATTGATTCTCTGATTCACTGATTCATTGATTCACTGATTCACTGATTCTCTGATTCATTGATTCATTGATTCTCTGATTCATTGATTCTCTGAATCACTGATTCACTGATTCTCTGATTCTCTGATTCATTGATTCACTGATTCTCTGATTCATTGATTCACTGATTCATTGATTCTCTGATTCTCTGATTCACTGATTCACTGATTCATTGATTCTCTGATTCATTGATTCATTGATTCATTGATTCACTGATTCACTGATTCATTGATTCACTGATTCACTGATTCATTGATTCATTGATTCTCTGATTCATTGATTCTCTGATTCATTGATTCACTGATTCATTGATTCATTGATTCTCTGATTCACTGATTCACTGATTCTCTGATTCATTGATTCACTGATTCACTGATTCATTGATTCTCTGATTCACTGATTCTCTGATTCTCTGATTCTCTGATTCATTGATTCACTGATTCACTGATTCATTGATTCTCTGCAGGTTTATTATGTGGAAAACAGAAACGCTGGATCAGCTGATGAAGATGAGAAACTTCAACAGGTGATGATGATGATGATGGTGATGACGGTGATGATTATGATGGTGGTGATGATGGTGATGATGATGGAGATGATGATGATGATGATGGTGATGATGATGGAGATGGTTATGATGATGATGATGATGATGATGGAGATGATGATGATGATGATGATGATGGAGATGATGATGATGATGGCAGGTGAGCCTGTCAGAGCGCAGCAGGACAGAGTTGGAGTCGTTGGTCGTCAAACTGAAGACGGCAGTGAAAGGTGAGAAACTGCTACACGTCACCTGAACGCGTCACCTGAACGCATCACCTGCAGCATCTCAGACTGTGATTGGTCCGTCATTTTACTGCCGACTGATTATTTGTGTCTCAGGTCTTCAGTTGGACGTGGACATTCTGTCTCATCCTGTCCTGCAGGACGAACTCAACAACCCAAAGAATGGAGACTCCGCCCTCAAACACCTGAAGCAGCAGGTAGAGAACTGGATTTAAATCTGAGTCGGGTTTAGAACCGATTCAGTTCTGAGATGTTTGAACAAAAAAATAAATAACTAAATATAAATATATATGTTCAGCACTAACAATATTGATTTGGATCAGATTCATCTCTGATAGACCACGCCCCCCTGAGGAGGCAGGGCTCCTGTCTGACCTGCTAGGTGTGTTCAGTCCTCTATCTTAGGTCACCTGGAGCAGCTTGGGCTTCTGGGAGGTGACCGATGCTTCGTGGAGTTCGGAGCGGGTCGAGGGAAACTGTCACATTGGATCCACGAGGCTCTGAAGACCAGCGACCGACCTGAGACCGAAGACCTGCAGCTGCTGCTGGTGGAGCGCTGCAGCACACGCTTCAAGGCAATGACCTCCTGACCCTCTGCTGCCACCAATCAGAGGGCTCCTATGTTACTGGTGCTAGGTTAAACAGTAGCCATTCCCATAGAAACACCTTGAAAACCTGTAATAATAGTTAGCATTATTAGCATTAGCTTTAAAACTCGTTATCGTGATTTTTCTTAAACCTTGAAGTGTCCAGTCGACTGGTCGGTCCATCAGAGGAAATGACCAAATATGGACCAATGTCGGCTAACGTTAGCAACCATGCTACTTCTAGACTCTGTTAATACAGGTATGTGTACAGGTGTGTGTTTTAGATATTGGTTATCGAACCCAGCATCAGTAACATGGAGGGGCGGGGCTTGACAAAGCAGAAGACTCTTTTGATTGGTGGTCAGTTGATCAATCAGAAAGACAACAAAGAGTCAATTCTTAACTTTATCCTAAAACCCCAGACGTTTCAAACAGGTTCTGTAACATAATCAATGTCCAACTGACATGTGACATCATCAGAGGGGGCGGGGTCAGATCATTGATCAGGTCTGAGCTCTGTTGTGTTCCAGGTGGACGGGAAGCATCAGGACTCTGGCGTTCAGTTTGAGAGACTGCAGGTGGACATCCAACATCTGGACCTAAGTAAGACACAAATATACGTCTGGTCTCACGTGATCTGGGTTCAGTCTGTGGTTCTGACTCTGTGGACGGTTTCAGGTAAAGTCCCTCTGATCCAACAGAAGACGCTACCGTTGGTTGGAGTTGGCAAACATCTGTGTGGAGCAGCGACAGGTGAGAACAGAACCTCTGGACTGGACTCAGATTCCTCCTCCCTGACTCCCTGACTAACCTCTGGCTCCTGGTTCTGGTTCTGTCCTCAGACATGGCTCTGCGCTGTTTATTGGAAACACCAGGACCAGGAGAGGAGAATGAACCGCCCCAGAAACGCCTCAAACCACCAGAACAATCAAAGGCAGCTGACTCCGGTCCTAGTCCTGGTTTGGGCCCGGTGCTGGGCCTGGCGGTGGCGCTGTGCTGCCACCATCGCTGTGAGTGGCGTCACTACGTTGGGCAGCGGTTCTTTCAGCAGAGAGGACTTGGAGCTGCAGAGTTCTCAGCTTTCTGTCGGATGTCGAGCTGGGCCACATGTGGACTCAGACCGACCAATCAGGACCATCCACTGCAGGGTCGGACCAATCACAGAAGAGACGATGAAGGCCACAAGCCGGCAGAGGAGACGGACGCTGTCAACGGGTAAGTACTAAAAACCCATCAGAGCATCAGGTGTTGGACCAGAGGAGTCTGTCCAACAGAAACAGGTGCTACAGATAATAAACACAATACAGTCATCTAGTAGTGACAGTTAGCTTAGCATTGATATGTAGCATGCCTTGGTGACTGGTTTCCCTGGGGAGTTCCATGTGTGAACAACATGGAGGAAATCTCCATCTTCTTCTGGATTGTATAATGATCACAATGGTAGAATGTGATGATGTCCAGGAGAAATAAAATGTCCAAAGGTTGAATTGTGTGTACGTTGCCTCCTGTAGTGGAATCAGGAGGATTTTGTAGCCAGATTCACTTTCAAGAGGTAAGAACCCAACGTGGAACACTTTGGGTTCTTTGGTTCTCCACATGTCCAGATGGAGAGTGGGCCTGGTTCCATTGTTACTAGAACCTTTGTGGTATTTCTCTAAACTCTTGGTCCAGTTCTAGTCAAGGGTTAGGGTTAGGGTTAGACTCACCTCCCAGAGCTCTAGAGGACACAGAGTCTCCTGTGATGCATCAGTTTTTATGTCCAATATATTTAAATGTGACGATAATAAGTCGTTTCTGTGTCTCCAGGTTTCTGACGGCGGCTGAGCGGGCGGACGTTGGTCGTCTCTGTAAACTCCTGATCGACAGCGGCAGACGAGACTTTCTGATGACGAAAGGATTCAGCAGCAATCTGATTCAATACGTTGACATGGACGTCACTCTGGAGAACGTCTTACTGACCGCCGTGCCCTTCATCCCCTCCTCCTCCTCCTCCTCCTCTTCCTCCTCCTGATGGACAGTTCACGTCCGTTACATCTTTTTTTTTTTTTATAATTGTTTTTTTTTTTTTAATTTACTTTTCAGAGATTACATTGGAGTGTACTCTACATTGGAGTCCCAATATACATATCAAACAGAATATTAATTCTTTGCCATCATAATCTCAATTACAACAATATCACACAGTTACACGATACATAGGCTTCCACACCTATATAGGCTACAGATAACATACATCTGCACCCATATCCACATACCCTCCAACTACCCCAATACCCCCCCCCCCCCCCCCACACACACACCTAACAAAGACAGGACATAAACTAAACATCCACATCCACACTCACAAACACAAAACACAGAAGGTTCCCCATCAAAGCCAGCTCATCAGTTTTCTTTACTTGTGCTTTTCATAAAGCTTTATAGATTTCCTGCCATATTTTATTAAACTGCTGCTTTTTATTTCTGTCTTCATGCATTGCTTTTTCTATGTTTAAGTAATATCTCATCAGTCCCCTCCATTCTTGTAAGGTCGGGGCCTGTGTGTCCTTCCAATGTTTTAAAATGAGTTTTTTAAGGACTAAGGAGGAGAACATCACCTGCCATCCCATTGGGTATTTCAGATGATCGGTTTTCTGCAAGAGACATTCTGATGCGGTTAATTTAAGATACATGCTGCAGTTATTTGTTAACCAATTTTGAATTTCCATCCAGATCTTTTGAATCTTCACACATTCCCAGAACGCATGTATAATGGTGTCTTCCTGAGAGCAGCACTTCACACAGAGGGTGGAGGAAGAGGAGTCAAATTTATGTATTTTGGACTTAGTGTAATATATCCTGGTCATCAGCTTATATTGTATAAGGCGGAGATTTTCATTGGTAGTGACAGCATTAGTTAAATGTAAACATTCTTTCCAGCATGCGTTTGTATCTGAATGATGAAGATCCTTATTCCATCTATCATATATTTTCTGCAAGGAATAATTTTTAGTTTGGGCTTTTATCAGTAAGGTATATACTTTACCTATTAAATTCTTTTTTTCTGCTGCATTTAAGAGTATTTTTTCAATGGGTGACAATTCTGTAGCGTATTTCAAGACAAATTGTTCTGTAATCAGATTTTTTAACTGTAAATATCGGAATATTTCGTTATCAGTTAAATTAAAGTTGTTTTTAAGTTGCTTGAATGGCATAACTTCATTCTGAAAAATGATATCCGAGATGGTCATTACTCCTCCGTTTATCCATGAATTCCAATTTATTTTCGTATTTTGGATTGTGATGGCCGGGTTATTCCAAAGATGAGTTGTCCTAGGGACACTAATATGAACTCCTAAAGTATCTTTTAAATCCCTCCATACTTTCAATGTATTGTTTATGACAAAGCCTGCATATTTAGTTTTTTTCTTAGAGAAGAGAGCTAAAAACCAGTTGCCTGCCACCAATTGGTGGTTCTCTATGTTTATCCAACTTTCATCTGATCCATTAATTATTTGCTTGATGTAGTATGCCTGTGCTGCAAGATAATACAGCTCCATATTTGGGAAGTTTAGCCCACCTTCCTTTCTGTTGTTCTGGAGGAGTTTTCTGCTTAACCTGGGAGCTTTGTGCGACCAAATGAATGAGCTAAGTAACCTGTTGATGGTTCTAAAGAAATCCTTTGGAGGCATCACTGGTATTGTTTGAAAAAGAAACAAACATTTCGGGAGCCATATCATTTTTATCAGATTAATTCTACCGATAAGATTAATTGGTAAGTCTACCCATTTGTCTAAACTTGTTTTCAGGTCTTTGATTAATGAAGTGTAGTTATCCTTATACAATTTCGTTTTATCCATACTAATGTAACACCCTAAATACTTAATATTTTCCTTTTGCCATTTAAACTGTACCAGATCATTATTGTTAGGTTGTAACCCTGAGGTGGGAAATATTTCGGTTTTATTAACGTTAATTTTATACCCTGACACTCTTGAGAACTGCTCTATAATTTCCATTAAATTAGGGATGGACTTTTCAGCATTAGTTAAGTACAGTAAGATGTCATCTGCGTACAGGCTAAGTTTATAGCACTCTCTACCCACCATTATACCACTTACTTTATCTGATTGGCGGATCTTCTGAGCCAGTGGTTCGATAGCCAGGGCAAACAGTGAGGGGGATAGGGGGCATCCCTGCCTTGTTCCTCTTGTTATTTGGATCTTTTCTGACAAAATCCCATTTGAGTAAACGTAGGCTGTGGGTGTCTTATAAATAGTTTGGATAATTTTTATTATTTCTTTTGGAAAATTGTAGGCTTCCAATACTGCATAGAGATAGGGCCATTCCAACCGATCGAATGCTTTTTCTGCATCTACTGCCATTAATGTTAGGTCAATATTTTCCTTTTTAGCTAGCTGTATTAATGATATACATGTTCTTACATTGCTTTTTAAGTTTCTATTCTGTATAAATCCTGTTTGGTTATAGTGGATAATTGAAGGAAGGACTTCAGCTATTCTGTTGTTTAACACTTTTGTAATTATTTTATTATCACAGTTGATTAGACTAATTGGTCTAAAATCAGATGGCTTAATACATTCTCTTCCTGGTTTAGGGATTACCGTAATAATAGTCTGATACATGGATGGAGGTAGTGTTTCCTTGGAACTAATAGATGTTATTACTTCAAGAAACAATGATTTTACTTGTGTCCAAAATGTTGCATAGAATTCCACTGGAAGTCCATCCATACCCGGCGCCTTACCTTTTGGGAAACTATCTATCGCTTTCTTAACTTCAGTTTCCGAAATTTCTTTGGCTAACTCTTGGTTGTGCTCTTTTGATAAGTGTTTTATAGTCCCAGTTTCCAAAAAGGTATTTTCTTTAACATCATTCAATTGTTCAGAAGAATATAATTGTTCATAAAATGAAGCAAATTGTTGATTAATGATTTTGTTATCTCTAATAGTACTTTTAGTTTCTAAGTCTCGTAATATAATATTTTCCTTTCTTGACATCTTTTTTACCATAGACGCCAATTGCTTACCAGTTTTATTGGAAGATGCATACCTTAATCTATTTGAGTTATATCTGACATTATTAGCCTTTTCCAGTAAAAGTTGGTCATACTCTAATTTCAGTTTCTGAAGGTTTTCTAAATCCTTTCTCGCTCTTGTGGTCTTGTGCAGCTGTTCTACCTGAATTATTTCCCTCTCTAAGTCCTTCATATGCTTATCCAACTCTGCCTTCTTTCTAGAGGTATAAGAAATTATAATCCCTCGAACATATGCTTTGAAAGCGTCCCATATTATATGAACTGGTGGGTTATCAGGATTGGGCTGAAGATTTGTTAAGATAAATTCGTTAATGTGTTTAGTTATATATGTAGTAAATTCTTCCTCTTTCAAAAATTTCCTATTCATTCGCCAAACTCTTTGTGACATTTTATTTTGTGACGTACCCAGACTGCATGTCACTGCAGCATGATCCGAAATTACAATTTTGTGAATCTTAAGCTTGATTTAGGGTTCTGCGCCGATTTGTCTGCGAAGCTTCGGCGAACATGATCGCCGTCACTTGGCATTTATGCTTGTGCGTCGGTTTCTTTGCAGTGCGTGGTAATTTACAGCCACAACGCTAGGGGGCGCTGAGTCGCGAAATCTCCTGAATTCGTGCGTGGAGTGTTTCATTTCCGGTTCCGGCTTTTTTCTATGGTTGCGGCAGAGTGAACAGCACAGTGAACAATGGCGACTGAGCGAGAGAGGACACTTTTGGAGCTGGAGCTGATCGATATTGAAGAACAAATGCTTCTCGTGGTCCATCTTGAACTCGAAGTGCAGCTCCAAGAATTTTAAAAATGGCGCCCTTGTATACAGAACGAACCGGAAAAGCTGAGAACCGGAAATGACGTAAAGCGGACCAATCACAGCCCTTGAGGTCTGCGTCGCATGTCCCTGCTGTCGGCGTCGTTTCGACGCGTAGTCAGGATTTTTTGGAGGTGCGCGTCAAGTGACGCAGACTCTCTGCGAAGGGGGTTCGCGGCGACGCAGACTCTCTGCGTACCGACGCAGACGATTTTTCGCACGAGCATAAATCAAGCATTAGATGTGATCACCTCTTCTAGACATCTCTTGGAAATGAAAATATAATCTAATCGGCTGTAGCTATTTTGAACATAGGAATAAAATGTATAGTCCTTACTTTTGGGATGCATTAGTCTCCAAACATCAATAAGTTCATTTGCAGAGATAAATTTCTGAAGCTCTTTAGGTATCGTGGGCTTTCTCTTTGTATTAGAGCTATCCTGTGCCGTAAAGACTTGGTTCAAGTCACCAGCAAATATAATGGTTCCTGTTGTTGTATCATTGAGAGATTTTTGGATATCTTTAAGATATTTCATATTAGATGAGGGTGGATTGTATATATTGATTAATGTATATTTTTCTCCTAATATTTCACATTTGATGATCAAAAATCTACCCTCTGGATCAGCTTCTTTCGTAATTAAGGTAAATGGTACATTTTTATTAATTAAAATTCCCACTCCTCTACTTTTGGATGTAAAAGTTGATTCAAAAATCTCTCCGACCCACTGTTTTTTTAAATAGGCGGTCTCTCCTGTTTTTAAATGAAGTTCTTGCAGAAAGACAATATCGGATGATAATTTTTTCAAGTACTGCAGGACTTTTTGCTGTTTTACCCTACCCTTGATCCCATTTACATTCCATGTTGTTACATTAAATTTATTAATAGTTGTTATAATATGTCCTTTATCCATTTTCCAATTTGGTCAAGGGGTGGTAAAGAGTAGAATTGATAAGGAACCTTTTAATAAGACATACAGAAACAAATAACAGACACACTTCAGACAGGCAAAAGACGAGACATTCAACTGCATCCACACCTAGACAAACATATAAACACAACATTTTTAACACATACATTCCTAAAGCTATTTGCTGGTGGAACATGCTTTAACAAGGCCTTTGCCCCATATTGCTGCTCTGGGCTATGATCCATTATATTAACTAATATACTTCTTCAAATGAATTCATACTGGTTAGATTCTCTGATAGCCTTGGTAATAATACAAGTTTCATGGTCAATATCACCCCATTTCATCCTCAACAAGAGGGGGAAAAGAAGACTGAGAAGGAAAGAAAGCAAAACAAACCTCCCAACAATCACCCCCCCCCCCCCCCCCCCCCCCCCACACACACACACACACACACACACACCCCAACCCCGGCATATTACTCACCCAGGCACTTTCCCCAACACACCCATGCCCAGTCCACACACACACACGCATACACATCCTCTCCCCGGGTCGCCCTCCCCGCCCTCCCAACCACACCCCAGCCCCAACACACACACATACACACATCCATCCCAAACACTCACCTTCATTCACAAGATCCTACAGCCTGCACCCACCCTGCGAATACGCAGCACCCTCTTGTACCTACCCCCCAACTCACCAATCACTCCGTTACAATTCATCACACTCATCCACTCACACACACCCACACAAAAACACTCTCTCCCTTAATCATTCACACGCACACATACTCCGCGGGCGAGGTAGAGACGTTCCGGGAGAAGGGAAAACAAAGGAGGAAAAGAAGGAAAAGAAAAATAAATAAACCAAAAAATAAGGCATCCTTAACACATTGATTGCCAATTCAAGCATCAGTTAGGTTTAGTCCATACTAAAGCAAAATAGTTTCTCGATTCTTGAGCGCTCAACAAATTAAACATAGTAGCCAAACGCGTAAAAGTATTCCAGTTATCCAGCGCTCACCAGTCAACCCATAATATCTAGGCAGGTGAAAGTCTCTGAATTTTTGAGTATCAACAAAGTCAATATAGCTAGGCCCTTATTATCCAACACAAATAGTTAGACTATAGCCTCAATAGAGGGCATTCAGTCCAAAATATAACTTATTATTCACTTAAGTCCAAATAGGCTATATGTCCTCGATAGCAATCTTTTCCCCCCATTTCTTCCTTTTAACAAAACTTGCATATATAAAATAAAATAGCAATAATGATAATTATGGCAATAAAATTAAAATGTATTTGTATTCGGTTGGCCTGCTATCCATTAGAGAAGAAGGTAAAGGAAACGCAAAGATATATCCAAACCATCAAGGTGTCTTCTTAACATGTCTGTCCCGTATTAAACTCCAGAAGCCGCCTGGTCAAGTGCTGGGAATCGTTTGATTAGTTCCGTTTCTGCCTGTTGTAAGTTGGAGTAGTGCAGATCATCCTCTCCGTCCTGAACTATCAAAGTTGCTGGATACTTCATTTTAGTTGTAATCTGTAGATTATGCAGACGTTCACGCAGAGGCCAGAACACGTCCCTCTTCCTCCGTGTTTGCGCTGACATGTCCGGAACAATCCTATACTTGCTCTTATTCCCTTCCTCTGGATTTCCTTGAGTTTGTCGTTTTTTGACGGCTTTCAATATTGTAGTCTTTGTCTGGATATTAAGCACCCGAAGTAATATGCCTCGGGGACGACTTGCTTTCTCCTTCAATATTCCAAGCCGATGGGCCTTCTCCAAGTCAGCTTCCTTAAGTTTCACCCCCCATTCGGTGTTAAACAATTTCACCAAGAAAGGTATCATCTCGGCTGCTTTTTCGGAATGTTCTGGGACATCAAGAAGTTTTAGATTTTTCTCCCTTTGACGATTTTCAAGCAAATCGATGTACTCCAGAGCCTGATCAAGCTTCTTCTGCACTTCACTGGTCGAGTTTTGTTGTTTATCCAAACGGACCTCCTGATCATGCACCTCACCTGTAAGTACCTCTACCGTTTTTTCAATAGAGTCTACTCGTTTTACAAGTGACGAGAGAAGAGTGTTTGTTGCTGCGTGCATATCCAACAATTTGTCGAGTTTTTTATCCACGTCCGTTACATCAATGACACAGACCGAAGAGAAGCAGAGATTTTGTTCCTACAAAAGTTTTATTGTTTGACTAAAGTGAAACTGTAAATGTGCTCAAGTATTTAGTAAAGTTTCTATTAACTCAGTTTCAGTTTCTTATTTCTGCAGCTTTCAGTCTTTAAACTGGAGATGACATTTAACAGAACCTAGATCCGTTCACAGCAGGAAGGACTGGACTTGAGGACTCAGAGTCCCCCTCCAAAATAAAAGCACAGGCGTTCAGTAGCTGAGAGGAACTGATCCAGTTACTCTGTTGACTCGTCATTCGTCTCTGAAACATCAGAAACATCAGCGTCAATAAAAATCTATGAGTTTGTGACTCGTTAGTGAAGAAACTCAGAATGAGTCCAGTTTAGTGTCGTCACTTCTGTTGTTAATGTTCATGTTACACAGGAATCCATCAAACTGGTTATGGTCCAGTCTTCCTGGTTACGGTTTGAGTCCTGGTTACGGTTTGAGTCCTGGTTTGAGTCCAGGTTTGAGTCCAGGTTATGGTTTGAGTCCTGGTTACGGTTTGAGTCCTGGTTTGAGTCCAGGTTAGGTTTGAGTCCAGGTTACGGTTTGAGTCTAGGTTACGGTTTGAGTCCAGGTTTGAGTCCTGGTTATGGTTTGAGTCCAGGTTACGGTTTGAGTCCAGGTTTGAGTCTAGGGGCGTATTCACACCAGGAAGGTCCGTTAGTTCACTTGCTTTGGTCCGGACCAAATTTTTTTTTTTTAGTGCGGTTCGCTTTCACACTGTGATTAATTGCAACCGGACCAGAATTTATAAACAAAAACACATGTGCTAAGGTCGTTCAGCCATTGGCTGGTAAACGTATAGGCGGGGTAAAGAAGGAAGCCAAATGTCCCACGTAAATAGGCTACAATGGAGACTTTGCGTACTGTAGGTCTACTTGTTATTATGCTAGCAATATGGTTTATAAACTTACAGCTTGTGCTCGAGCGTCAAGACCGTTTGATGCAACATGAGTTTAACCATATCATGCTCGTTATTTTGCAACGGCTCATCTCTACCTAACCTACCTGCGTTTGTTTGCTTCACGTGTCTCTCTCTGTTGTGTGTGTCACTGGGCTATCCTACATTTCCCATAATGCGCGAAAACTACGGGAAACTACGGGAGCTCGTCAAATCCAAAAAGGTAGATTTTTGCAACTTGGGTCGGATCGAGGTCGGGCTGCTTTCACACCATAAAGGAACCGCACCAGGGTTCGGTAGGAACCGCTCCGAGACCACCTCCTCAGCTGGGTCTCGGTCCGCTTGTTTGGTCCGCACCAGAGTTCGAGTGATTGTATTCACACCAGTCAAAAAGGTCCGAACCAAGCAAGGAAACGAACTTGAGTTCGTTTTAATCGAACTAAACAAGGCAGGTGTGAATACACCCTAGGTTACGGTTTGAGTCCTGGTTATGGTTTGAGTCCAGGTTACGGTTTGAGTCCTGGTTATGGTTTGAGTCTAGGTTACGGTTTGAGTCCAGGTTTGAGTCCAAGTTACGGTTCGAGTCCAGGTTTGAGTTCAGGTTATGGTTTGAGTCCAGGTTTGGGTTCAGGTTTGAGTTCAGGTTATGGTTTGGGTTCAGGTAATGGTTTGAGTCCAGGTTATGGTTTGGGTTCAGGTTATGGTTTGAGTTCAGGTTATGGTTTGAGTTCAGGTAATGGTTTGAGTCCAGGTTATGGTTTGAGTCCAGGTTATGGTTTGGGTTCAGGTTATGGTTTGAGTTCAGGTTATGGTTTGGGTTCAGGTAATGGTTTGAGTCCAGGTTATGGTTTGAGTCCAGGTTTGAGTTCAGGTTATGGTTTGAGTTCAGGTAATGGTTTGAGTCCAGGTTTGAGTTCAGGTTATGGTTTGGGTTCAGGTTATGGTTTGAGTTCAGGTTATGGTTTGGGTTCAGGTAATGGTTTGAGTCCAGGTTATGGTTTGAGTCCAGGTTTGAGTTCAGGTTTGAGTCCTGGTTAGATTCAAAGGTTTAGGTCGTGATCTCGGACCCAGAAGATGCCGGTGTTAGAGAGATAATGTCCAGACGACGGGTCGGTACTAACGGTTGACACAGTGCATGTTGAGCACAGCGTACGCTCTCTTCCTGGACTCCTGGATGTACATCTGCATGAACTCCCGTCCAAACATCTCCCTGTCATCTTCATCCTCGTTGTCCTCAGCCGTCGTCTTCACCGGCAGCGCCACATCCAGAGTCAGAGGGTTGTCTCGAAAATTCACAAACCTGATCAGAGGAAAGAGACGAAAATGAAACCAACAGAAAGACACAAGACACGTCTGTGTCTGGACGGACTGACCTGAGGTTGGACATGTCCTCCATCAGTGGGGGGATGTCTCTCAGCTTGTTCTTGCTGAGGACCAATGTGTCCAGACTCGCCATCCTACTGATGCTGTCTGGAAGTCTCTCCAGCTCATTCCTCTGCAGCCACAGAGTGTGAAGCTTCTCCATCCTGAGGACAGACATGTCTCGCTGGTCATTGGCTGACAGCAGAAGTGGGCGGGGTTCAGGCTGTCTTCCACCACCTACCTGTGTATGTCGTCAGGTAAGTGCTGGATGCGGTTTCCTCCCATGTCGAGCCACTCGATAGCCGGCAGCGCCACCACGCAGTCTGGGAGGACGCTAAAGTCGTTCATGGACAGATCCAGGTGCTGCAGCCTCGTCAGGTTCCTCAGCTAAAGTTCAGTTCGACACAAGAGACCAGATCTGAAGTGCACCTGGTTTATTGGTCTGAACCTTTTCAGCAACCTGGTTTGATTCAATTCATTTTTATTTATATAGCATCAATAACAATAAAAAATGTCTCAAGACGCTGGAAGTTTGGAGACTGCCATTGGTCTGGTTTACGCTGGCTGAAGTCTGGTTCTCAGGTTTTGCACCTGGATCACTGGGGTTCTGGTTTGTACCTGTTTAGAAGCTGATTCACGTTCATACCTGGTCTGGAAGCTGGTTCAGGTCCCGGTTCATGGCCAGCTCTAGTCTCTCCAGACTCTCACAGCCGCTCAGCTCCTCAGGAACAAACTGGATTCTGTTGTAGCTCAGCAGCAGTTCCCTGAGCCGGGTCAACTTCCCTGAGACCAGAACCAGTGCATGAGAAGACTCAACGCACTGAGCTGTGGTGGCAGCTGAAACTAGTTCCACAAACCTGGATTTGTAGTTTAGAAGTTGGCGTACTCACCGATTTGTTTTGGGATCTCAGTGACCCCGTTACGAGACAAATCGAGGACCAGAAGGTTCTGGAAGCTGGAGATGAAATGTGGGATCTTCTGCAGTCCAGTTCGGTGGATCTGCCACTCCTGGACCTGGCTAAGCTGGATCAGACAGCCCGGCAAAGACTGGAGAAAGACACGAGAGACTCAGACCGGGATTGGGTCAATCATCGGTTCAGCTTGTTTTACGGTACCTTCCACTCCTCCTGCTCGATCCGGAGGACCAGCCGTCCGTCTTCAGTTTGCAGCTTCTGCTTCAGTTGAGCCAGAATCGCCCGGTCCTCCCAGACCCCAACGCTGAGTCTGGACCACAGAACCGTTTTTTTAAAAATGTGACGGAAAAATCTGAAGGCCATCCGTCATTTTGACAGATTGCAATTCACACCTTTGACCACTTGGTGGCGAGTGACCTTATTAATTGGCTCTGGTCTCTCATCGCAGTTTGTGTTCCAAACATCGCAGAACTTTTGTCAGTGCACAATTTCCTGGTACACTGATTATACTGATGCACACGTCAGAGCTCGGCTAACCATAGACATAGACATGTGTACACTATATATGTACACATGTCTATGGTCCATAGACATGTGTACATCTATAGATCCATAGACATGTGTACACTATAGATGTATATATGTCTATGTCTATGCGGCTAACGGCTACCGAAATGGAATTAGCGTACTACCGAAGCACTTCAACCCTAGTGCTGTTTACGCTAGCAGTCCCGTTCTGAGTACAGACAAGACGTGTCGGCAGCCGAAACCTTTTTTTTGTTGTTGCTGTTTTTTGTTTCCATTTAAAGTCAATACTGTTCTGAAAAAAGTAGCTTTAATGCTATTGAACATGTCTTTATTATCATTTTAAAAAATTAAAGTGACGGGTAAAAATAGATTATGAGGGATTTTTATGACCCTGTCAGTCAAAATGACCGACAACAAAAAAGTCGAGTGCAGCCTCTGGAGGGCGGAGTCTGACCTGCCTGTAGCTCCACCCCTGATTGTTCTTCTCTGCTCCTCCTCATGCTCCTCCTTCCGCCTCCTGATCCTGGTCTCCCACAGAGCTTTGATGGAGCTCACCGAGCCGAGCGCCACCACGCCCACCATGACGAGCACTTCCTGTTGACCACGTCACAGGGCGTAGGTGGACAGGTAGGACCTCTGACCTCTGACCTGCAGCCTTGTCCTCCCACTGACTGTCCTGAGACGTTATTGATGAGGACTGGTTATTAACGAGAACACATCATCATGTCTGTAGGTCGTCCAGGACAAAGCTTCACAAAAACATCTGGACTTGTGTTTCTAGAAAACATGTCTCTCACTGGGGACAGAATCAGAACAGGTTCCTCCAGGTCCAGGTCTAGGTCCAGGTGAGTATCAGATCATGACCTTCAGGTGATAAAAACCTAAACTCTCCACCAGTCATTTAAACCAGTCTTCTACAAACAGATGTCCACATGTCTTTGTCTCTGATCTGTCTTCACATCATGTTTATAGAATGTTTTAGATCTTGTTTTAGATCTTGTTTAAGGTTGTCGTGACAAAGAAACGATGCACCGTCTTTTTACCGCCCAGTAAAGGTTTGCAGCAGGAAGTTGTTCTGTACTCTGGTGTTAAAGAGTTGATGTCCACACATTGACAACTCTGTCGTGGTCTAAATGTCTATGAACCGTCTCAGAGCTGGAAAAGAAATGTGTTTCATCAAAATCACAAACGTCAGAGCTTTGAAACCAGAACAACTTCCTCTGACCAGGAAACTGATTCTGCTCCTGCAAAGATCTGCTGGGCCAATCAGATCATGTGGGCGGGGCTTAATGTGGTGATGGACAGAAGAGTAACCGTAGTCATACACGTCACCTGATTAGTTTAAATGTCTCTGACTGGTTGGAGGACGATCCACATGCTTTGAGGAGCCGTCGTGGCGTCCAGTGTTTCTACAGACTATGACCCAGACACACACAGGACAGGATAGAACAACACATGAACATTTACTTTAAAACATTAAACTAAGTTGTTAATGAAGAGTTCACGGTCTCTGTAGTAGTATTAGTATTATATATATTTACATATACACAGGTATCATGTGTTAGTCGTGGTATTAGTTGTCACCTTGTGCTCATCCAGTCCTCCATGCTTCCTCTCCTCAGCTGAAATCTGACCTCGGAGCTGGTGGTTAATTTTAACCTCCAGGTCACATGACACTGACCTGACAGTCACATGACTTCAGAGAGCTACAAATAAACCAGGTCACCTGATCAAACTCTAACAGATGAATAGAGTGTCTGTGTTTTACTGTAAATGACTCGTTTTGTGTCTTCAGCTTTATTCAGTTATTGTTTCACACGTTCCCAAAAATAGAACCCGACAGTGTTTTACAGTTTTTACATTTATTCTGTCACTAAAACACAAAGCAGGAAAAAAACAAAAAGAAACAAACACGTGACACAAACAGGAATATCCGACCGACACCATGTGACCTTTACCCAGCAGCCACCGGGACAACCAGGAAGTCCGGGAGGAAGAGAGAGAGACAGATCAGTCTGGACTGATGATCAATGTTCTGCTGGAGTTGACGGTCTGGTCCGTAAATTTAAACTCAGAGGACAGAACCAGTCTCATTAACTGATTTTGATTGGTTCAGGTTTTAGATTGGTCCATGCATATGACCCCAGATCAGAACCAGCTGGTCACCTTCAGGTTCTGTTGAAGGATCACAGCAGCAGCTTCAGGTTCATCCCAGACGGTTCTGATCCGGTCACATGAGTCAATGGACCCGACAGAACCAATGGGTTGGTTCTGATCTGAAGACAGAACGGGCCCAGTAGATCTGACCAAACAAACCGGATCAGGAGAACAGATAAAGGTGGTTCTGGACCTGGAAGATGAATCTGATCAATGTGAGGGATGATTGACCCGATCAATAAAGTGACTGACAGATACCAGCTGATCTGTGATGACTGATTAGTGTTCTGAAGCAGCAGCGTGGTCCATGAGACTCTAAACTCTAACCAATACTAATTAATACTAACCAATACTAATTAATACTAACCAATACTAACCAATACTAATTAATACTAACCAATACTAGTCAATACTAATGAATCCTGATCAATAACTGTGCCCCGTTGAGTGTAGTTGTCTAGTGAAGCTGGTTCTGTGACGGGTCAGCTGAAGGCCTGTGGGTCGGTTCTGGACCTCCATCGTCCACCAAAGAAAAAGTCAAACCAAACCAAGTTGAGTGTGTGGTCGTCATAGTAACAAGATAAACCTGGCTCAAAGGCAACGAGGAAGCAACAGGAAGTGGACAGGAAGGCCTCGAACAGAAAGACTGGGGGCGGAGCACCGTTGCCGTGGCGTCCTCCCGGGGCTGATGGGAAACCTCCTTACTTGAGGTCCAGCACCATGCTGGCTGGGTTCTCCAGGTAGTCCCTCCACAGGTTGGAGAAGCGACACATGGTGGCGCCGTCGATGATGCGGTGATCCGCCGACCAGCTCACGTTCATGATGTGAGCCCGGACCACCTGACCGTCGGCATCGAACCGCGGCAGAACCTGGAACCAGGAAGTCAGGGAGAGGTGTTAGTGGTGTTAGTAGACATGATGATGTGTTTTAATGGGCGGGGCTTAGCTGGAGGCACCACCCACACAGGATTTCGTTAGCTCTCACTCTCTGAAGTAAATGAAGCTACAGAAGGATCAGCGTAGTGTGTTATTTCCAACGTTAGCTAACTCTCTCGTGCAGTGATCCTCACTATTTTTTTCACAAGAGCCACATTGGCAGTGCAAAATCAAAAGGCGAGCCACTTTTACGACAACATACTAAGTCACCTTTGCAAGTGCATTTCTACATATAAATTGGACATCCCAGAAAAAAGAAATAACACGGCCAATACATTTTCATTTAAGACCAGATTTACTTTAATACTGGGATGAGCTGGCATGCATGTCCTTGACTTTCTTCATGTTGTATTTGTAGTTTGTAAGTCTCTCTATGGCTCTGCACTCCACTATTCGTTACAACACTGTGTCTGTCCGTCAGGTTTTTGAGCTCGTTTTTGTCCCTTTTTTATTAAAAACCGGTCCATTTTGTGTTTTACGCTAGCTAGCGGAGCTTACGTGGCCTGCCTGCAAACGTGCGCTGCGGTCAAGTTTTGTAAACAATGTCACATGCACACATTTGAAAAAATGTATTGGCTGTGTTACCACATAGTGTGTCCCATTTAGAAGTGGCCACTTTCATTCGCACTTTCCGTGATTCAGCTGCGTGAAATGTATTACTACTTATCGCCACGAGATGGCAGTTTAAGTCCGCTGTAGCATTGCCGGTAAAAAGTGGAGCGGATTGCATTCAAAGGCAAGTGGCAGTGTGATACTGTAAACTACCATGCGAGCCGCCAATTATAGCTTGACGAGCCGCGCAATGAGTAACTGTGCTCTAGAGGGAGCATCTAGAAGTTATCTAATCTAGTGACCGATCTTTAGAGGAGAAACCAAACCTACAAAAGACAAAACTTTATTTATTGTTGCTGCACACGCCAACATGTTTGATTTTTGACGAAGGCCTCGGTCCCATCCTTTGATTTTATTACATTTAACCACAGGTTTGGAGCTATTAACCTTACTCCTGTTATCAACACATCACCATGACATGTTGATAACAGGAGCCTCATATTCTGCTCTGTGGTTCCACGGTTCCTGCCTCATCAGATCTACCAGGACCAGGTATCAGACGCACTGATCTGATCATCACTGAAGACAGGAAGGAGTCTCTGAGGACTTCCTGTCTCCTGGTTGGACTCACCTGGATTTTGCCCAGCGCTCCGATGGCGACTTCAGGAGGAAGAATGACGGGTTTAGCGTACGTCCCTCCGATCTGGAGGAGAAGACTCAGGGGAGTCAGACTGAAGAGCTTCATGTTGTTGTATCATTGTTGTTTCAATGCTGTTGTGTGTTTGTGTTGCTGACGTGAGTGTCATAACGTTGTAGTGTGTTGTGTAGTTTTGTTATTGTGTTTTGCTTTGTGTCCCACCAGTCCCCTAGAACTGGATGACTGAGAACCTTCAGACATGTTGTTGTCATTGTTGTGTTGGTGCTGTCACGTAGTGTAGTTGTGGTTCTGATTGTGTAGTTGCAGACTGACCGATCCGATGTTGGACAGGGTGAAGGTTCCCCCGGTGAGCTCGTTGGTTCCCAGCTGACCAGCAGCTCCCAGCGCCTGCAGACGGTTCAGCTCCACAGCAATGTCAAAGACACTGAGCAACTGGACGTTCTTCACGTTGGGGACCAGGAGACCCTGAGACGTGTCCATCGCCAGGCCGATGTTGTGAGACGCCTGGGACACAACAAATACATACCGTCAATATTCAACACATCGGCCATCAACCATCTTAACCATCCACATCAAACAGCAACTACAGCAACCATAGCAACTACAGCAACCACAGCAACCATAGCAACCACAGCAACCACAGCAACCACAGCAACATCACCCATCCACAACCCCCTCACCTTGTATGTGATGTTCTGACATCCTTCGTCCAATGAGGCGTTCAGGATGGGAAAGTGGAGCAGACCAAGGGAAGCGGCCTGAGCCAATGAGAGCACAGCATCAGTGTCAGTACGAAGCATTCAGCCAATCAAAGGCAGTGCTGAGGCCTCACCTTGATGAAGAACGGCATGAAGCTGAGTTTGACCCCGCGACCCTCTGCTGTTGACCTCAGCTCCGACCTCAGGGACACCAGACGACTCAGGTCGACCTCGTCACAGTAACCGAAGTGAGGGATCTTCAGAGCAGCCGTCATTGTTCTCACCATCGACTTATGGAAACCTGGAGGACAGGGGACAGGGGACAGGGGACAGGGGACAGACATCTGTCAATATGAAGCCAACCAATCAATCAGCCCCATCGTGTTCACTCAGTGTGTGACCTCTGACCTTTGAGCGGCTCTGTCACGTCCTTGCCAGTGAAGACGGGTTTGGGTGTAGTGGGTAGAGGTTTCACGGCTGCCGGAGTGCTCACGGGCCTGGCAGCGGCAGCAGCAGGAGCTGGTGCCGGGGCTGGAGTCTGGATCTCCTGGAAGGGAGCCGGAGGCAAGATGGCTCCTGTTTGCTTGGCCAGGAAATTCAAGATGTCCTCCTTCAGGATCCGTCCATCTTTACCCGTCCCCACCACCTCACTGAGCTTAATCTGAGAGACACCAGACCAGAACCAGAACCAGAACCAGGTTAGACACTTCTACCATTGTGTTATGGTGGTACTACAGCTAATTAACACAACACAGCCATCTAGTAGTGACAGTTAGCTTAGCATTGATATGTAGCATGCCTTGGTGACTGGTTTCCCTGGGGAGTTCCATGTGTGAACAACATGGAGGAAATCTCCATCTTCTTCTGGATTGTATAATGATCACAATGGTAGAATGTGATGATGTCCAGGATAAATAAAATGTCCAAAGGTTGAATTGTGTGTACGTTGCCTCCTGTAGTGGAACCAGGAGGATTTTGTAGCCAGATTCACTTTCAAGAGGTAAGAACCCAACGTGGAACACTTTGGGTTCTTTGGTTCTCCACATGTCCAGATGGAGAGTGGGCCTGGTTCTATTGTTACTAGAACCTTTGTGGTATTTCTCTAAACTCTTGGTCCAGTTCTAGTCAAGGGGTTGCTGAATGAGTTCAGAATGATATCATTGCTATCAGGGTGTTTTCTACTCTCTGATCTAGAAGATGTTTTAGTTTATCACTAATTAATCAGACACAATGTTACTGACACTGAAGTCTGACCTATCATAGAGACCAGGGTCCATGGAGACCAGGGTCCATAGAGACCAGGGTCCATAGAGACCAGGGTCATAGAGACCAGGGTCCATAGAGACCAGGGTCATAGAGACCAGGCTCCATAGAGACCAGGCTCCATAGAGACCAGGGTCATAGAGACCAGGGTCCATAGAGACCAGGGTCCATGGAGACCAGGGTCATAGAGACCAGGGTCCATGGAGAGACCAGGGTCCATAGAGACCAGGGTCCATGGAGACCAGGGTCCATGGAGAGACCAGGATCCATAGAGAGACCAGGATCCATAGAGACCAGGGTCCATAGAGACCAGGGTCCATGGAGACCAGGGTCCATGGAGACCAGGGTCCATGGAGACCATGGTCATAGAGACCAGGGTCCACGGAGACCAGGGTCCACAGAGACCAGGGTCCATGGAGACCAGGGTCCACGGAGACCAGGGTCCGTAGAGACCAGGGTCCACGGAGACCAGGGTCATACAGACCAGGGTCCATGGAGACCAGGGTCCGTAGAGACCAGGGTCCACGGAGACCAGGGTCCAGAGAGACCAGGGTCCACAGAGACCAGGGTCCACAGAGACCAGGGTCCACAGAGACCAGGGACCACAGAGACCAGGGTCCATGGAGACCAGGGTCCGTAGGGACCAGGGACCACAGAGACCAGGGACCACAGAGACCAGGGACCACAGAGACCAGGGACCACGGAGACCAGGGTCCACAGAGACCAGGGACCACAGAGACCAGGGTCCATGGAGACCAGGGTCCGTAGGGACCAGGGACCACAGAGACCAGGGTCCGTAGAGACCAGGGTCCGTAGAGACCAGGGACCACAGAGACCAGGGACCACAGAGACCAGGGACCACGGAGACCAGGGTCCACAGAGACCAGGGTCCACAGAGACCAGGGACCACAGAGACCAGGGTCCACAGAGACCAGGGACCACAGAGACCAGGGACCACAGAGACCAGGGACCACAGAGACCAGGGTCAGGAACATGGACCTGGTTTATTTGGTCTGAACCATTTTCAGCAGCAGTCGGTGACTCACGTTGTTCTCTATGGCGAGGCGCCTGACGGCGGGCGTGGCCTGAGTCTTGTGACCTTTGATCTCCTGGTGGGTGTGCTCCTCTCGGGCCATGGCGGGCGTCTCCACTACGTCCTCCTCCTGGATCACCTCTGAACAGCAGCAGACGTTTGAGTCCAGCTTCATCACAGCTACAGGACACAGGTAGACGGGTGGACAGGTCGGCGGCGGTCTCACCTGAGCTCGACTCCGTCTCGATGTCCACCAGCGGTTTTCCCACAAGGGCGGTGGCGTCCACGTCGTAGTAGAGTCTCCTGATGACGCCGTCGTAGCGGCTGGTGATGGTGACGGAGGCTTTGTCACTCTGGACCTCACAGATGCTGTCGAACTGAGACACTTTGTCTCCCTCCTTCACGTACCTGAGGACGAGAGGCTCCTGAAGTCTGGGACTCTTTTATTTGTGTTCATGTTGTCGACCACGTACCACTCTTTAACCGTCACCTCCATGATGCCCTCCCCGATGTCGGACAGCTTGAACTGGACGATGGGTCCTCGGCGCGCTGAGGGGACACCAACACATGACAGACGTCACAAACCGGCCGGTCTGGATCCTCTGAGCCTCCAGGAGACACTCACCCTGTCTCACCCTGTCCTGGCAGGTTGCCACGGTAACTGCATCCTCTCCAGGACAAAACGACGAACAGACAGTTTTTTATTTTAATGGTTGAACTCACCGACAGCGACGTGCAGGGCTCTGCTGCCGAACATCTGGAGGGTCCGGTCACATCTGGAGACGAGCGGCTGCAGCGTTCTGACCGGAGCGTGAGGCCGGAAACACCGGCGCCGGTACTGATGACTCAGCTACCGGGAGGGGAGGGGAGACACTGATCAGAGGTCCGGTCCAAACAACAGACCCAGAGCCAGATGTCCTAAGACGACTAAACATCTGGACCTGGTCCAGCACAGTCAGTCATTAACATCCTCCAGCTGATGCTAAGCTAAGCTAACTGTTGCAGCATGCTAACAGAGCGGTTAGCTCATCCTCCTGTGTTTTCATTTCATTCAGAGTTAGCAATAGCATCCGAGGCTAGCCGGCTAAAGTAACGCGCTGCCCGGGCACGCGCAGAGATGACGCCCCGCTAGCATTAGCTAGCCGTTAGCAGTGAGAGCAGAACAAACGGAGCTGAAACTGAAACTTATCAAGTTTATTTTCTCACCAGCCGCCGGAAAACACTGAAGGAGCCTCTGGTCACCGCCGCCATCTTTACTCTCAGCTGCCCCTGCACGCCCCTCTCCTCAACCAATCAGCGAACAGAGTCTTCCTCTTCTGTCTCTGGCAGCTGTGAGGAACAGCGGCGCTACACTGCCACCCCGCGGCCACCAGGGGAACAGCAGCAGCAGCAGCATCAACCCTTCCCCCGTACAGGCATTTAACAGGAACCACATATGTTCTATCTTGTGTTTAATAACATAACTACAATGTTCTCAAATTCAATTCAGTACATTTTCATATTTGTTGATTAATATTATTCTAAAATACTGAAATCTGTAGCAGCGGAGAAGAAAAGATGAAATACGAAGAAGAAACTCTTCCGTTAACGTAGAGTTACAGATTACATCATGTCGTCTTTAATCCTTTAATTCCAACTGAAAACAGTAAAACATGAACATGTAAAGAATATACGTGACTAATGATCAATAACAGATTTATTTCCTCATGTTTTCACAGACAGAGCCCTGAGTCTTCACGCTGCATTCACTGCCCCTGGGTTTTATCATCATTCCACAGCCGGCTACATTTAAACCTGTCAGCGTGACATAATTGTAGATTTCTGTTTTCCCAGCAGGAGGTGAACGCAGCATTATAACAACCACTCACATAGAAGAAGAAGAAGAGGAAGAAAAAACAGAATGGTTGCCGTGGTTACTGTCCCTGACAGTGGGCGGGGCCTAGCAGAGGATTTTGTGGTAGGGGTGAAGGGGGAGGGACGAGGTGAATGCTCTGATGTCGCTGATGAGTGTGGCGTTCTGGAGCGACGGCGCCAAGGCCGGGAGGAACGTCAGCTCGCTCACCTCACCGTAGGCTGAGGACGGGGCGGGGCTTTGATCGGGGGGGTCGCTCTCCTCCACCCCAAACCCGACAACCTGACAGGAAACAGAATCATCAGAGGCGTGGCTCTCACAGGAAGTGGTTTGGTTCTGACGGTCAAACACTCACATGAACGCTGAGCTTCCTGTTGCTGGTTCTGAGGTCCATGAACCACCGGACCAGGTCCTCCTGACGGAACCGCTTCAGGGCCTCCACCTGCAGGAGACACAGATGGGTTACACACCTAGACCAGGACCGGGACCAGGATCAGAACTAGGACCAGGACCAGAACCAGGATCAGAACAAAGACTAGGACTAGGACTAGGACTAGGACCAGGACCAGGATCAGAACTAAGACTAGAACTAGGACCAGGACCAGGACCAGAACTAGGACCAGGACCGGGACCAGAATCAGAACTAAGACCAGGACAAGGACCAGGACCAGGATCAGAACTAGGACCAGGACCAGGACCAGAATCAGAACTAAGACCAGGACAAGGACCAGAACCAGAATCAGAACTAAGACTAGAACTAGTACCAAGACCAGAACTCGGACCAGGACCGGGACCAGAATCAGAACTAAGACCAGGACAAGGACCAGAACCAGGATCAGAACTAGGACCAGGACCAGGATCAGAACTAAGACTAGGACTAGGACCAGGACCAGGACCAGGATCAGAACTAAGACTAGAACTAGGACCACGACCAGGATCAGGACTAAGACCAGGATCAGAACTAAGACTAGGACTAGGACTAGGACCAGGACCAGGACCAGAACTAAGACTAGGACTAGGACCAGGACCAGAACTAAGACCAGGACTAGGACCAGGACCAGAACTAAGACCAGGACCAGGATCAGAACTAAGACTAGAACTAGGACCAGGACCAGAACTAGGACCAGGACCGGGACCAGAATCAGAACTAAGACCAGGACAAGGACCAGGACCAGGATCAGGATCAGAACTAGGACCAGGACCAGGACCAGAATCAGAACTAAGACCAGGACATGGACCAGAACCAGAACCAGAACTAAGGGCGTATTCACACCAGGAAGGTCCGTTAGTTCACTTGCTTTGGTCCGGACCAAATTTTTTTTTTTTAGTGCGGTTCGCTTTCACACTGTGATTAATTGCAACCGGACCAGAATTTATAAACAAAAACACATGTGCTAAGGTCGTTCAGCCATTGGCTGGTAAACGTATAGGCGGGGTAAAGAAGGAAGCCAAATGTCCCACGTAAATAGGCTACAATGGAGACTTTGCGTACTGTAGGTCTACTTGTTATTATGCTAGCAATATGGTTTATAAACTGAGCGCTGGAATCCCCTCTCTCTCATTTGTTTACTAAAAATCTTATATACTTCTGCATTTTTATGTGTTTTCTCCAGCATTTGAGATATCTGGACATCTGCCCAGATATCTAGGAGGCAGTGTCTCCTCAGAGCTCGGTTAAGCCACGGCTCATCTCTACCTAACCTACCTGCGTTTGTTTGCTTCACGTGTCTCTCTCTGTTGTGTGTGTCACTGGGCTATCCTACATTTCCCATAACTAGTGCAGTGCCCGTCGGAAGTATGTATTCCTATAGTGGGAGCTGAAGAAGATTTTTCAGTTGTGACCATTGTCGTGACCCATGTCTCCTCCCCACAAAGACACCTGCCCAGTTTCAAATCAGCGTGCCACAGACAGACAGACAGACACAAACTCACCAAATAAGTTAAAAGAAATTCTTGATTTATAGATAGATGATCAAATCACTCATGTTTTGTCTGTAAACTGTAAAATAACGTTGAGTCTCCGTTGCCATGGTTACCATCTAGCGTTTGAGCCAGCGCAATAATTTAGAACTGTCATCAGGAAACTGGAAATATTAGAGCGGAGAAAATCTATTTTACCGATATACATTTCTTATCCAAACAACGTCAAACTTAGCAGTGCACATCTTCGTGCCCGTAGCGAGACACCTGCCCAGTTTCAAATCAATCGGGCCAACGGTTCGCGACATATGCGTGCCACAGACAGACAGACACACACGAAAACTACGGGAGCTCGTCAAATCCAAAAAGGTAGATTTTTGCAACTTGGGTCGGATCGAGGTCGGGCTGCTTTCACACCATAAAGGAACCGCACCAGGGTTCGGTAGGAACCGCTCCGAGACCACCTCCTCAGCTGGGTCTCGGTCCGCTTGTTTGGTCCGCACCAGAGTTCGAGTGATTGTATTCACACCAGTCAAAAAGGTCCGAACCAAGCAAGGAAACGAACTTGAGTTCGTTTTAATCGAACTAAACAAGGCAGGTGTGAATACACCCTAAGACCAGGACAAGGACCAGAACCAGGATCAGAACTAGGACCAGGACCAGGACCAGGATCAGAACTAAGACTAGAACTAGGACCAGGACCAGGATCAGGACTAGGACCAGGATCAGAACTAGGACCACGACCAGGATCAGGACTAGGACCAGGATCAGAACTAGGACCAGGATCAGAACTAAAACTAGGACCAGGACCAGGACCAGGACCAGAACTAAGACCAGGACCATCTAAGGGCAGTTGTCGTCACCTCCTTGCTGAGCCGGTCGAAGACGTACTGCTGCGTGACGACCTCGAACCAGTTGCGGTCGACCTCCTCTCCCAGGTGAGCGTCCTCGCACTCCTTCAGCTTGATGAGCGCCGTCACCTGGGTCCTGAAGGCCTCGTCACTCAGAGCCGACAGACGCTCCCCGAAGCTGACCAGGAACTCCTCGATCTTCTCCTCCACAAACTCTGAGCTGGAGGAAGAACAAGAAGGTTCTGGAGTCTTTATCGTCATGGTAACAATGCAGCATCATTACAGTGACGCCAGGCGTGATTCTTGGTACTCGGTGCCAACTCAACTCCACAGACGCAAAACAGAATAAATAACAAAATAAAATAAAATATAGAGAATAGAGACAGAATAAAAACAGAACAGTGTGTGCGGCAGCCGGTTCAAGCCAGAAGAAGAAGCTTTTCACAGGTTTGTCTCATCGTCTCAGGTCGACTCACCTGAACTTGGTGGCTTGTGTTTCCACGGTGACGGAGAATCCCAGGACCCCCGAGGTGTTCCTGCAGGTCGGGTACACCTGGTACCTGGAGGTCAGAGGTCAGAGGTCAGAGGACTTAACTAATGACATGAAAACCTGAGAACATTTAGACATGGTTTAATGGTTCTGTTTGGTTCTGAAGAACTGAACAACATTTTAATGACGTTCATCGGGACCTCCTTTCTGGACTCGTTTGAACCTCGTTCAGACAACCCGGGTCAAACTGGACCACGGTCCGGTTCCGTTACAGTAAGAAGGAACAGATGAGGGTTCTCACCCCAGAGTCTCCTTGGTCCTGAGGAAGTCGAAGCAGGGCTCCTCCATGTGCATCTACCAACACAAACACTTCAGTATCATCTCACTCTGACTGATTCCTTCAGGTATTCTTTGTGTTGGTTACCATGGTTACCGGTGTGGGGCTAAGGCTCAGTGTCTGAGATCTGTTTATCAGTTCACAGGTGAAATGAAGGTCTCTGATTGGTCAAATCTGACTCATAGTTTGATGATTGGATGAACTCACCACCATCAGCTCCATCAGAGCGTGCTCCCCGAGCTGCTTCAGCCCCGACTGGAACACACAGTAACACACGTTAATACACAATAACACACAGTAACACACGTTAATACACAATAACACACAATAACACACGTTAATACACACGTTAACACACAATAACACACAATAATACACAATAACACACATTAATACACAAGAACACACAGTAACACACGTTAATACACAATAATACACAATAACACACATTAATACACAATAATACACAATAACACACATTAATACACATGTTAACACACAGTAACACACGTTAATACACAATAATACACAATAACACACATTAACACACAATAATACACAATAACACACATTAATACACAAGAACACACAGTAACACACGTTAATACACAATAATACACAATAACACACATTAATACACATGTTAACACACAGTAACACATGTTAATACACACAGTAACACACAGTAACACATGTTAATACACAATAACACACAATAATACACAATAACACACAGTAACACACGTTAATACACAATAACACACATCAACACACAGTAACACACGTTAATACACACATTAACACACAGTAATACACACGTTAATACACACGTTAACACACAGTAACACATGTTAACACACAGTAACACACGTTAATACACACGTTAACACACAGTAACACACATTAATACACACGTTAATACACAAGAACACACAGTAACACACGTTAATACACAATAACACACAATAATACACATGTTAACACACAGTAATACACAATAACACACATCAACACACAGTAACACACGTTAATACACATGTTAATACACAATAACACACAATAACACACATGAACACACAAGAACACAGTAACACACGTTAATACACACATGTTAATACACATGTTAATACACAATAATACACAATAATACACATTAACACACAGTAACACACGTTAATACACACGTTAATACACATGTTAATACACATTAACACACGTTAATACACGTTAATACACATTAATACACATTAACACACATTAACACACACATTAACACACGTTAATACACAATAACACACACATTAATATACATTAACACACACATTAATACACATTAACACACACATTAATACACATTAACACTCATTAACACACATTAACACACACATTAACACACATTAACACACACATTAACACACACATTAACACACACATTAACACATGTTAATACACAATAACACACAATAACACACATCAACACACAGTAACACATGTTAATACACATTAACACACATTAACACACATTAACACACACATTAACACACATTAACACACAGTAACACATGTTAATACACATTAACACACATTAACACACATTAACACACACATTAACACACATTAACACACAGTAACACATGTTAATACACATTAACACACATTAACACACATTAACACACACATTAACACACATTAACACACAGTAACACATGTTAATACACATTAACACACATTAACACACATTAACACACATTAACACACAGTAACACATGTTAATACACATTAACACACATTAATACACATTAACACACACATTAACACACATTAACACACACATTAACACACATTAACACACAGTAACACATGTTAATACACATTAACACACATTAATACACATTAACACACACATTAACACACATTAACACACAGTAACACATGTTAATACACATTAACACACATTAACACACATTAATACACACATTAACACACATTAACACACATTAATACACATTAATACACATTAACACACGTTAATACACATTAACACACATTAACACACATTAACACACACATTAACACACATTAATACACACATTAACACACACATTAACACACACATTAACACACATTAATACACATTAATACACACATTAACACACACATTAACACACACATTAACACACATTAACACACATTAACACACATTAATACACATTAACACACATTAATACACATTAACACACGTTAATACACATTAACACACATTAATACACATTAACACACATATTAACACACACATTAACACACATTAATACACACATTAACACACATTAACACACATTAATACATATTAACACACATTAACACACACATTAATACACACATTAATACACATTAACACACACATTAATACACACATTAATACACATTAACACACACATTAACACACACATTAATACACACATTAATACACACATTAATACACACATTAATACACACATTAACACACATTAATACACATTAACACACATATTAACACACACATTAACACACATTAACACACACATTAACACACATTAACACACATTAATACACATTAACACACATTAACACACACATTAACACACACATTAACACATTAACACACATTAACACACGTTAATACACATTAACACACATTAACACACATTAACACACATTAACACACACATTAATACTAGGGGTGTAACAGTAAACATAAGTCACGGTTCGGTACAACAGAAAAAAGCAACAACAACTCACTTCAGCTTCTTTCATTTAGTTTGAACAGACACCAATAAACTGAAAAACTAAAAACCACCTCCTGTTCTAAAGTTAAACACAAATGTATCAGGAAGGTTCTCACACAGTGAACCAACTCTCACATTATAACAGCAGACTGTCAAGAACCAAAACTGAAAATCTCTTGAAAATATTACAGAATAAATCATGAGTGTTTCAGTTCCTCCACCTCCACTTCCAGCTCCACCTCCAGCTCCAGCTCCACTTCCACCTCCACCTCCACCTCCACCTCCACCTCCACCAAACATCGTGGGCAGACAGTCTTTGTCCCGTCCACCACTCGTGTCCCATCACCGTTATGTTGCACCAGGAACCAAAGTGTTCCCACACAGGTGATTGAGATGAAGCTCCACACTTCTCTTAGTCCATCTATGATCCACACTCCCCTTTACTTTTCTTCTTCGTCTGTTTTTCTTCTTCTGTAGTCTAATAATGTTAGAGTCTCATTACCGCCACCTGGACTGAAGGGAGGACTCGACGTGACACCGCGGGACGAATACAAATACCGTTACACCCCTAGTTAATACACGGGAACACACACATTACAACACACTCAGTGTTTAGCTAACAAAACATGCTAGGTGTTAGGCACCGGTCAGGTTGGGCCACAGTGGCGGCGCGCGCGAGTGCAGCGGCTCAGGACCAACCCTCCATGTCTGACCATGCAATCTCGTTATATGATACTTGTATAATATAATGACAAATAAAGGCTCTTTTCTTTAACAGACTGAGATGTGTTCTAGAGACCAGCAGGAGCCTCCACAGTGTGAAACAGTGACACCTGGTCTCACCTGGTAATAGACGGTGACCTCAGAGTTGGCGTCTCCTTTGTTCAGAGACCTGACTTTACAGAGATGATGTTTCTGAGGAAGCTCCACCACCCTGAACAACACGGGGGCCTCTACAGGCAGCGGCTGGAACTGCAGCTTCCTGAACACACAGAGACACTTTACAAGCTCACCTGTCCTGGTTTACAGGTGTTCACATATCATATGACCTTCGTGGCTCCACCTACAGAAGAAACCTTGTTTTAGAGGTGATGTTGACTTAAAGAAAGAAAACTCACTCAGTGAAATACTGCAGAAACTCTCTGGACTCCTGTTGGAGGAAACAACATCAGTGAGATCTCAGTCAGACATGTTGGACATGAAGACTAATGACAATAATGAAATCTGGACGTAGTGACAGGTGGAGGTGGAGGTGGCGGGTGTAGAAACAGGTGGAGGGCGTAGTGACAGGTGGAGGGCGTAGTGACAGGTGGAGGGTGAAGTGACAGGTGGAGGTGGAGGTGGAGGGTGTAGTGACAGGTGGAGGTGGAGGGTGTAGAGACAGGTGGAGGGCGAAGTGACAGGTGGAGGTGGAGGGTGTAGTGACAGGTGGAGGTGGAGGGTGTAGAGACAGGTGGAGGACGAAGTGACAGGTGGAGGGTGAAGTGACAGGTGGAGGTGGAGGGTGTAGAGACAGGTGGAGGTGGAGGATGTAGAGACAGGTGGAGGGCGTAGTGACAGGTGGAGGGCGTAGTGACAGGTGGAGGGTGAAGTGACAGGTGGAGGTGGAGGGTGTAGTGACAGGTGGAGGTGGAGGGTGTAGAGACAGGTGGAGGCCGTAGAGACAGGTGGAGGGCGTAGTGACAGGTGGAGGGTGAAGTGACAGGTGGAGGTGGAGGGTGTAGTGACAGGTGGAGGTGGAGGGTGTAGAGACAGGTGGAGGGTGTAGTGACAGGTGGAGGGTGAAGTGACAGGTGGAGGTGGAGGGTGTAGTGACAGGTGGAGGGTGTAGAGACAGGTGGAGGGCGTAGTGACAGGTGGAGGGTGAAGTGACAGGTGGAGGTGGAGGGTGTAGAGACAGGTGGAGGGTGTAGAGACAGGTGGAGGGTGTAGTGACAGGTGGAGGGTGTAGTGACAGGTGGAGGGTGAAGTGACAGGTGGAGGTGGAGGGTGTAGTGACAGGTGGAGGGGGTAGAGACAGGTGGAGGTGGAGGGTGTAGAGACAGGTGGAGGGTGAAGTGACAGGTGGAGGGTGTAGAGACAGGTGGAGGTGGAGGGTGTAGTGACAGGTGGTGGTGGAGGGTGTAGAGACAGGTGGAAGGCGTAGTGACAGGTGGAGGGTGTAGTGACAGGTGGAGGTGGAGGAGGTGGAGGGTGTAGAGACAGGTGGAGGTGGAGGGTGTAGAGACAGGTGGAGGGCGTAGTGACAGGTGGAGGGTGAAGTGACAGGTGGAGGTGGAGGTGGAGGGTGTAGTGACAGGTGGAGGATGTAGTGACAGGTGGAGGGTGAAGTGACAGGTGGAGGTGGAGGTGGAGGGTGTAGTGACAGGTGGAGGATGTAGTGACAGGTGGAGGGTGAAGTGACAGGTGGAGGTGGAGGTGGAGGGTGTAGTGACAGGTGGAGGTGGAGGGTGTAAAGACAGGTGGAGGGCGTACTGACAGGTGGAGGGTGAAGTGACAGGTGGAGGTGGAGGGTGTAGAGACAGGTGGAGGGCGTAGTGACAGGTGGAGGGTGAAGTGACAGGTGGAGGTGGAGGTGGAGGGTGTAGTGACAGGTGGAGGATGTAGTGACAGGTGGAGGGTGAAGTGACAGGTGGAGGTGGAGGTGGAGGGTGTAGTGACAGGTGGAGGATGTAGTGACAGGTGGAGGTGGAGGGTGTAGAGACAGGTGGTGGAGGGTGTAGTGACAGGTGGAGGATGTCGTGACAGGTGGAGGTGGAGGGTGTAGTGACAGGTGGAGGATGTAGTGACAGGTGGAGGTGGAGGGTGTAGAGACAGGTGGAGGGCGTAGTGACAGGTGGAGGTAGTGACAGGTGGAGGGCGTAGTGACAGGTGGAGGGTGTAGAGACAGGTGGAGGGCGTAGTGACAGGTGGAGGGTGAAGTGACAGGTGGAGGTGGAGGGTGTAGAGACAGGTGGAGGTGGAGGGTGTAGAGACAGGTGGAGGGCGTAGAGACAGGTGGAGGGCGTGGTGACAGGTGGAGGTGGAGGTGGAGGGTGTAGAGACAGGTGGAGGGTGTAGTGACAGGTGGAGGGTGAAGTGACAGGTGGAGGTGGAGGGTGTAGTGACAGGTGGAGGGGGTAGAGACAGGTGGAGGTGGAGGGTGTAGAGACAGGTGGAGGGTGTAGTGACAGGTGGAGGGGGTAGAGACAGGTGGAGGTGGAGGGTGTAGAGACAGGTGGAGGGTGAAGTGACAGGTGGAGGGTGTAGAGACAGGTGGAGGTGGAGGGTGTAGTGACAGGTGGTGGTGGAGGGTGTAGAGACAGGTGGAAGGCGTAGTGACAGGTGGAGGGTGAAGTGACAGGTGGAGGTGGAGGTGGAGGTGGAGGGTGTAGTGACAGGTGGAGGTGGAGGAGGTGGAGGGTGTAGAGACAGGTGGAGGTGGAGGGTGTAGAGACAGGTGGAGGGCGTAGTGACAGGTGGAGGGTGAAGTGACAGGTGGAGGTGGAGGGTGTAGTGACAGGTGGAGGATGTAGTGACAGGTGGAGGTGGAGGTGGAGGGTGTAGTGACAGGTGGAGGATGTAGTGACAGGTGGAGGGTGAAGTGACAGGTGGAGGTGGAGGTGGAGGGTGTAGTGACAGGTGGAGGTGGAGGGTGTAAAGACAGGTGGAGGGCGTAGTGACAGGTGGAGGGTGAAGTGACAGGTGGAGGTGGAGGGTGTAGAGACAGGTGGAGGTGGAGGGTGTAGAGACAGGTGGAGGGTGTAGTGACAGGTGGAGGGTGAAGTGACAGGTGGAGGTGGAGGGTGTAGTGACAGGTGGAGGGAGTAGAGACAGGTGGAGGTGGAGGGTGTAGAGACAGGTGGAGGGTGAAGTGACAGGTGGAGGGTGTAGAGACAGGTGGAGGTGGAGGGTGTAGTGACAGGTGGTGGTGGAGGGTGTAGAGACAGGTGGAAGGCGTAGTGACAGGTGGAGGTTGAAGTGACAGGTGGAGGTGGAGGTGGAGGGTGTAGTGACAGGTGGAGGTGGAGGGTGTAGAGACAGGTGGAGGTGGAGGGTGTAGAGACAGGTGGAGGGCGTAGTGACAGGTGGAGGGTGAAGTGACAGGTGGAGGTGGAGGTGGAGGGTGTAGTGACAGGTGGAGGATGTAGTGACAGGTGGAGGGTGAAGTGACAGGTGGAGGTGGAGGTGGAGGGTGTAGTGACAGGTGGAGGATGTAGTGACAGGTGGAGGGTGAAGTGACAGGTGGAGGTGGAGGTGGAGGGTGTAGTGACAGGTGGAGGTGGAGGGTGTAAAGACAGGTGGAGGGCGTAGTGACAGGTGGAGGGTGAAGTGACAGGTGGAGGTGGAGGGTGTAGAGACAGGTGGAGGTGGAGGGTGTAGAGACAGGTGGAGGGTGTAGTGACAGGTGGAGGGTGAAGTGACAGGTGGAGGTGGAGGGTGTAGTGACAGGTGGAGGGGGTAGAGACAGGTGGAGGTGGAGGGTGTAGAGACAGGTGGAGGGTGAAGTGACAGGTGGAGGGTGTAGAGACAGGTGGAGGTGGAGGGTGTAGTGACAGGTGGTGGTGGAGGGTGTAGAGACAGGTGGAGGGCGTAGTGACAGGTGGAGGTTGAAGTGACAGGTGGAGGTGGAGGTGGAGGGTGTAGTGACAGGTGGAGGTGGAGGAGGTGGAGGGTGTAGAGACAGGTGGAGGTGGAGGGTGTAGAGACAGGTGGAGGGCGTAGTGACAGGTGGAGGGTGAAGTGACAGGTGGAGGTGGAGGTGGAGGGTGTAGTGACAGGTGGAGGATGTAGTGACAGTCGGAGGGTGAAGTGACAGGTGGAGGTGGAGGTGGAGGGTGTAGTGACAGGTGGAGGATGTAGTGACAGGTGGAGGGTGAAGTGACAGGTGGAGGTGGAGGTGGAGGGTGTAGTGACAGGTGGAGGTGGAGGGTGTAAAGACAGGTGGAGGGCGTAGTGACAGGTGGAGGGTGAAGTGACAGGTGGAGGTGGAGGGTGTAGAGACAGGTGGAGGGCGTAGTGACAGGTGGAGGGTGAAGTGACAGGTGGAGGTGGAGGTGGAGGGTGTAGTGACAGGTGGAGGATGTAGTGACAGGTGGAGGGTGAAGTGACAGGTGGAGGTGGAGGGTGTAGTGACAGGTGGAGGATGTAGTGACAGGTGGAGGTGGAGGGTGTAGAGACAGGTGGAGGTGGAGGGTGTAGTGACAGGTGGAGGATGTCGTGACAGGTGGAGGTGGAGGGTGTAGTGACAGGTGGAGGATGTCGTGACAGGTGGAGGTGGAGGATGTAGTGACAGGTGGAGGTGGAGGGTGTAGTGACAGGTGGAGGTAGTGACAGGTGGAGGGCATAGTGACAGGTGGAGGTGGAGGGTGTAGAGACAGGTGGAGGGCGTAGTGACAGGTGGAGGGTGAAGTGACAGGTGGAGGTGGAGGGTGTAGAGACAGGTGGAGGTGGAGGGTGTAGAGACAGGTGGAGGGCGTAGAGACAGGTGGAGGGCGTGGTGACAGGTGGAGGGCGTGGTGACAGGTGGAGGTGGAGGTGGAGGGTGTAGAGACAGGTGGAGGGTGTAGAGACAGGTGGAGGGCGTAGTGACAGGTGGAGGGTGAAGTGACAGGTGGAGGTGGAGGTGGAGAGTGTAGTGACAGGTGGAGGATGTAGTGACAGGTGGAGGGTGAAGTGACAGGTGGAGGTGGAGGGTGTAATGAAAGGTGGAGGATGTAGTGACAGGTGGAGGTGGAGGGTGTAGAGACAGGTGCAGGTGGAGGGTGTAGTGACAGGTGGAGGATGTCGTGACAGGTGGAGGTGGAGGGTGTAGTGACAGGTGGAGGATGTAGTGACAGGTGGAGGTGGAGGGTGTAGTGACAGGTGGAGGTAGTGACAGGTGGAGGGCGTAGTGACAGGTGGAGGTGGAGGGTGTAGAGACAGGTGGAGGGCGTAGTGACAGGTGGAGGGTGAAGTGACAGGTGGAGGTGGAGGTTGTAGAGACAGGTGGAGGTGGAGGGTGTACAGACAGGTGGAGGGCGTAGAGACAGGTGGAGGGCGTGGTGACAGGTGGAGGTGGAGGTGGAGGGTGTAGAGACAGGTGGCGGGTGTAGTGACAGGTGGAGGGTGAAGTGACAGGTGGAGGTGGAGGATGTAGTGACAGGTGGAGGTGGAGGGTGTAGAGACAGGTGGAGGGCGTAGTGACAGGTGGAGGGTGAAGTGACAGGTGGAGGTGGAGGGTGTAGAGACAGGTGGAGGGTGTAGTGACAGGTGGAGGGTGAAGTGACAGGTGGAGGTGGAGGGTGTAGTGACAGGTGGAGGGTGTAGAGACGGGGAGGTGGAGGGTGTAGAGACAGGTGGAGGGTGAAGTGACAGGTGGAGGGTGTAGAGACAGGTGGAGGGTGTAGTGACAGGTGGTGGTGGAGGGTGTAGAGACAGGTGGAAGGCGTAGTGACAGGTGGAGGGTGAAGTGACAGGTGGAGGTGGAGGTGGAGGGTGTAGTGACAGGTGGAGGAGGTGGAGGGTGTAGAGACAGGTGGAGGTGGAGGGTGTAGAGACAGGTGGAGGGCGTAGTGACAGGTGGAGGGTGGAGTGACAGGTGGAGGTGGAGGGTGTAGTGACAGGTGGAGGATGTAGTGACAGGTGGAGGGTGAAGTGACAGGTGGAGGTGGAGGTGGAGGGTGTAGTGACAGGTGGAGGATGTAGTGACAGGTGGAGGGTGAAGTGACAGGTGGAGGTGGAGGTGGAGGGTGTAGTGACAGGTGGAGGATGTAGTGACAGGTGGAGGTGGAGGTGGAGGGCGTAGTGACAGGTGGAGGGTGTAGAGACAGGTGGAGGTGGAGGGTGTAGAGACAGGTGGAGGTGGAGGGTGTAGAGACAGGTGGAGGGCGTAGAGACAGGTGGAGGGCGTAGTGACAGGTGGAGGTGGAGGTGGAGGGTGTAGTGACAGGTGGAGGTGGAGGGTGTAGAGACAGGTGAAGGGTGTAGTGACAGGTGGAGGGTGAAGTGACAGGTGGAGGTGGAGGGTGTAGTGACAGGTGGAGGTGGAGGGTGTAGAGACAGGTGGAGGGCGTAGTGACAGGTGGAGGGTGAAGTGACAGGTGGAGGTGGAGGGTGTAGAGACAGGTGGAGGTGGAGGGTGTAGAGACAGGTGGAGGGTGAAGTGACAGGTGGAGGTGGAGGGTGTAGTGACAGGTGGAGGGTGTAGAGACAGGTGGAGGGTGTAGAGACAGGTGGAGGGTGTAGTGACAGGTGGTGGTGGAGGGTGTAGAGACAGGTGGAAGGCGTAGTGACAGGTGGAGGGCGAAGTGACAGGTGGAGGTGGAGGTGGAGGGTGTAGTGACAGGTGGAGGTGGAGGAGGTGGAGGGTGTAGAGACAGGTGGAGGTGGAGGGTGTAGAGACAGGTGGAGGGCGTAGTGACAGGTGGAGGGTGAAGTGACAGGTGGAGGTGGAGGTGGAGGGTGTAGTGACAGGTGGAGGATGTAGTGACAGGTGGAGGGTGAAGTGACAGGTGGAGGTGGAGGTGGAGGGTGTAGTGACAGGTGGAGGATGTAGTGACAGGTGGAGGTGGAGGGTGTAGTGACAGGTGGAGGATGTCGTGACAGGTGGAGGTGGAGGATGTAGTGACAGGTGGAGGATGTAGTGACAGGTGGAGGGCGAAGTGACAGGTGGAGGGCGTAGTGACAGGTGGAGGTGGAGGGTGTAGAGACAGGTGGAGGGCGTAGTGACAGGTGGAGGTAGTGACAGGTGGAGGATGTAGAGACAGGTGGAGGTAGTGAAAGGTGGAGGGTGTAGTGACAGGTGGAGGGTGTAGAGACAGGTGGAGGGCGTCGTGACAGGTGGAGGTAGTGACAGGTGGAGGATGTAGAGACAGGTGGAGGTAGTGACAGGTGGAGGGTGTAGTGACAGGTGGAGGGTGTAGTGACAGGTGGAGGTGGAGGGTGTAGAGACAGGTGGAGGATGTAGTGACAGGTGGAGGTGGAGGGTGTAGTGACAGGTGGAGGTAGTGACAGGTGGAGGATGTAGAGACAGGTGGAGGTAGTGACAGGTGGAGGGTGTAGTGACAGGTGGAGGTGGAGGGTGTAGAGACAGGTGGAGGGCGTAGTGACAGGTGGAGGTAGTGACAGGTGGAGGATGTAGAGACAGGTGGAGGTAGTGACAGGTGGAGGGTGTAGTGACAGGTGGAGGTGGAGGTAGTGACAGGTGGAGGTAGTGACAGGTGGAGGGCGTAGTGACAGGTGGAGGTGGAGGGTGTAGAGACAGGTGGAGGGCATAGTGACAGGTGGAGGTGGAGGGTGTAGTGACAGGTGGAGGATTCAGTGACAGGTGGAGGGTGTAGTGACAGGTGGAGGATTCAGTGACAGGTGGAGGGTGTAGAGACAGGTGGAGGATTCAGTGACAGGTGGAGGATTCAGTGACAGGTGGAGGGTGTAGTGACAGGTGGAGGTAGTGACAGGTGGAGGATTCAGTGACAGGTGGAGGGTGTAGTGACAGGTGGAGGATTCAGTGACAGGTGGAGGGTGTAGAGACAGGTGGAGGGTGTAGAGACAGGTGGAGGGTGTAGTGACAGGTGGAGGATTCAGTGACAGGTGGAGGGTGTAGAGACAGGTGGAGGGTGTAGTGACAGGTGGAGGATTCAGTGACAGGTGGAGGGTGTAGTGACAGGTGGAGGATTCAGTGACAGGTGGAGGGTGTAGAGACAGGTGGAGGGTGTAGTGACAGGTGGAGGCGGGTACCGAGCTGGTGAAGTTCCCCTGGACCAGCCCCTCAGCGTACAGCTCCACCTTCAGCGCCGTGACGAAGCCGATCAGCTGGTGGACGGTCAGTCCTCTGCTGATCACCTGGTACTTGTGGACGACGGACCAGCGGCAGTGCTCCAGGATCAGCAGACGGACGTCTCTGCAGAGACAGAGGACATTAAACAAGAAGACGTGACGGCGGCGTGGGTCTCGGGCTCGTCCACATACTTGCCCAGTCTGTCCGGCTTGATGAGGATGTTGAAGTAGGTCTTCTTCAGCTGCTCTGAGAACATGGTGAAGACGCCCGGCTCTGCTCTGAAGTCCGTCAGGTGATCCACGATCAGCTTCAGCAGCAGCTGGAAGAGAAACAAGACCTGAAACTCACCTGGTGACTCCACTACCTGGGTCCCACTACCCAACCTTCGGACCCTTCGGACCCTCCGGACCCCCCGACCCTCCGGACCCCCCAACCCCCCGACCTTCGGACCCTTCGGACCCCCCGACCCTCCGGACCCCCCGACCCCCCAACCCCCCGACTCCCCGGACCCTCCGGACCCTCCGACCCTCCGGACCCCCCGACCCCCCAACCCCCCGACTCCTCGGACCCTCCGGACCCCCCGACCCTCCGGACCCCCCAACCCCCTGACCTTCGGACCCTTCGGACCCTCCGGACCCCCCGGACCCTCCGGACCCCCCGACCCCCCGACCTTCGGACGGTTCGGACCCTCCGGACCCCCCGACCCTCCGGACCCTCCGGACCCCCCGACACCCCGACCGTCCGGACCCCCCCCCCCGACCCTCCGGACCCCCCGACCCCCCGACCGTCCGGATCCTCCGGACCCTCCGGACCACCCGACCCCCCTCACCGGCAGCTTGTGGTTGAAGCCCTTCAGCCGGACCACCAGGCCGTGCTCTCCAGCCACCAGCTTGTACTCCAGCTGAGCCACGTCGGCTTCGTAGGCCGGCTCCGCCAAGTTATGAGCCAGGATGTTCACGAAGAGGTCGAAGAGGACCAGACTGACGAAGAGGAGAGAGACTCTTCATGGTGAGTACGACCTGAGACTCTGATTGGTTCATTGATTCATGGATCTGATGTAAACAGGTGTCATCTTACTTCTCAGGACTCTTCTGGATCATCGGGGAGATCAGGTGGAACCGGATGTAGCCTGAAACACATCAACGTCAAAGATGGCGTCACGACTTCAGAGACGTCCAGTGATTAAATAACAAACACCTTTATTCTCCTGATGACTGGAACGCACAAGAAATGATCTCAGCTCAACTATTAGAAACGGATGTTTTCAGGCTCTCAGGTTTCACCGCCCGAGGTTACACCTGGAGGTTACACCTGGAGGTTACACCTGGAGGTTACGCCTGAAGGTTACACCTGAAGGTTACACCTGGAGGTTACGCCTGGAGGTTACACCTGGAGGTTACACCTGGAGGTTACGCCTGGACGCTACACCTGGAGGTTACACCTGGACGTTACACCTGGACGTTACGCCTGGACGTTAAACCTGGAGGCTACACCTGGACGTTACACCTGGAGGTTACACCTGGACGCTACACCTGAAGGTTACACCTGGAGGTTACGCCTGGAGGTTACACCTGGAGGTTACACCTGGAGGTTACACCTGGACGCTACACCTGGAGGCTACGCCTGGAGGTTACACCTGGACGTTACGCCTGGACGTTAAACCTGGAGGCTACACCTGGACGTTACACCTGGAGGTTACACCTGGACGCTACACCTGGAGGCTACACCTGGACGTTACACCTGGACGTTACGCCTGGACGTTAAACCTGGAGGTTACACCTGGACGTTACACCTGGAGGTTACGCCTGGACGTTACGCCTGGACGTTACGCCTGGACGTTACACCTGGACGTTACGCCTGGACGTTAAACCTGGAGGTTACGCCTGGACGTTACACCTGGACGTTACGCCTGGACGTTACGCCTGGACGTTACACCTGGACGTTACGCCTGGACGTTACGCCTGGACGTTACACCTGGAGGCTACACCTGGACGTTACGCCTGGACGTTACACCTGGAGGTTACGCCTGGACGTTACACCTGGACGTTACACCTGGAGGTTACGCCTGGACGTTACACCTGGAGGTTACGCCTGGACGCTACGCCTGGACGCTACGCCTGGAGGTTACACCTGGACGTTACACCTGGAGGCTACACCTGGAGGCTACACCTGGAGGTTACACCTGGACGCTACACCTGGACGCTACGCCTGGAGGTTACACCTGGACGTTACACCTGGAGGTTACGCCTGGACGTTACACCTGGACGTTACACCTGGAGGCTACACCTGGAGGCTACACCTGGAGGTTACGCCTGGACGCTACGCCTGGACGCTACGCCTGGAGGTTACACCTGGACGTTACACCTGGAGGCTACACCTGGAGGTTACACCTGGAGGTTACACCTGAAGGTTACACCTGGAGGTTACGCCTGGAGGTTACGCCTGGACGCTACGCCTGGACGTTACACCTGGAGGCTACACCTGGAGGCTACACCTGGAGGTTACACCTGGACGCTACACCTGGACGCTACACCTGGAGGTTACACCTGGCAATACACTTGGAGGTTACACCTAGACGTTACACCTGGACGTTACACCTGGACGTTACACCTGAACGTTACACCAGAGGTTACACGCAGACATTACACCTGGATGTTACACCTGGAGGTTACGGTTGGGTGCTGACAGACTCACCTTTCGGGATCTTGAACTTGTTGTCCTTCTTGTACCACAGCCCGCCTCGCTTGTCGTTAACAATCCTGACAGGAAACTCAGAGTCTGGACAGTCCGACGGTTTCAGGGCAAAGTCTGTCGCTGCAGAAGAAGAAGAAATATAAACATTATAAATCTGGATCAATACAAAGACTAACTGTGAAACCTGGTCCAGCTCTGTCTGTCCACACCGACCAATGAACTGGTTCTCAGCAGGAAGGTAGAGGTCGGGGTTCAGGTCAAAGTCTCCCGTCCAACGTTGAGTCCACTCATCTGGGATATCTGATGAACAAAACGAACACACACACATATTAAAACAACTTCAGATTCTCCTGCTCTCCAGGATCAGAAAGCTGCACCTGAACGCACCACAAAGACTACAGCCATCAACCAGCTGATTCATAAGATCTACACCTTCAGACCAGCAGGGGGCAGTAGTGTGGATTCATCGCTCAAGAGAGGAAACAGGAAGAGGTACTGTTAGCAGGGAGGCTAGGAAGAGGTACCGTTAGCTGCGAGGCTAGGAAGAGGTACTGTTAGCTGCGAGGCTAGGAAGAGCTACTGTTAGCAGGGAGGCTAGGAAGAGGTACCGTTAGCTGCGAGGCTAGGAAGAGGTACTGTTAGCTGCGAGGCTAGGAAGAGGTACCGTTAGCTGCGAGGCTAGGAAGAGCTACTGTTAGCAGGGAGGCTAGGAAGAGGTACCGTTAGCTGCGAGGCTAGGAAGAGCTACTGTTAGCTGCGAGGCTAGGAAGGGTCGTACAGAACTAGCCTCTTCTAAATCAGCTGGTCAGCTGGTCTTCTTTCATGGTGGTTAGTGAGGAGTCGTACCTTCGCTGCTGTAGCTGGTACCGAACCATTTCTCTTTGAGTGAACAGCGACCTTCATTCTCTGGAGACAGCAGCAGTAGGTTAGCTCTGGTGGGCGTCAGTAGGGACAGAGCAGCGCTGATCACCTGAACACAACACAACACAAACGCTGAGCACCTGAACACAACACAAGCACTGAGCACCTGAACACAACACAACACAAACACTGATCACCTGAACACAACACAACACAAACACTGATCACCTGAACACAACACATCACACACGCTGAGCACCTGAACACAACACACACGCTGAGCACCTGAACACAACACAACACAAACACTGATCACCTGAACACAACACAACACAAGCACTGAGCACCTGAACACAACACAACACAAACACTGAGCACCAGGGGGGTATTCCAGAAAGCAGGTTTACTGGCTTAACTGGATATGTAAACCCAGAGTTAGCGGTAAACCTGGGATTTCGGTTCCAGAACGCTCAAATATGATCAGGCTATGTAAGTAACTATGGTAACATAGGCTCTGAACTTAACTGGGTATGTAAACCCAGAGTTAGCGGTAAACCTGGGATTTCGGTTCCAGAACGCTCAAAAATGATCAGGCTATGTAAGTAACTATAGTAACATAGGCTCTGAACTTAACCTGGTAGGGGTAGGTTTTGTTCAGGTTATGTTCGGGTATTTAAGTGCACGTTCAGCCAGACCGCTGTTTCCACACTTGTCACACAATGACGTTTCCTTTTGAGGAAGATCCAGTTGACATTGAAGCACAAATCATTCGGGCTATTCACCGTGAGAGGATATAAGACCACGACTTAATATCCTTTCTTTTCCTGATGAGTTTTTGCCAGAGCGCTACTGTTTTTCTGCGGAATCTTTAATATATTTAAACAACATTCTCCATCCCCACATTTCGAACGTTACGCATCGTGGATTCGCTCATCGTAATTGTTGCGCGCGCGTGCGGGCTCCACCACTCCACCTCCACCTACAACTGAGAAGTTCATAAATTGGTCATTTTCGAACTTGCAAGGCTACACAAATTAGACATAAGTGATTTAGGCGTAGGCCTATTAGGGAAAATGCATTGCACTTGTTAATTTTGCTCCTCCTGGGAGGTTGAGGGCTCCGATGACGTGCCCCCAGAAATCCCCTCCATCATCGGACGCCCTCGATTGATACTGATCGCCAACTCCTCCACAGGGGTGAGGGGGGACACCGCTGGCCCAGAACCGGTCTTCCTCTCTTCTGCTTTCTTCCTATTGGCTTTGAAATGAATGTAACTTGTTGCAATATGGCAATTCAAGAATATAATACTGGATAAGTGATGTCTAAGATGATGCACCCAGATATATCTTACCAACTTGGACAATGTTTTTATATTTTGTTTTGACCTGCGGCCACGTTCTCTTGAGGGCGGTCGGGTTACATCTAATTAAAAATAATACAATATATGACAAGGTAGTCTATAGTATAAGAAAGTCTCATACAAAGCAGTTAATATGTAGCCTAATATCTACTGAATTATTGTGCTTCTGACACATTAATGTGCTATAGCCTACTAAACTTACGCATTTACGCGGTCGGCAATTCTCTGCCAAGCAAGATCTCGTTCCTTGGCAGACGCGCAAGTATTGCTTTTTTTCGTGATTATCGCTCTTTCCTCCTCGTACGCCTCGAGCAGAACTTGCTGCTCCGCTTCAGAAAAATAGGCTGCTCTGCGCTTTGCCATTTTTACTCATGGTTTCGACTCTCAATAGATGATGCCTTTATAACTTCACCGTGATCGCGCACAACTCTGGGTTAAACAATCCGGGGTTGATTGAACTGATTGCTAACCGGTGTTTTGGAACCGACAGCTCGGGTTTAGTCGCCTCAGGTTCAGACAACCCAGAGGTTAAGTTTTATCTCAGTGTTTGTTAAACCTGCTTTCTGGAATACCCCCCTGAACACAACACAACACAAACACTGATCACCTGAACACAACACATCACACACGCTGATCACCTGAACACAACACATCACACACGCTGATCACCTGAACACAACACAACACACACGCTGAGCACCTGAACACAACACACACGCTGATCACCTGAACACAACACAACACAAACACTGATCACCTGAACACAACACAACACACACGCTGAGCACCTGAACACAACACACGCTGATCACCTGAACACAACACACACGCTGATCACCTGAACACAACACAACACAAACACTGATCACCTGAACACAACACACGCTGATCACCTGAACACAACACACACGCTGATCACCTGAACACAACACAACACAAACACTGATCACCTGAACACAACACATCACACACGCTGAGCACCTGAACACAACACACACGCTGAGCACCTGAACACAACACAACACAAACACTGATCACCTGAACACAACACAACACAAACACTGATCACCTGAACACAACACAACACACACGCTGAGCACCTGAACACAACACAACACACACACTGATCACCTGAACACAACACATCACACACGCTGAGCACCTGAACACAACACACACGCTGAGCACCTGAACACAACACAACACACACACTGATCACCTGAACACAACACAACACACACGCTGAGCACCTGAACACAACACAAACACTGATCACCTGAACACAACACAACACAAACACTGATCACCTGAACACAACACAACACACACGCTGAGCACCTGAACACAACACAACACACACACTGATCACCTGAACACAACACAACACAAACACTGATCACCTGAACACAACACATCACACACGCTGAGCACCTGAACACAACACACACGCTGAGCACCTGAACACAACACAACACAAACACTGATCACCTGAACACAACACAACACAAACACTGATCACCTGAACACAACACAACACACACGCTGAGCACCTGAACACAACACAACACACACACTGATCACCTGAACACAACACAACACACACGCTGAGCACCTGAACACAACACAACACACACGCTGAGCACCTGAACACAACACAACACACACACTGATCACCTGAACACAACACAACACACACGCTGATCACCTGAACACAACACAACACACACACTGAGCACCTGAACACAACACAACACACACGCTGAGCACCTGAACACAACACAACACAAACGCTGATCACCTGAACACAACACAACACACACGCTGAGCACCTGAACACAACACAAACACTGATCACCTGAACACAACACAACACACACGCTGATCACCTGAACACAACACAACACACACGCTGAGCACCTGAACACAACACAACACACACACTGAGCACCTGAACACAACACAACACACACGCTGAGCACCTGAACACAACACAACACAAACGTTGATCACCTGAACACAACACAACACACACGCTGAGCACCTGAACACAACACAAACACTGATCACCTGAACACAACACAACACAAACGCTGAGCACCTGAACACAACACAACACACACGCTGAGCACCTGAACACAACACAAACACTGATCACCTGAACACAACACAACACACACACTGAGCACCTGAACACAACACAACACACACGCTGAGCACCTGAACACAACACAACACAAACGTTGATCACCTGAACACAACACAACACACACGCTGAGCACCTGAACACAACACAAACACTGATCACCTGAACACAACACAACACAAACACTGATCACCTGAACACAACACAACACACACGCTGAGCACCTGAACACAACACAACACACACGCTGATCACCTGAACACAACACAACACAAGCACTGAGCACCTGAACACAACACAACACAAACGCTGAGCACCTGAACACAACACACACGCTGAGCACCTGAACACAACACAACACACACACTGAGCACCTGAACACAACACAACACACACGCTGAGCACCTGAACACAACACAACACAAACGCTGAGCACCTGAACACAACACACGCTGATCACCTGAACACAACACAACACACACGCTGAGCACCTGAACACAACACAAACACTGATCACCTGAACACAACACAACACAAACACTGATCACCTGAACACAACACATCACACACGCTGAGCACCTGAACACAACACAACACAAACGCTGATCACCTGAACACAACACATCACACACGCTGATCACCTGAACACAACACAAACACTGATCACCTGAACACAACACAAACACTGATCACCTGAACACAACACAACACACACGCTGATCACCTGAACACAACACAACACACACGCTGAGCACCTGAACACAACACAACACACACACTGAGCACCTGAACACAACACAACACACACGCTGAGCACCTGAACACAACACAACACAAACGTTGATCACCTGAACACAACACAACACACACGCTGAGCACCTGAACACAACACAAACACTGATCACCTGAACACAACACAACACAAACGCTGAGCACCTGAACACAACACAACACACACGCTGAGCACCTGAACACAACACAAACACTGATCACCTGAACACAACACAACACACACACTGAGCACCTGAACACAACACAACACACACGCTGAGCACCTGAACACAACACAACACAAACGTTGATCACCTGAACACAACACAACACACACGCTGAGCACCTGAACACAACACAAACACTGATCACCTGAACACAACACAACACAAACACTGATCACCTGAACACAACACAACACACACGCTGAGCACCTGAACACAACACAACACACACGCTGATCACCTGAACACAACACAACACAAGCACTGAGCACCTGAACACAACACAACACAAACGCTGAGCACCTGAACACAACACACACGCTGAGCACCTGAACACAACACAACACACACACTGAGCACCTGGGGGGTATTCCAGAAAGCAGGTTTACCGCTAACTCTGGGTATGTAAACCCAGAGTTAGCGGTAAACCTGGGATTTCGGTTCCAGAACGCTCAAATATGATCAGGCTATGTAAGTAACCATGGTAACATAGGCTCTGAACTTAACTGGGTATGTAAACCCAGAGTTAGCGGTAAACCTGGGATTTCGGTTCCAGAACGCTCAAAAATGATCAGGCTATGTAAGTAACCATGGTAACATAGGCTCTGAACTTAACCTGGTAGGGGTAGGTTTTGTTCAGGTTATGTTCGGGTATTTAAGTGCACGTTCAGCCAGACCGCTTTTTCCACACTTGTCACACAATGACGTTTCCTTTTGAGGAAGATCCAATTGACATTGAAGCACAAATCATTCGGGCTATTCACCGTGAGAGGGTATAAGACCACGACTTAATATCCTTTCTTTTCCTGATGAGTTTTTGCCAGAGCACTACTGTTTTTCTTCGGAATCTTTAATATATTTAAACAGCATTCTCCATCCCCACATTTCGAACGTTACGCATCGTGGATTCGCTCATCGTAATTGTTGCGCGTGCGATAGCCTATTGCACAACATTGCAACGTTGCGCAATGAATTAGTTCCTGCTATTGAGGAGCAGATAGGAACACATTCAGCAACTTGACATCAGAGATGGTCAAAGAATGCGTGATGAAATCTGTCACAATCACTTCAACCAAAAAAAATAAAATAAATGCACGTAAGACTGTTTCACACATTTATTTGCCCATTGCGTGTTTCATGGCCTGAAAAGAGAAAACACTTCATTATAGAGCAAATGTTCTGATCCAGTGTTCTCATGCACTGACAGAAAACATGAAGAAACTATGCTCTAGTCTCTGCACAGCATTTCTTTACCTCGATTCCTCCTTGACTGCTGATAATGTCTATTCATCCTCCTATTATTTATATGAACGGTAATATTGGCTATAAATTGGTCATTTTCGAACATGCAAGGCTACACAAATTAGACAGAAGTGGGCCTATTAGGGTAAATACATTGCACTTGTTCATTTTGCTCCTCCTGGGAGGTTGAGGGCTCCGATGACGTGCCCCCAGGAATCCCCTCCATCATCGGACGCCCTCGATTGATACTGATCGCCAACTCCTCCACAGGGGTGAGGGGGGACACCGCTGGCCCAGAACCGGTCTTCCTCTCCTCTGCTTTCTTCCTATTGGCTTTGAAATGAATGTAACTTGTTGCAATATGGCAATTCAAGAATATAATACTGGATAAGTGATGTCTAAGATGATGCACTCAGATATATCTTACCAACTTGGACAATGTTTTTATATTTTGTTTTGACCTGCGGCCACGTTCTCTTGAGGGCGGTCGGGTTACATCTAATTAAAAATAATACAATATATGACAAGGTATTCTATAGTATAAGAAAGTCTCATACAAAGAAGTTAATATGTAGCCTAATATCTACTGAATTATTGTGCTTCTGACACATTAGTGTGCTATATCCTACTAAACTTACGCATTTACGCGGTCGGCAATTCTCTGCCAAGCAAGATCTCGTTCCTTTTATTGCTTTTTTCGTTATTATCGCTCTTTCCTCCTCGTACGCCTCGAGCAGAACTTGCTGCTCCGCTTCAGAAAAATAGGCTGCTCTGCGCTTTGCCATTTTTAATCATGGTTTCGACTCTCAATAGATGATGCCTTTATAACTTCGCCGTGATCGCGCACAACTCTAGGTTAAACAATCCGGGGTTGATTGAACTGATTGCAAACCGGTGTTTTGGAACCGACAGCTCGGGTTTAGTCGCCTCAGGTTCAGACAAGCCAGAGGTTAAGTTTTATCTCAGTGTTTGTTAAACCTGCTTTCTGGAATACCCCCCTGAACACAACACAACACACACGCTGAGCACCTGAACACAACACAACACAAACGCTGAGCACCTGAACACAACACACGCTGATCACCTGAACACAACACAACACACACGCTGAGCACCTGAACACAACACAAACACTGATCACCTGAACACAACACAACACAAACACTGATCACCTGAACACAACACAAACACTGATCACCTGAACACAACACAACACAAACACTGATCACCTGAACACAACACAAACACTGATCACCTGAATCTGACTGAATGGATGTGACATGTTTTAAACAGAGTCTTCTATTCTATTTTAATCTGATAATAGTTTTTTAAACCCTACTCGTTACCTGCGGCTCGTACTCAAACATGAGTTGGTCTCCTGTCAGGAAGTCCTGTTTAGGGAACAGCTGCATGTTCTCACAGATGTTCTCCACAAACTCAATGGGATCCGTCTGTCAGGAACATGAGAACAGGAGGTTAAAGAGACAAATAAAGCTGACGGATGACATTCATTAACGATTATATTCATTAATGTGAATGTTCAGGTTGAATCAGTGTCTCTGAGATGTTTCAGTATAAATAAAAATGATTTCTCCTCTGACACGTGAAACCATACCTGCTCCTGATAGTGGAACTCGTTGGCTTCAATCTTCTGAATTTCCTCATAGATCCTTAAAGAACATAAATAGTTAAAGCAACAAGAACAGACAGAAGAGTCTTATATTAAATAACAATTAAAGGCGAACTAGCGCCCAGGGAACAGGTTTAAAAGGCTGAGCTAATGCTAATGCTAATGCTAACCTCTGCTGAGGACCTAGAGTCTGCAGCATCTTCAGGTACTGGAACACAAAGTGGACCACCTGCACACAACAGTCACAACTTGAGAGATGACCAACACGTCTCCACCAATCAGAGCTTCAGACCCGTTGCCATGGTTACAGATGGTGCTGAGACATGATATGAGACGGGCTGTGGGTACCTGGTAGAAGTTCTGGTAGCCCTGGTCGGTGAGGGTGATGGAGATGGAGAAGATGGAGTAGGTGGTGTTCTGGTCGAAGCCCGTCTCACTGTTCCCTCCAAACAGAGCCAGAGCCCAGCACCTGAGGCACCAAACAAGATCAGTCTCATCCATCAGTCTCATCTGATTCATCCATCAGTCTCATCCATCAGTCTCATCCATCAGTCTCATCTGATTCATCCATCAGTCTCATCCATCAGTCTCATCCATCAGTCTCATCTGATTCATCCATCAGTCTCATCTGATTCATCCATCAGTCTCATCCATCAGTCTCATCTGATCCATCAGTCTCATCTGATTCATCCATCAGTCTCATCTGATTCATCCATCAGTCTCATCCATCAGTCTCATCTGATTCATCCATCAGTCTCATCCATCAGTCTCATCCATCAGTCTCATCCATCAGTCTCATCTGATTCATCCATCAGTCTCATCTGATTCATCCATCAGTCTCATCTGATTCATCAGTCTCATCCATCAGTCTCATCCATCAGTCTCATCTGATTCATCCATCAGTCTCATCCATCAGTCTCATCCATCAGTCTCATCTGATTCATCCATCAGTCTCATCAGTCTCATCCATCAGTCTCATCTGATTCATCCATCAGTCTCATCTGATTCATCCATCAGTCTCATCAATCAGTCTCATCTGATTCATCCATCAGTCTCATCCATCAGTCTCATCAATCAGTCTCATCCATCAGTCTCATCAGTCTCATCCATCAGTCTCATCCATCAGTCTCATCTGATTCATCCATCAGTCTCATCTGATTCATCCATCAGTCTCATCCATCAGTCTCATCTGATTCATCCATCAGTCTCATCCATCAGTCTCATCTGATTCATCCATCAGTCTCATCCATCAGTCTCATCTGATTCATCCATCAGTCTCATCCATCAGTCTCATCCATCAGTCTCATCTGATTCATTCATCAGTCTCATCCATCAGTCTCATCTGATTCATCCATCAGTCTCATCCATCAGTCTCATCCATCAGTCTCATCTGATTCATCCATCAGTCTCATCCATCAGTCTCATCCATCAGTCTCATCTGATTCATTCATCAGTCTCATCCATCAGTCTCATCCATCAGTCTCATCTGATTCATCCATCAGTCTCATCCATCAGTCTCATCTGATTCATCCATCAGTCTCATCTGATCCATCAGTCTCATCTGATTCATCCATCAGTCTCATCTGATTCATCAGTCTCATCTGATCCATCAGTCTCATCTGATTCATCCATCAGTCTCATCTGATCCATCAGTCTCATCTGATTCATCCATCAGTCTCATCTGATCCATCAGTCTCATCTGATCCATCAGTCTCATCTGATTCATCCATCAGTCTCATCCATCAGTCTCATCTGATTCATCCATCAGTCTCATCCATCAGTCTCATCCATCAGTCTCATCCATCAGTCTCATCCATCAGTCTCATCTGATTCATCCATCAGTCTCATCTGATTCATCCATCAGTCTCATCTGATTCATCAGTCTCATCCATCAGTCTCATCCATCAGTCTCATCTGATTCATCCATCAGTCTCATCCATCAGTCTCATCCATCAGTCTCATCTGATTCATCCATCAGTCTCATCTGATTCATCCATCAGTCTCATCCATCAGTCTCATCTGATTCATCCATCAGTCTCATCTGATTCATCCATCAGTCTCATCTGATTCATCCATCAGTCTCATCCATCAGTCTCATCTGATTCATCCATCAGTCTCATCCATCAGTCTCATCAATCAGTCTCATCTGATTCATCCATCAGTCTCATCAATCAGTCTCATCCATCAGTCTCATCAGTCTCATCCATCAGTCTCATCCATCAGTCTCATCTGATTCATCCATCAGTCTCATCTGATTCATCCATCAGTCTCATCCATCAGTCTCATCTGATTCATCCATCAGTCTCATCCATCAGTCTCATCTGATTCATCCATCAGTCTCATCTGATCCATCAGTCTCATCTGATTCATCAGTCTCATCTGATCCATCAGTCTCATCTGATTCATCCATCAGTCTCATCCATCAGTCTCATCTGATTCATCCATCAGTCTCATCCATCAGTCTCATCAATCAGTCTCATCCATCAGTCTCATCTGATTCATCCATCAGTCTCATCTGATTCATCAGTCTCATCAGTCTCATCAATCAGTCTCATCAATCAGTCTCATCTGATCAATCAGTCTCATCTGATTCATCAGTCTCATCTGATCCATCAGTCTCATCTGATTCATCCATCAGTCTCATCCATCAGTCTCATCTGATTCATCCATCAGTCTCATCAATCAGTCTCATCTGATCAATCAGTCTCATCTGATTCATCCATCAGTCTCATCTGATTCATCCATCAGTCTCATCCATCAGTCTCATCTGATTCATCCATCAGTCTCATCCATCAGTCTCATCAGTCTCATCCATCAGTCTCATCTGATTCATCCATCAGTCTCATCCATCAGTCTCATCCATCAGTCTCATCTGATTCATCCATCAGTCTCATCTGATCCATCAGTCTCATCTGATTCATCAGTCTCATCTGATCCATCAGTCTCATCTGATTCATCCATCAGTCTCATCCATCAGTCTCATCTGATTCATCCATCAGTCTCATCCATCAGTCTCATCAATCAGTCTCATCCATCAGTCTCATCCATCAGTCTCATCCATCAGTCTCATCTGATTCATCCATCAGTCTCATCCATCAGTCTCATCTGATTCATCCATCAGTCTCATCCATCAGTCTCATCTGATTCATCCATCAGTCTCATCTGATTCATCAGTCTCATCAGTCTCATCAATCAGTCTCATCAATCAGTCTCATCTGATCAATCAGTCTCATCTGATTCATCAGTCTCATCTGATTCATCCATCAGTCTCATCTGATTCATCCATCAGTCTCATCTGATTCATCCATCAGTCTCATCCATCAGTCTCATCTGATTCATCCATCAGTCTCATCTGATTCATCCATCAGTCTCATCTGATTCATCAGTCTCATCTGATCCATCAGTCTCATCTGATTCATCAATCAGTCTCATCCATCAGTCTCATCTGATTCATCCATCAGTCTCATCTGATTCATCAGTCTCATCAGTCTCATCCATCAGTCTCATCTGATTCATCAGTCAGTCTCATCTGATTCATCAGTCAGTCTCATCTGATTCATCAGTCTCATCAGTCTCATCCATCAGTCTCATCTGATTCATCAGTCAGTCTCATCTGATTCATCAGTCTCATCAGTCTCATCCATCAGTCTCATCTGATTCATCAGTCAGTCTCATCTGATTCATCAGTCTCATCTGATCCATCAGTCTCATCTGATTCATCAGTCAGTCTCATCTGATTCATCAGTCAGTCTCATCTGATTCATCAGTCTCATCTGATTCATCAGTCTCATCTGATTCATCAGTCAGTCTCATCTGATTCATCAGTCTCATCTGATTCATCCATCAGTCTCATCTGATTCATCCATCAGTCTCATCTGATTCATCCATCAGTCTCATCTGATTCATCAGTCAGTCTCATCTGATTCATCAATGTACAAATTCATGTATTTTCATGACTCACTTCTTCCTGAGTAGAGACAGGATGCTGCCGGCTCCCTCATGTCCGATCAACCAGGAAATGTAATGAAGAGGTTTCACTCTGAAACAAGGTCAGAAACAGACTCACCTGCAGGTCAGAAACAGACTCACCTGCAGGTCAGAAACAGACTCACCTGTAGTATTTTCCCTGTGGAGGTACGGCCCAGCTGATGGTCAGAGCATGAACCTTTCTCACAGGAACGACTGAAACACATGAAGAGATTCACAGATGACCTGAATGATTCTTTAAAGTTTTAATCTCCTGACAGCCCTCACATAAAAACCTGATTAGAATATAAACGATTAATAATATTAATAATAATAATAATAATAATAATGATGGTGATGATGATGATGGTGATGATGATGATGACCTCTGTAGAGCTTGTTGAAGGCTGGCGTGTCAAACGGCTGCTGGAGGTGAGAGAAGTCTGGTCGAGGTTCACAACTGGAAACAACACAACATGTTCACTTCCTGGTGTCTTTCACTGTGTGTATGTGTATATGTGTATATACAGTATGTGTGTTGTGTTGTGTATATGTGTATATGTGTATATACAGTATGTGTGTTGTGTATATGTGTATATATAGTATGTGTGTTGTGTATATGTGTATATACAGTATGTGTGTTGTGTATATGTGTACAGTATGTGTGTTGTGTTGTGTATATGTGTATATACAGTATGTGTGTTGTGTGTATATGTGTATATACAGTATGTGTGTTGTGTATATGTGTATATACAGTATGTGTGTTGTGTGTATATGTGTATATACAGTATGTGTGTTGTGTGTATATGTGTATATGTGTATATACAGTATGTGTATATGTGTATATGTGTATATACAGTATGTGTGTTGTGTATATGTGTATATACAGTATGTGTGTTGTGTATGTGTGTATATGTGTATATACAGTATGTGTATATGTGTATATGTGTATATACAGTATGTGTGTTGTGTATATGTGTATATACAGTATGTGTGTTGTGTATATGTGTATATACAGTATGTGTGTTGTGTATGTGTGTATATACAGTATGTGTATGTGTGTATATGTGTATATACAGTATGTGTATATGTGTATATGTGTATATGTGTATATACAGTATGTGTGTTGTGTTTTCTCACTTGTTGGGGACCGTGATGAAGATGTCTCTGACCCACTGCTCCAGAGTGTCCAGAGTCTCTAAACAACAACAGTGTCAGGTTAACATTCACACATTAGCATACGGCGCTAACACGCTAATGTGTGAACTACAACGAGCAGCTGAGTAATATCTGGAGGTATTAAGAGTTTCACAGTTCTCATGAAGATGTTTCTGAGTCTCTACCTCTGGACTGAACGGCGAGCGTCATGTAGTGAGCAGAGTAATATCTCCTCCAGAAGTCTCTGAGCCGCTGGTACGTGTTGATCTGCTTCTCTCTGGGCTCGTGTTTTAATGTCTGAGCGTTTCCTGGAGGGAGAAACAGAGGCGGAGTCAGACCGTCATCATCATCAGTCCGGTCACATGTGTTGATTACTGCTGTCTGTGCCTTCTAAAGACCAGACCAGGTACACAGACCTGTCTGGTATACAGGTATATAGACGGGTCTGTATACCTGTATACCAGACAGGTATACAGACCCGTCTGGTATACAGGTATATAGACGGGTCTGTATACCAGACAGGTATACAGACCCGTCTATATACCTGTCTGGTATACAGGTATATAGACGGGTCTGTATACCAGACAGGTATACAGACCCGTCTATATACCTGTCTGGTATACAGGTATATAGACGGGTCTGTATACCTGTATACAGACCCGTCTATATACCTGTCTGGTATACAGGTATACAGACCCGTCTATATACCTGTATACAGGACAGGACAACCTGGATGGAATCAGACTGAACCAAGAGAAGAGGTTGGAAACACCTTGGACTTATCTCTCTGAGCTCCTCAGATTCAGTTCAGACTTCAGAGTCTCATCATGGATTCAGATTAACACAGCTCATTGTTTTCAACACATCTGTTAATCTGATCTGATTCGTTTAGTCGTATCAAAAACATGGAGGCCGGAGCAGAAATAAATAAACAGGTCATCTGAAGCCAAGCAGAGGTTAAAGAAGCTTTAGTTCAGACTGAGAACATTCAAAAATAAGAAATGATGAACATGCAGAGAGACAGCTTTGATTAAAGTTATTAACATTAATTCATTTAAACTGGTTCTGATGTCATGACCTCAGTCTGGCTGGAGGTCAGGAAACCAGGAAGTGATGAAAGAAAGGAACGAAAGAAGACGATGAAAGTGTGGTGAATAATTTTAGCCTGAAGGAGGCAGTAATAATGACCTAACCCTGTAGGGACTGAACTAACAGAAGAAGAAGAAGACAAGCAGAAACTTTTAAATGTGTTGTTTCACTAGAACTAACTTATCGACACTTACTGTGGTTACAAGGTTATTCTGAGCCGCATGTGTCTCAGTAATAATAACATGAATCTACATAAAGCAGCAGATTTGTTCATGATGATCAGAGAATTAAAAACCTGAGAAACATCCTTTAGAACAGATTAAAAAACCTTTCTTGAACAGTTTTTGGTTATACCATGACCTGGAGAACTGAGAACCTTCCCAGGCATCTACAGATTAAATATTAGAACCTATGGACGGAGACATGAGCACAGACTCTCTCCTCCTCCTGGTTATTTAGCAGGTCTATCAGGTCCAGGACGGAGACATGCAGACAGACTGGAAACCAGTTTGTCAAACACAACCTGCAGAAACAGACATTTACACCTATAATGAAACATAAATGTTCCTCCACCACAGATCTGCTGGAAAAGAAGAAGCTCAATGAATGGACAGTGTCACAGATGAGGATGACGATGATACCAGGACGCTGATCTGACAGGCCAATCAGAACATGTGGGAGGGGCTTAATGTGGTGATGGACAGAACATGCGATTAGTCTCTGATTGGCTGAAGGAGTTTGAGTCAGCGCCACCTAGAGGCTGAGAGATGAACCAGGTGATGCTACCTGGAGGATAGCAATAATAAAATGGACGTCTGGATTATTCTGGATTATTCTGGATTATTCTGGAGTCAGACAGACATCACAGTGGTTCAGTTATCAGGAGAACAAACAACCAATATCACGTCTGTTGTAAATTATATGAACAAGAAATGGATTTAAAGCAAAAACAGTTATTGAGGTTTTAGTGGAGAAGCAGACGTCACACGGTTCTTAGCTCTGATTGGTCGGAGGACTACCCAGGTGATGCAGAAGGATTTTAATTCTCTGGATCAAAATGATTCCAGATAGAGAGTTACCAGAGTTAAAATCAAATTAAGAAAGGTCAGGGGTCAGGGGTCAGGGGAAGGTCCTCACAGAGACAGTAGTGTGTTAGTGACTCACCCCAGCAGAACTTCCTCATGGGGTGTCCTTCTTTGGCCAGACTCCCAAACAGCATCTCCTTGCGATGGGAGTCCGACGGCCTCGCCAGCTGGTACTCTGAGGACAGATGGACAGGAAGTGACATCAGAGACCAGAGACGAGAACGGCAGCCGATGAAAAGAGAGGAAACGTTTACCGACCGCTGTCCACGGCCTCCACCTCTCTGTCGATGGCGTCCTCGATCATCAGAGGACAGATGAAGAACTGAGCCCACCTGGAACACAGAGACGGTTTAACTGTGACTAAAGATGGCCGCCGACCACGGACTCTTAATCAGGTTCAGTCAGAGTTCAGGTCAACAGGTCAACAGGAAGTTCAGGTGAAGGAGCTCACCTGTCCAGCGCCTCTCTGAAATACTTCCTCTGGACGTCGAACTGGAAGATGGTTCTCTCACAGTCCGTGGAGGCGTTGTCACTGCCGCCGTGTTTCTTCAGGAAGGCGTCGAAGCCGTTCTCCGCCGGGTATTTCTCACTGCCCATGAACACCACTGGAAACACACATTTAAAGTGATGTCATGTTATCGATCAGTGATGTCACTGATCATGTGATCAGTTCAGACTCACTGTGCTCCAGGAAGTGTGCGAGGCCCGGCAGGTCATCTGGATCACTGAAGCTACCGACGCTGATACACAGAGCAGCTGCTGCCTGGACACAGATAATAAACACGTCCAACTCTCATCTAGCTACACACACATATATTATATTATATTATATTATATTATATTATATTATATTATATTATATTAAATACACAGCCTGGCCAAAACAAAGGCTCCACCTGGATCTAACTAATCAAACAGGTATTCACCTCCTATTGGATAATTACTGCATGGGTGATTATCTTTCAGCTGACAACAAGTTATTTAAGCCCAACTGATGCAATGAGTAGCTTCTCATTTCTTCAACAACCATGTCTAAAGACACATCCTGTGGTCGTCTGTTTGAGAAGGGTCAAATCATTGGCATGCATCAAGCAGAGAAAACATCTAAGGAGATTGTAGAAACTACTAAAACTGGGTTAAGAACTGTCCAAGGCATTATTAAAAACTGGAAGGATAGTGGAGAAGCATCAGGGTAAGAAGAGAGGCAGATGAAGTGATGCACCCATCATGCCTAGTGTCTACTGTACAAGCCTGTGCTATGGGGCAGTGCTATGATCTGGGGTTGCTGCAGTTGCTCAGGTCTAGGTTCAGCAACATTATGAGGTCAGCTGACTACCTGAATATACTGAATGACCAGGTTATTCCATCAATGGATCATATTCCAAGATGACAATGCCAGGATTCATGGGGCTCAGATTGTGAAAGAGTGGTTCAGGGAGCATGAGACATCATGTTCACACATGGATTGGCCACCACAGAGTCCAGACCTGAACCCCATTGAGAATCTTTGGGATGTGCTGGAGAAGGCTTTGAGCAGTGGTCAGACTCTCCATCATCAATACAAGATCTTGGTGGAAAATGAATGAAACACTGGATGGAAATAAATCTGGAGACATTGGAGAAGATTATAGAAACAATGATACAGAGAATGAGCTGGAATCAGAGATAAAGGAGGTCCAACCAGATACTAGAGGGGGACCTTTGTTTTTGGCCAGGTAGTGTATAATAACATAATATAATATAATATAATATAATATATATATGATATAATATGTGTGTGTGTGTGTGTGTGTGTGTGTGTGTGTGTGTGTGTGTGTGGTTTTATTCAGTCGGGGTTAACGTCCACAGATCAGGACCAAACGTCTCCTTCACCTGTTTCTCTGAGCTCTTCTTCTTCTTCGCTGCGTCCTCCTCGTCCTCCTCCTCAAAGTCACTGTCCTGTTCCTCCTCCTCTTCATCCTCCTCGTCCTCCTCTGATCCCTCTCCTGAATCCTCCTCTTCCTCCTCCTCTTCCTCCTGCTCCTCCCCCCTCTGGTCCTCTGCGTTTTCCTCGTCTCCGTTCCCTTCAGTCCCGCTGAAGTCAGAGATGAGGAGCGCTCGGAGGCCGTTGTTCAGCTCGATGAACCTGCAGAGAGAGCGTGAGGCTGATTCTGTCCTGTCAGCTGACACCAACCTGAGCTCGGACGTCTTCTTCTCACCTGTAGGTCTTGGGGTCACTGGGGGATTTAACGATGTCTGAGTCTCCCTGGTCGTCTGCCGATGCTTTCCCCCCTCCGTCTCCAGCAGCCACCTGCAGCCTGGCCTCCGGCGGGGGCGGAGGCTCGCCCTGGTCCTGGGCAGACAGCTGACCCGGGACGCCACCTCCACCCACCGACTTGTTGGTCTGAGGCATGTCGACGGCGCTGCAAGACGTTTGAGCACGTACAGGAATCAACAGATATTTAGTTCATGGAGATAAAACATCATCAGAGCCATTTATTAACTTAATATAAAATCATCTCTAGGTAATGATGAGTGATCTGTCACTTTGTGTTGATTTATTTTGGATCATTTTTATGCCGAATTTAAGAGTGAAATTTACTGTCTATAAAAATCATCTCTTCATACATTTCATCACGTGTGAATTAACTGATAACAGAGCTAAGATTAAAATTAAGGTTTTATTGAAGCAGTCTGGTGACGCAGTCTGTCCGCGCGGTGACTGAACGAGCGGAATGAACGGAGAGCCTCACTAAGCGGAAGTCCGTGTTAATATCAACGGATTAAAGAGAAGGAGACGTTAGCTCGGCTGGAAAGAGACGACAGGAAGCTAGCGGTCTAACGGTTGGAGCTAACGTCAAATTATTCACAAGTAACGTTTCTATAAAGACATAAACGTTAAGAAAGGTCACTTTAAAGGAGTTAAACCGTTGAACCGGCGAGTAATTCGGAGGATTTAGCAACCAAGCGGCTAGCTGAGTGTTAGCTAATCCTCTTCAGACTGAAACCACCCGGACCGGACCGGACCAGGCCTGATGGGTTCGGCCGGTAGCTAGGGAGCTCCACCTGGACTCTGAGCCCTGCCTCCACCCGGTCTCCACCCGGTCTCACCCCGGTCCGTCGGTCTGAGGAGCAGCTCACCTGAGTTTGTTTTTAGCTGAGCGCGGCTGAAGTTTAAGGGAAGAAGAAGCCTGGTTACAGCCGAACAGCGGCGTCCAGTACGAGCCTCTGATTGGCTGAGAGCACGTCAACGACAGACAGACCGGCATTCTGATTGGTCGAATCTGTCACATGTAAAGTTTGTTTGAAAAACGCGTTTAAAAAAATCAAAATAACAACAAAGTCGACCGTAAATAAAGATATAAATAAAGATAATAATAAACCTGAATATATCTACATCAGATCAGAATCTTCTACATTTCTTCATAAAAATAACAAAACAAGTCCTGAAAGTAAACAAAGCGCCAGACACATGAAACCTGAACCTCTGATATGTAATATTGGTTCATTCTGGTCTCACGTTTCTGTCTCATGTGGTCTCCTGTCTTTGTCCACTTCCAGAATGTTTCTGAAGGAAGCGAAACAGAAACAGCTCTGTTTGTTATTCTACATTTTCCTTTTCTCTGAAATGTGTGGCTTTGGTTTTCATTACAAAGACTGTATGTTGAGTTCTGATGTGATTTATTGTTTGATTGTATTCCGTCATTAAATCCTCCAGATATAACAGGAGCAGGGCCGTGCACAGACATTTGTGAAGGCATATAAATACACACATATATATATATATATATATGTGTGTATTTATAAAGTATGTGTTTAGTATGCCTACATTAACCAATTCATGTAGCATATTGACTTTAAGCAATATATAATGCATGATTAAAAAGTTTTAAAAAAACAGTGTTGGTGAAGCTACTTTGAAAGTATAGCTTTCCAAACTACCATTACTTTATTACTGGAAGAAGTTAAACTACAGCAAAGCTGCTCTGGGGATAAATCTAGTTTGGTTAACTAAAGCCACTTAACTACTGACAATGAACATAAGAAATGGCCCGTTCATTACATTTCAGCTATAAGTGGAATTTCTTTCCTCACAGTTCATCCATAAATAAAATAAAAATATCTAAAAATGAAATAACATGTGTAAGGAGTGTTCATTCTCTTCCTTTAAAGATAACTAAAAGCAGCACTTCTCTCATTAAAACAAATAAACTGTATGTACATCTGTAACAATAAACAATATCCACAGCTTCTTTTAGTCATTTCTTTCATTTTCTTTTTAATTCATATTTTTATGTGATGTCTTTTCTGTTTGATTTGAATTCAGCATGAACCAGAAGATTTATTCAGTTTAAAAGGCTCCAAAGGAAACGAAGACGAGATGAATGTCCCGATTAAAGATTGTGGTTTTTATTGTACTAAATTCATCTATAATATACAAACATTCACAATATCTTTGTACAATCACTTTGTGCTTCTCCTGGACAGGAGTGAACTGTAAGACAACAAGTTTACAGAAACTCTGGTTTACACGCCATAAAAATAAACCCATGAACACATCATCATCTCTAACTCTATCATTTACAAAGTCACTTAGAAAATAATCATATGAAGACAATGTTCAGTATTATTGATCCTCGTCAACATGAAGACACACGGGGGAAGTTGGTCGCTATGGTAACGGCTTGGCAGGATATAGTTTTTATCTTCGTCATAATATTTAAGAATAAACACAAGTTTTTTTTCTCCTTGTTTCTCAGCTGACGTCACACACACACACACACACACACACACACACACAGTCATGTAGGAAACATGGCGGCTACGTGACAACAGCTGCTGAAGGAGAAGTGAGTGGCGTGGGAGAGTTGAACAGTGCAAAGCTGAACACCACCGTGAGGCAGGGCTGCAGCAGCCAATCAGAGGCCAGACTCAGTCCAATCACACCTGTCCAGATTAATGTCCAGGTGTGAACACTGATCTGATCTCTGACCACATGTGGAGGTGGTCTCATCAGGAGTTTACCTCTGATGGCGGCTGCAGCTCCACCTGGAGTTGTGCGTTGGTGGTGAAGCCCTGAAGCAGCAGTGAGAGGCCAGAGATGGTCAGACCGGTGGAGGATGGTCTGGAGGACAGCAGAGGTTCTGGTGTAGGATGTTCTGCTAGAGAACTGACCTTCAGGTCATGATAATCTGCTGAGATCTACACAACAACATGAGAGTCAACACCTTCATCATCTGACGTCGTCAACTCTTCTTCTTCTACATCTTCTCTGATCAATAACAACAAGGATTCTTCATCTCTGCAGAGTTCTGGGTCGACCCAAGTCTCTATCAGCTGGACAAGTCCATCTTTAGAACATCTCCAGACACTTCCAGCAGAAGGAGTCCAGACTCCTGACTCCCTCAGCTGAATCCCTCAGCAGGGAGGAGCTCTGAGGAGGACAGGAGCAGGAGACTCTCTGTGGTGGAAACACTTTAATCTGATTTTATTTTCTGTCTGGTCTCTGGAGCTGACGTCATTAGATGTTGGTATTTTAGATCAGTCTGACTTTATTTGTATCTATTTTATTTTCTTTCTGGACTCGACGCTGATGATCAGGTCTGAATCTGGTTCCGTCCGTCGTATAATGTTCTGGACATGATGTTCTGAAGCTGAGTAGATGTTTGAATATCTCCACTCCATTTAAAAGTAAATGATGTTATTCATCCTGATAAACTCATTCTCATTTAATAAACCGGTCTGAAAACAACTACAACAAACAAACCCTCAGACTGGAGCACACTGCCAGGTCTGACCTCTGACCTCTGACCTCTGATGCTGGGAGAAGGGATGGGGGTGAATGAGGTGAATGTCAGCTCACAGACAAGGACCGGACTGAAGCAGAGTGTGAGGAAAGTTTTGTTCTCGTGGACATGGCAACGATCAGCAGCACTTCTGAGGGAGCTGGGCCGGCTTGTCCGTCAGTCTGGTGGTCTTAGAGCCCGGAGCCGCCGGCATCTCCACGTCCACGCGCTCGGACATCTTCACGCAGATGATGTCCACCAGACGCTCGAAGACCTGCCGTACGTTGATGTTCTCCTTGGCGCTGGCCTCGTAGTACTCGAAGCCTGGAGGAGGACGGAGACACTAGTTGAACCGGTTTAAGGAAAACATGGAGGCACCATACTGACACTTCATGCTGACCCACAGACCCAAGGCTCTAGGCCAGGTCTGGGACAACCAATGAAGACCAGTGAGGGCCGAACCCAGTAACCAAGTATCACATCTGGACCTCTCTCACTGGAGACAGGATCAGAACAGGTTCCTTCAGGTCCAGGTGAGTATCAGATCATTAACAGACTCTAGACATGATGAGTCCAGATCTCTTTGATTCAGATTTGTTGGACGTCAGAGACTGACTCAGGGACGGATGTTCTGCTTTATGTCATCACGTAAGGAGGGAATGGTAAAAAGATGTCTGGTAACTTTCCATCTGGACCTAAGAGTGTGGATGTGTCGCTATGACAACCAGTCCGACGTCTACTGGTTAGCGTGGCAGCCGTGGCCTACTGGTTAGCGCTTTGGGCTTGTGACCGGAGGGTTGCCGGTTCGAACCCCCGACCGGTAGAAAGCGGCTGAAGTGCCCTTGAGCAAGGCACCTAACCCCTCACTGCTCCCCGAGTGCCGCTGTAGCATGGCAGCTCACTGCTCCGGGTTAGTGTGTGCTTCACCTCACTGTGTGCTTTGTGTGTTCACTAATTCACGGATGGGATAAATGCAGAGACCAAATTCCTTGTATACACAAGTATACTTGGCCGACAGACCTTAATCTTATCTTAATCTTAAAGTCTCGTCAGAACAAGATTCAATGAACAAGATTTAAATTTGAAGATTATTTAAACAAGGGTTGTTTGAACGAAGCAGCTCTGAGCTGAGCTGGGTGTGGTCTGATCTGTTGGAGCCTCTGCAGGTTGTTTGCTGTCTTCAGACTCTTCCCTCTTCACAAATATCTCAAAGCTGCTGAGAGGACAAGTCAGCTGTAATGTCTTTTCATGTCTTTAGCTGCTGCATATGTGCAGCAACAAACTCCACTCAGAGATAAAGTTTACAGTTTAATCAGAGATTCTGCCTCTGCAGCAACATTCACATTCACTCCAGGCAACGTCCTCTATCAGTCCGTCCTCTATCAGTCCGTCCTCTGTCAGTCCGTCCTCTGGCAGTCCGTTCTCTAGCCGTTAATAATCAATCATCAGTCATCAACCATCAGTAACTGCAGTGTACCTCCTGGAGGTTGTCTCTAGTTGTCTCTGGTTGTCTCTGGTTGTGTCCAGTTGTCTCTAGTTGTCTTTAGTTCTGTCTAGTTGTGTCTCGTTGTCCCTAGTTATCTCTAGTTGTGTCCAGTTATCTCTGATTGTGTCCCGTTGTCTCTAGTTGTGTCTAGTTGTCTCTATTGTGTCTAGCTGTGTCTAGTTGTGTCCAGTTGTCTCTTGTTGTGTCCCATTGTCTCTAGTTGTCTCCAGTTGTCTCTAGCTGTCTCTAGTTGTCTCTAGCTGTGTCTAGTTTTCTCTGGTTGTGTCCCATTGTCTCTAGTTGTGTCTAGTTTTCTCTGGTTGTGTCCCGTTGTCTCTAGTTGTCTCTAGCTGTGTCTTGTTGTCTCTAGCTGTGTCTAGTTTTCTCTGGTTGTGTCCCGTTGTCTCTAGTTGTCTCTAGGTGTCCCTAGTTGTCCCTAGTTGTGTCCAGTTAACTCTAGGTGTCTCTAGTTGTCCCTAGTTGTCCCTAGTCGTCTCTAGTTGTGTCTAGGTGTCTCTAGTTGTCCCTAGTTGTCCCTAGTTGTCTCAAGTTGTGTCTAGTTGTCTCTGGTTGTCTCTAGTTGTCTCTAGTTGTCCCTAGTTGCCTCTAGTTGTCTCACCTAGCTGGTCGGCCAGGTGTTTTCCTTTCTCAGGGGGTACCACTCTCTCCTCGTCCATGTCACACTTGTTTCCAACCATGATGACCTGGGCGTTGTCCCACGAGTATGTCTTGATCTGTGTTGCCCTGGAAACGAACACATGAAGCATCAGTTTCAGCTCCGTCTGATCACAGGTGAAGGTCCCGGCCAATCACGTACCAGTCCTGGACGGCGTTGAAGGACTCCTCGTTGGTGATGTCGTACATGAGGATGAAGCCCATGGCGCCGCGGTAGTAGGCCGTGGTGATGGTGCGGTAACGCTCCTGACCCGCCGTGTCCTGAAAACAAACGCACCCCTGCTGTAATTAAACCAGGAACCTTCCACCGACCCACAGCTTTTCAAAATAAAAGCAATGACAGGAACAGTGCAGGAGGTGGTGGGGACCAAAACCAGAGGCTCAAGAGAAGGTCCTTCAAACACCAGGTCTCAGATTAAAGCTAATGTAGCTCTGTAGCTGTTAGCTAGGAGGCTAATTATCCTCTAACAGCTCTTTGGTCACTTCCTGTAGCTGGAATGTCCAGATGTTTCCTAAACACCTCACGTGCCGACCAGCACCTCTGTGGACATCGAAACCTCTTGACCCTCGGGACCACCTACCACCTCCTCTTCCTCCTCCTCCTCCTCCTACACCTGCTAAGCCTCATCACTTTCCCTCCCGTCATCCTCCTCCCTCCATCTGTCCTCCCTCCCTCCTTCCTCCCTCCTCCTCCCTCCCTCCTCCTCTACAGCTGCTCTGACTGCAGTTCTTCTAAATTTAGCTCTGACTCAACAATCCCTGTTGTTTCTCAGTCAGACTCTGTTTTTCTGTTTCTTTAAAGATAATAGTAAACACATCACTGGACTAAACAACAAGACCAAAAGTGTCTGATCACCTGATCACCTGATCACCTGACCACCTGATCACCTGATCACCTGACAACCTGACCATCTGATCACCTGATCACTTGACCACCTGACCATCTGATCACTTGACCACCTGATCACCTGACCACCTGACCATCTGATCACCTGATCACTTGACCACCTGACCATCTGATCACCTGATCACCTGATCACTTGACCATCCTGATTTCCTCTCAGAGTCTCTGCTGTTTCCTCCTCATTTTGTGCGTTTAGGTTGATAATGGCCTGCAGCCAATCACAGCGCAGATTGAGAGTGGGCGGGTTCATCTTAAATACTGTACCTTGGAGAACTAACGACTACAACTCCCATGATGCTTTGCTAGCAGCAGAATTCCTCTGTTTATGTGTCGAGTCTGTTTTTACTCTCCCCTCCTCCCCCTCCTCCGTCTCCTCCCCCCTCCTCCCCCTCCTCCGTCTCCTCCCCCTCCTCCGTCTCCTCCCCCCTCCTCCCCCTCCTCCGTCTCCTCCCCCTCCTCCGTCTCCTCCCCCTCCTCCGTCTCCTGCCAGGTCTCAACCTCTTCGCCCCAAGAGGTCCTTTAATGGCCGCCGAAGACAGCGCTGTTAGTGTGTGTGTGAAGCGCTGCTGCCATGGCAACAACATCACCAGTGATGAAAGGAGCTGCAGCTCAGAGCAGAACATCCAGTCTCTGTTACTGACAGACTGGGTTCACATCCCATTACATTTATTAATAGAACCAATAGAACCGGGGTTCATTCAGCTTCTGGGTTTCTTCTCAAGAAAATAACCAACAATTAACTCTTCACTATCACAGGGAAACATTCATTCATTCATTCATTCATTCATCTTCTGTGACCGCTTGTTCCTGTGAAGGGTCGTGGGTGGTGCTGGAGCCTATCCCAGCTCTGGTCCCAGCTGTGGTCCCAGCTCTGGTCCCAGCTCTGGTCCCAGCTCTGGTCCCAGCTGTCACTGGGCGCAGTGAAAACAGATTTCTACAAATAAATGTCAATTAATTAAAACCCCTAATTCAACAGAAGTCCAGCCTGGTGGCGCTAGTGGTCTCACGATGGAGGACAAAGAGACACTCTGGAGACAAAGAGACATTCAGTCTGGACTAGAGACACATGGGACACTCTAAAGTCAACTGAAGAAGGTTCTTTGGTCTGCAGAGACCAACATCATCATCATCATCATCATCATCATCACCAACATCACCATCATCATCATCATCCCCATCATCATCATCATCATCATCACCATCATCACCATCATCATCATCATCACCATCATCATCACCTTCATCATCATCACCATCATCTTCATCATCACTATCATCATCATTACTTCCAGTTAGCCCCTCCCTCCCACCTCCCTCTCCCCTCCCTCTCTCCTCCCTCTCTCCCCCCTCCCTCTCTCCTCCCTCTCTCCCCCCTCTCTCCCCCCTCCCTCTCTCCTCCCTCTCTCCTCCCTCCCCCCTCCCTCTCTCCTCCCCCCTCCCTCTCCCCTTCCTCCCCCCTCCCTCTCTCCTCCCTCCCTCCCCCCTCCCTCTCTCCTCCCTCCACTCACCCAGATCTGTAGCTTGATCCTCTTGTCGTTGCGATAAACCGTCTTCACCTTGAAGTCGATGCCGACGGTGCTGACAAAGGAGTTGCTGAAGGAGTCGTCGGCGTAGCGGAACAGGAAGGACGTCTTCCCCACGCTGCTGTTACCGATGATCAGCAGCTTGAACATGTAGTCGAAGTTCTGGTCGGAGCTGTCCCTCTGACCGAAGCGCTGGTCTGCCTTCGCCATCTGAGGACAGATGAGAGACAGAGTCAGAGACAGATGTCCTGGAAACATGGAATCATTCAACCACCTCATGACGGGTCTACGAGGAGGTCTATGAAGAGGTCTATGAGGAGGTCTATAGAGGTCTATGAGGAGGTCTTTGAAGAGTTCTATGAGGAGGTCTATAGAGGTCTATGAGGAGGTCTATATAGAGGTCTATGAGGAGGTCTATAGAGGTCTATGAGGAGGTCTTTGAAGAGTTCTATGAGGAGGTCTATATAGAGGTCTATGAGGAGGTCTATAGAGGTCTATGAGGAGGTATTTGAAGAGGTCTATGAGGAGGTCTATAGAGGTCTATGAGGAGGTCTATGAAGAGGTCTATGAGGAGGTCTATAGAGGTCTATGAGGAGGTCTATGAGGAGGTCTATGAAGAGGTCTATATAGAGGTTTATGAGGAGGTCTATGAGGAGGTCTTTGAAGAGGTCTATGAGGAGGTCTATATAAAGGTCTATGAGGAGGTCTTTGAGGAGGTCTATATAGAGGTCTATGAGGAAGTCTATATAGAGGTCTATGAGGAGGTCTATATAGAGGTCTATGAGGAGGTCTATGAAGAGGTCTATGAGGAGGTCTCTCTATGAGGAGGTCTATGAGGAGGTCTCTCTATGAGGAGGTCTATATAGAGGTCTATGAGGAGGTCTTTGAAGAGGTCTATGAGGAGGTCTATAGAGGTCTATGAGGAGGTCTATATAGAGGTCTATGAGGAGGTCTATAAAGAGGTCTATGCGGAGGTCTATAAAGAGGACTATGAGGAGGTCTATGAGGAGGTCTATGAAGAGGTCTATGAAGAGGTCTATATAGAGGTCTATGAGGAGGTCTATGAGGTCTATGAAGAGGTCTATATAGAGGTCTATGAGGAGGTCTATAGAGGTCTATGAGGAGGTCTATGAGGAGGTCTATATAGAGGTCTATGAGGAGGTCTTTGAAGAGGTCTATGAGGAGGTCTATATAGAGGTCTATGAGGAGGTCTCTCTATGAGGAGGTCTATATAGAGGTCTATGAGGAGGTCTCTCTATGAGGAGGTCTATATAGAGGTCTATGAGGAGGTCTTTGAAGAGGTCTATGAGGAGGTCTATAGAGGTCTATGAGGAGGTCTATATAGAGGTCTATGAGGAGGTCTATAAAGAGGTCTATGCGGAGGTCTATAAAGAGGACTATGAGGAGGTCTATGAGGAGGTCTATGGGGGCCTAACGCAACACAACACACAACACCTCAGCCTCAGAACGAGTCTCCATCAATAACTGATCGATCAGAAACAACTGACTGAGAGAGTCGATAGAAGAACACACACACACTGTAACACACTGTAACACGCTGTAACACACACACACTGTAACACACTGTAACACGCTGTAACACACACACACTGTAACACACTGTAACACACACTGTAGCACACACTGTAACACACTGTAACACGCTGTAACACACACTGTAACACACACTGTAACACACTGTAACACACACACACTGTAACACGCTGTAACACACACACACTGTAACACACTGTAACACACACTGACACACACACTGTAACACACACTAACACACTGTAACACACTGTAACACACACACACTGTAACACACTGTAACACACTGTAACACACACACTAACACACTGTAACACACACACTAACACACTGTAACACACTGTAACACACTGTAACACACACACTAACACACTGTAACACACTGTAACACACACACACATGCACCTCACAGCTGATGAAGAAGAGCACGTGATGAAGATGATATAAATATATATAAATATAATGAGCTCAGGTGTGAACGGTGTTTCTGGATCTACTGTCTGTGTGTGTTGTTATAATGTGTATTATTGTGTGTAGTGTGTATTAGTCTGTATTGTGTGTGTATTGTTGCGTGTCAGTGTGTACCTCTGCTGGGCGGGTCTTCTGTCGGCGTCTCCTCAAACTGATCCAGAAGATCCAGATGTCTGTGGTCAGGAGATCAATGAACCGATGGATCAATCACCGGATCGGTTCCTCTGCGGGGGGGTTAACGGGCTCTGGTCGTCTCTGCTCCGGCCGCTTCACGCTGTCATGCTGCGTTAGTTGAAGGTGGAGCAGATCACCGAGCACCGAGCACCGAGAGGAGTCTCTCAATGAACCCAGCCGTCTCCTGCAGGAGGCCGAGGCAGCCAATCACAGAGCAGCTCTCTGCGGCCCAGGCAGCCAATCAGAGAGCAGCTCTGAGCAGCCGCTGCGTCCTATGAGTCATAGCAGAGAATCAAACATGGAGATCAGTCAGGATGACAGCGGCTTCTTTAGTTTCTGTTAGCTGTGCGCATGCGCCGTGGGAGCAGTTTATTTTAAAAATTATTATTATTATTATTATTATTATTATTGAACATGGACTGTTTCTTATTATTAGTATCATTGTTGTTATTATTTAATGTTATGGAACTGATCAGCTGATCCTGGAGCAGGTGAATTGATGGATGTCGCCATCTAGTGGAGTTGAGAGTACCTGCATGCTGGTTGTCATGGTAACACGCTGTCGTTTTCCCGGAAGTACTGTTTCTTGATGTGATTTATTCAGAGCTGAGTGATGGACTCGTTATTTATTTACTCATGACTAGATTCATGTTCATGTTCTAGATGCAGTCATGAAGGACACGTTCTCACCGGTCCTCAGATCGTTGAACATTTAGAAGCTTTTAAAAGAAGCCAGGTCTGATTGAACATAACAGAAATCGTAACAGAAAACACGACAGAGAACCTCACAGAGAACATAACAGAACGTCACAGAGACCATGAAAGAGAACAGGGCAGAGAACCTCACAGAGAACATAACAGAACGTCACAGAGACCATGAAAGAGAACAGGGCAGAGAACCTCACAGAGAACCTCACAGAGAACAAAACAGAACGTCACAGAGACCATGAAAGAGAACAGGGCAGAGAACCTCACAGAGAACGTCCAAACTCATGTTTTACTTTATCCAGCGACTTTAATCTGACACTGATGTACAGAGCAGCTTCGTTAAAATCATTACAGGAAGTTAAAGTCGTGCAGAGGATGAAGCCCAGCCTCAGTGAGGGTGAGCTGGAGATGAACACATGAAGCTGTGAGTCTCTGCTGAGCAGCTGGTGGAGATCCATCTTCTGGGGTTTTCAACCAGGACGCAGCCTGAGGCCTCGTCAGACCGAGGGTCACTCAGCGGCGCCTCCTTCAGTCTGGAGAACGATGGAGAGCGCCCGTCAGGCCACGCCCATCGGCCTGGACCTCCAGACAGACCTGAGGAAGAACAGGAAGAAGGAGGAGGAGGAGGAGAAGAAGTCACACAAACTGAGAATGGAAGTCACCAACCTGATGTAAAAACTGACGTGTCGAGGTCTGAGACAGAAAACAACAGCGACACAGAGAAAAGAGTTTGTGAGTTAACAGATGATTAAACTACTAAATTAGATCAGTCTGAATAAATGAAGCTTTCTCCCACCGATCCAAAATGGCTTCTTCCCAGCGAACCTCCAGAGCCAGTTGACGTCTCTTCTGGACGACACGCTGCTCAGACTGCTGTTAAAGCTGCAACCATGAAAACATCATCATCCACAGTCTGAGGTAACTTACAGTTTTTTCCAGTTGCTAACACACTAAAATGACATGGATAGCACAAATATTTAAACTGACACGTAGGGAGCAAAACCTCGTCTCAAATCTCCAAAACTTTAAACACATTTTCTGCTTTACACACATTTTGCAATTCTAAATGACACTTTTTAAGTGTACTGAACGCGGTTCTCGGCATAAGACACAACAATCTGACATAAAGTCACATGTTTGCGATTTCAAAACACTGCCATTTAAAATGACACTACATGAGCTCATTGGCCACTATATGTGCCACCTGGCCAAACAGGTGTTATGTAATTGTTAACACTTCAATCAGGAAGTAAGCAATTAAAGACCACAGGTGAGCATCTTTTTTTCTTTTACAACAATGGAAGACATTGCTGAGAGAGGAAGAGGAAGAGGAAGAGGAAGAGGGAGGGTGAGAATGTGACGTGGACGAGGCGTTGTGGTCAGACCCAGCTGTCCGGCAGGATGCTGTCTAATTATTTTGCTTTCCTCTTTATTTATTTATTTATTTATTTCTATCTGCACATTTTTTCTGCACATGTTTTCTGCACATTGTATTTTTCAGCTTACTGTGTTGTGAGCATATTTTAGCTCACTCCAATGTAAATATATCTGCTGTGCATATGTTGCACTGACTTTGGTGAAAAATAAAAAAATAAATATTTCAATAGCACGTGTGTGTATCTGTAAATATTTCTGTGCATGTGAACAATCTGGAGAATTCTCTACAGTTTGAACTATGTTAGTATTATAGCAAAGCATATAAAGATGAGAGTGCTTTTCATTGTGCCCAACAGTGTGTAGTTGGTTAGACAAAAATGTGTCAAGACAAAAATAGTGTGTGCCATCTGGTGCAAAAGTTTGATTTTGGTTGAAGTGCTTCATTTTGCGGGATATATGAGGTATTTTGCAGTTTGGGTGAGTGGTTTGGTGAATTGTGTTAGTATTTTGATAAAACCAGCCTAGTTTGCAAAATTGTATTTAAGCAATTGGAAAAAACTGTAAAGGTCCACAACTGTCTGAGCAGCAGCGCCCCCTGCTGTGTGGACAGAGTCATTAACAAACTACTAATAGGGTAAATGAGAAGGGTCGGAGAAGATGAAAAAATATTTATTTCACCTCAAATAGTCATTTCATGTCAGAACAAGAAGAAAACTGACTCGTGTAGAGTTTATATAGAGTCATGTAGAGTCATGTAGAGTCATATATAGTCATGTAGAGTCATATAGAGTCATGTAGAGTCATATAGAGTCGTGTAGAGTCATATATAGTCATGCAGAGTCATGTAGAGTCATGTAGAGTCATATAGAGTCATATAGAGTCGTGTAGAGTCATGTAGAGTCATACAGAGTCATGTAGAGTCATGTAGAGTCATACAGAGTCATACAGAGTCATGTAGAGTCATGTAGAGTCATACAGAGTCATACAGAGTCATGTAGAGTCATATAGAGTCATGTAGAGTCATACAGAGTCATACAGAGTCATGTAGAGTCATATAGAGTCATACAGAGTCATATAGAGTCATATAGAGTCAAGTAGAGTCATGTAGAGTCATGTACAGTTTATATAGAGTCATGTAGAGTCATACAGAGTCATGTAGAGTCATACAGAGTCATGTAGAGTCATGTAGAGTCATGTAGAGTTTATATAGAGTCATGTAGAGTCATACAGAGTCATACAGAGTCATGTAGAGTCATGTAGAGTCATATAGAGTCATGTAGAGTCATGCAGAGTCATGTAGAGTTTATATAGAGTCATGTAGAGTCATACAGAGTCACGTAGAGTCACGTAGAGTCATGTAGAGTCATACAGAGTCATATAGAGTCATGTAGAGTCATATAGAGTCATACAGAGTCATGTAGAGTCATGTAGAGTCATGTAGAGTCACGTAGAGTCATGTAGAGTCATGTAGAGTCATATAGAGTTTATATAGAGTCATACAGAGTCATGTAGAGTCATACAGGGTCATGTAGAGTCATACAGGGTCATGTAGAGTCATGTAGAGTCATATAGAGTCATATAGAGTCATACAGAGTCATGTAGAGTCATACAGGGTCATGTAGAGTCATGTAGAGTCATGTAGAGTCATATAGAGTTTATATAGAGTCATACAGAGTCATGTAGAGTCACACAGGGTCATGTAGAGTCATGTAGAGTCATATAGAGTTTATATAGAGTCATATAGAGTCACATAGAGTCATGTAGAGTCATGTAGAGTCATATAGAGTCATGTAGAGTCATACAGAGTCATGTAGAGTCATGTAGAGTCATATAGAGTCATGTAGAGTCATGTAGAGTCATATAGAGTCATACAGAGTCATGTAGAGTCACGTAGAGTCACGTAGAGTCATACAGAGTCATGTAGAGTCATACAGGGTCACGTAGAGTCACGTAGAGTCATACAGAGTCATGTAGAGTCATGTCGAGTCATACAGGGTCATGTAGAGTCATGTAGAGTCATACAGAGTAATGTAGAGTCATACAGGGTCATGTAGAGTCATACAGAGTCATGTAGAGTCATACAGAGTCATGTCGAGTCATACAGGGTCATGTAGAGTCATGTAGAGTCATATAGAGTCATATAGAGTCATACAGAGTCATGTAGAGTCATGTAGAGTCATGTAGAGTCATATAGAGTCATGTAGAGTCATACAGAGTCATGTAGAGTCATGTAGAGTCATATAGAGTCATATAGAGTCATGTAGGGTCATGTAGGGTCATGTAGAGTCATGTCGAGTCATGTCGAGTCATACAGAGTCATGTAGAGTCATGTAGAGTCATATAGAGTCATACAGAGTCATACAGAGTCATGTAGAGTCATACAGAGTCATGTAGAGTCATGTAGAGTTATATAGAGTTTATATAGAGTCATGTAGAGTCATGTAGAGTCATATAGAGTCATGTAGAGTCATGTAGAGTCATGTAGAGTCATATAGAGTCATGTAGAGTCATGTAGAGTCATGTAGAGTCATATAGAGTCATACAGAGTCATGTAGAGTCACGTAGAGTCATGTAGAGTCATACAGAGTCATGTAGAGTCATACAGAGTCATGTAGAGTCATGTCGAGTCATACAGGGTCATGTAGAGTCATGTAGAGTCATACAGAGTCATGTAGAGTCATGTAGAGTCATATAGAGTCATGTAGAGTCATATAGAGTCATATAGAGTCATGTAGAGTCATATAGAGTCATACAGAGTCATGTAGAGTCAGACAGAGTCATGTAGAGTCATACAGGGTCATGTAGAGTCATACAGAGTCATGTAGAGTCATGTAGAGTCATGCAGAGTCATGTAGAGTCATATAGAGTCATACAGAGTCATACAGAGTCATATAGAGTCATACAGAGTCATGTAGAGTCATATAGAGTCATGTAGAGTCATACAGAGTCATGTAGAGTCATACAGAGTCATGTAGAGTCATGTAGAGTCATGTGGAGTCATGTGGAGTCATGTAGAGTCATGTAGAGTCATACAGAGCCATGTAGAGTCATACAGGGTCATTTAGAGTCATATAGATTCATATAGAGTCATGTAGAGTCATGTGGAGTCATGTGGAGTCATGTAGAGTCATACAGAGTCATATAGAGTCATGTAGAGTCATACAGAGTCATGTAGAGTCATACAGAGTCATGTAGAGTCATGTAGAGTCATACAGAGTCATGTAGAGTCATACAGAGCCACGTAGAGTCATGTAGAGTCATGTGGAGTCATGTAGAGTCATGTAGAGTCATACAGAGTCATATAGAGTCATACAGAGCCATGTAGAGTCATACAGGGTCATTTAGAGTCATATAGATTCATATAGAGTCATGTAGAGTCATGTGGAGTCATGTAGAGTCATGTAGAGTCATACAGAGTCATGTAGAGTCATGTAGAGTCATGTAGAGTCATATAGAGTCATACAGAGTCATATAGAGTCATACAGAGTCATACAGAGTCATGTCGAGTCATGTAGAGTCATATAGAGTCATACAGGGTCATGTAGAGTCATATAGAGTCATACAGAGTCATATAGAGTCATACAGAGTCATACAGAGTCATGTCGAGTCATACAGAGTCATACAGAGTCATACAGAGTCACATCTTTCAAACTCTGGTCACATGCAGGGAGGCCTAGACAAGGGTCTTTGTTTGAGCATAAAAAACTTACAAATGCAAAATATAAATATGCACTTCGTTATATAAAAAGATATGAGAACAAAATGAGAGCTGATTCCCTCGCCAGGAAGTTGAGGGTTAATAATCCCAATGATTTCTGGAAAGAGGTCAGAATTATGAACAACTGTAAAACTTCCCTACCATCTAATATAGAGGGTGCTTGTGAACCTGCCATGATAGCTGAGCTCTGGCGTGAACACTATTGTAATTTATTTAACTGTGTTAAAAGTAATGTATTGATGGTAGAAAATGTTGACCCTTCTGAGAACATGATTATTAGACCTGACAATGTATATGAAGTCATTGGAATGTTAGAAAGCAACAAGGCTTGTGGTATAGATCTTATAACAGCTGAGCACTTAAAAAATGCCAGCTATAGGCTTAGCCCTCTGCTCGCAATGTGCTTCACAGGTTTCATGATCCATGGGGTTCTCCCAGATTCTCTCACCTCTGTTCTGCTAGTGCCTGTCATTAAGGACAAGATTGGGAAACTAAACTGCATGGATAACTATAGACCTATTGCCCTTGCTAGTATTTTATCTAAAGTGCTAGAAAGGATCTTATTAACAAGAATAGAAATGTTCATTCTAACCATGGATAATCAATTTGGTTTTAAAAGAAAACATAGTACAGACATGTGCATTTATGCTCTTAAGGAAATCGTTTCATAGATGCGTCTAAGGCATTTGACAGAGTCAATCATGAAAAATTATTTTTGAAACTGTCAGCCAGAGGTATTCCAAAGTTCATACTTAGAATACTTGTATTCTGGTATGCCAACCAAACAGTGAGGATTAAATGGGGTAATGTTGTGTCGGCCCCGTTTCATGTAAAAAATGGTGTTCGCCAAGGTGGCATTTTGTCTCCTATTTTGTTTAATGTCTACATGGATGACCTGTCAAGACAGCTGAACACATGTAACACAGGCTGTCTTGTTGGAAATACTGTTGTAAAGCATTTAATGTATGCTGATGACCTGGTTATTTTTAGTCCGTACAGTGCTGGTCTACAAAGTTTGCTAAAGGTATGTTCACAGTATGGAAAGGATTATGACATTAAATTTAATGTCAAGAAGAGTAATGTAATGATAGTCAGGAGCAAAGAGGACAAGAGACTAGTGTTTCCTTTGTTTATTCTAGATGATAATCCGCTCATGATATGTCAGGAGACAAAGTATCTTGGGCATTTTCTTACTGATGATTGGCAGGATGATAGAGATATTTATAGGCAGTGTTCGAAGCAATATGCACAAGCTAATATGCTCCTTCGTAGGTTTAGTATGTGCTCAGTTGATGTTAAATGTTCCCTTTTCAGAGCTTTCTGTACCCCTATGTATACAGCTCACCTCTGGTGTAGCTATAGGAAAAGCAGTATGCGGCGGCTCATAGTGGCCTATAATGATGGACTGAGGTTGTTGCTTCAGGTGCCCAGGTGGCACAGTGCTAGCCAACTCTCTGTTTATTTAAATGTACCCAACTGTGAAGCACTTCTAAGAAATTTAATGTATCGTTTTATGTGCCGCCTGGATAACTCGGGGAACAGCATTATTGTGGCTTTGACTAGCCCAAATAGGAGCTGCTATAGGTATTCATCCAGGCTTAGAAAACATTGGTGGGATAGCCTGCTTATGAATTATGTGGAGCGTTGATTCTCTGTCTGTGTGTCTGTCTTTTTATCTCTCTGTTTATTTTGTTTGTTGTCGTTGCTATGGACCGCTTATTGTGTCTGGAATAAAGATTAAATAAAAAAAATATATATACAAAGTCATACAAAGTCATACAGAGTCATATAGAGTCACGTAGAGTCACATAGAGTCACATAGAGTCATACAGAGTCATGTTGAGTCATGTTGAGTCATGTAGAGTCATGAGGACGTCTGGACTCACAGCAGAGAGCAGCTTCTCTCTGCGCTGCTCCAACTGGCTTCAGATGAACTGAGGAAGAAACAGGAGGAGCTGTGGAGAGTCCATCCATCAGGACACCAGCTGCTGACTGACGTCTGGGAGACAAGACCACAACACAATGACAACACAACAACTACACAACAACACAATGACTACACAACAACAACACAATGACAACACAACAACTACACAACAACACAATGACAACACCACGACTACACAACAACACCACGACTACACAACAACACAATGACAACACCACGACTACACAACAACACAATGACTACACAACAACAACACAATGACAACACCACGACTACACAACAACACAATGACTACACAATGACAACACCACGACTACACAACAACACAATGACTACACAACAACAACACAATGACAACACAACAACTACACAACAACACAATGACTACACAACAACAACACAATGACAACACAACAACACCACGACTACACAACAACACAATGACTACACAACAACAACACAATGACAACACAACAACACCACGACTACACAACAACACCACGACTACACAACAACACAATGACTACACAATGACAACACCACGACTACACAACAAAACAATGCCTACACAACACAACACAATGACAACACCACGACTACACAACAACACAATGACTACACAACAACAACACAATGACAACACCACGACTACACAACAACACAATGACAACACAACAACAACACAATGACAACACCACGACTACACAACAACACAATGACAACACAATGACAACACCACGACTACACAACAACAACACAATGACAACACAATGACAACACAATGACAACACCACGACTACACAACAACAACACAATGACAACACAATGACAACACCACGACTACACAACAACAATAACACAACAACACCACGACTACACAACAACAACACCACGACTACACAACAACAACAACACAACAACCCAACAATAACACAACGATATGCAATGATATGACTGTTAGTGTGTGTGTGTGTGTGTGTGTGTGTGTGTGTACCTTGCGCTGGCGAAGCTCCTGCCGTCTCCTCATTGGCTGATCCTTCTGAAGAGACTCTCTGACTCCGAGTTCCTCCAGGAGGCGACCATGAGACTGAGTCCTGTCAGACTGACCCGGCTGCAGCTCCTCCAGACGGAGAGGAGTCAGACTGTGGAACTGATGGAGAAGGAGACATGAGTAGGGAGTGGAGAGAGGGAGGGAGGAGCAGCGGTTTAGAGGAGCAATGTGTAGACATGTCTTACCGTCCAAACCTTCTCCTCAGACGACGTCTCAGCCGACAGACGCACCTGAACAAGATCAAGACACATCAACCATCCATGATCCAGCAACATCAGTGATCAGTGAGTCCATCACACACACCTCTAGTCCTCCACGTCTCCCTCCAGAGCTGGTCCAGGTCTTGGTCCCAGTCTTGGTCCAGGTCTTGGTCCCTTCGTCCCTGGAGCTGGAGGCTTCCTGATCCTGATGTTCTCCACGTCCATCGTCCAAGTAGGACTGACGGTCGGGGACGTCTCCTCTGGACGGGGGAGGCTGGTTCTCCCACAGCAGCTCCGCCTCGATGTCTGTGACCGGGTCCTCCTCCTCTGGACGGGGGTCCTGGAGGCGAGGAGGAGGAAGAGGAGGTCGCTGGTCGACCTTCAGATCGTCAGGGTCACATCGTCCTGAGAGACGGAAAAACAACATTTATCATCTTCGACGTTGCGTTTTATCTTTTAAGATTTTGAGCTGAACATCAGGAGCTGAGTCCACGATAAACTCAATAATAAACTTTTACTAAATAAAGACAGGTCAGCAGTGAGCAGGTCAGTTAATCATCAGCTCAGTCTGAGCCCAAACCCGTCTCCCCAGCAACCACACCATCAGCTGGGTAATATCAGCAGTCACCTCCTCGGGGGTCGATGATCTCCACGGTCGCTGAGCTCCTCTGTCCCAGGACGGCGTTGCGTGGATTTTTCAGGGTGACAGTGAATGTCTCATGGTTTTCCTCCAGGCCGTCGTCCGCCAGGTAAATATTCCAAGTCTTAATGTTCACACCTGAAACAGGAGCAGAAACCTGAGAACTGAGAAACTAAACTAAGGATGAAGAATAACTAAAGATCTGAGAGTCAGACGGGAACTCTTCTTCAGGGTTTGACGTCTCTGAATCTCTACAGATAAACACAAACCAAACCCGACAATTGGAAAGAATGTGAATGAAGATAAATCAGATCAGAGATGAGAATTGATCTGAATCAGTCCAGTTTAAACCTCGGTCATATCCAGAACCAGTTCTATCAGAACCAGAGTCTCCTGGACAGTCCTCCAACCAATCAGAGACAAACTAATCAGATGACATGTATGACTACTGTTACTCTTCTGTCCATCACCACATTTTGTTGGAGACTGTCAGATGACGTCGACCTGCCGCCCAGTGTTTACCTGAGATAAACAGATCAGATGTTGAGTAAAGGTGAGTCAGACCTGGGTCAAACTGGATCAGACTGGCTGAGCTGTGAGTGAAGTCTCTGCCGGGTTTAGCCGATCCTCCGTCCACCTGCAGGAACAGGACGTCAGAAACGTTGTTACTGAACAGCAGCTTCTTCTTCTTCATGTTTAAACATCCGCTCTGACGTTCAGCTCAGTGTGGACGTTGACCTCCAACACACGAGTTTAACAAGAAACCTTTCAGGAAGCGTCACCTGGATGGCAACGTATGCCGGGTCCACACTTCTGCCACTGCGCTGGATCTGGATCTGAAGAGTTCCCGCCGTCTCACAGGTTCTGTAGCAGGTTGCCGACAGCTCCACTCGAGACCAGGACAGCTCCAGTCTGCAGAGACACCGGCTCAGTCCAACATTCACTCTACATTTAGTTCATCATGAACAAGAACAGCAGTGATGGTACAACACAGAACAGGTTCCTCCAGGTCCAGGTCCAGGTCCAGGTCAGCATCAGGTCGTTACCAGACTCTAGTCATGTGACCTTCAGGTGGTAAAAACCTAAACTCTCCACCATCATTTAGAGCTGAAACGTCTTCTAGTCCAGATAAGTTTGTCTCAGATTAGTGTCAGATGAACCAGAAACCTACATCTGAGGCAGCATCGTGTTTCCTGCCGGGTCGCTGAGGAGGAACTCGAAGCTGTCGGCCGTCACCTCCATGTCTGTCGGGAGGATGAACAGCACGGTGCGCTGGTCCACGTCCCGCTGAGTGAAACGACCTCTGATGTAGGCGCCTAAAATAGAGTCAAAGCTTAAAGATCAAAACTTCAATTAAAAGTCAGAATAATCTCTGATTAAGACACATTTCTGACACAGTGATGCTACAGAATAAAGGCCACGCCCACATATGGCCTCACGTCTTCCCGTTAATCGTACCCGTGACCTTAACCCTTACCTGTGGCAGCGTTCTCCAGGTATCCGAAGCGTGGAGGTCTGCTGATGGAGAACTCCAGCTCCTCCGTGGGACTGTCTGGGTCGGAGGCCTGCAGATGTTTGTTGGTGATAAAGACGCCGTAACGTCCACCGCCCAGATCCACCACGGTGCTGGGACTCCACCTGGAGGTCAGAGTGGGAGGAGTCCGGTCCACCCGGTCCACCTGAACGCAGCAGAGACAGTGTGAGAGGACAATGAGACAGACAAGACCGCCCACTGATGCCTGGAGGAAGTCAGTGACACCAGGATGATTCACAGTTCAATGGCCACTTTATTAGGAACACCTGCAGTCGTCCGGTCCGGGTGTGTTTACGTCAGAGCTTTATAGAAACATATCAAGAACTAGACCACATGAAATGAGACAGGAAGTGATCTCAGAATGAGCTTCAAGCCCAGAAACTGGTCTCAGATGAATTTTAGTTGAGTTTAACTTTGGTTTAATGAAAGTTGTTCAAGTTTAAAAGGTTATAAGACCGGCCTTTCAGACATCTGTATGTTTACTTTAGTTTCTGGAATCTTTTAATTTGAAGGTCTTTATATTTTCTAAGAGTAAATGAACGACGTTTGACTGCGATGATGTTTATTTATGAACTGTTTATTATAATAGAGTTAATCTGTGAACAGTTAAACGTTAAACCTGCAGTTCAGTCAGCGGCCACCAGGAGTCACTACCGTCACATGAGACACATGATCCAAAGAGTTCAGCTCATCAGTGGAGTCATCAAATAAAACTAAGACACGAATCACCAGCTGTATATATATTCATTCTCTAGAAGGAAACTAAAATCAGTCTGATTCTCAGGAGCTTTTATTGTGAAAGTCAGGGATATCAGATCAGTGAGATGTATCACTCTGATCTTTATTCATCTGTCCTTTGTCTTTATTGATGTAGAACAAGTTCATGTTTTTATTGACTTTAAGATAAAACAGTGTCTCAGCGTCTCAGGACATTCATGTTGGACACCTGTCCTCAGCTTCAAATTATTTATTTATGTACTTCAACAGTCTGAGTCTATGACTCTCTGTGACTCTCTATGTCTCTATATGGCCCTCTATGACTCTCTGTGACTCTCTATGACTCTATATGACTTTCTCAGACTCTATATGGCTCTCTATAACTCTATATATGACTCTCTGAGACTTTCTGGGACTCTCTAAGACTGTGCCACATTTATGTGAATGAACCAACTGATCTGGTCAGCTCAGTGTCTTCAGATGAGACTCACCTGTATGTTGAACACAGCAGGCTCCTCCCTCAGCTGTCCAAACTCCAGGTATCCTCTGTTGTGTCCGTCACTGGGCAGGAAGTAGAACCGGTCGATCTGGGCCAGGCTGCCCGGGTGGTGGCGGTAAGTCAAGTTCAGCTGGTCCACATCGGTCTGGGAGAAGCGGGGAGGAGAGGGCAGCTCGGCTCCTCTCAGCAGCAGCCGGCCATGGCGTGGAAGCTGCGTGACGACGTAGCTGAGGTCGGCGGCGGCGGTGTCGGGGTCGGTGAGTTGCAGAAGGTCGGCGGTGATAGTCGCCATGGAGCCGTCCCGCAGGCGTAGGCCGGCGTTTCGGCCGAGGGTGGGCGGGATGCGATCGCCATGCTCGATAGTGAAGTGGAGGACGCCGCTGAGAGACGAGTCCCCGTTAGAGACGACAAAACTGAGGAGACAGAACTAAAAGGTTCAGATCAGACGTCTAGAAACAGATTTAACAGGTTGAGACGGAGAAACTGAATCTGAACGCAGAGAGAAACAAGTTAAAAACAATGGAAATGACTGATCATTATCATTATTAGACTTGATCCAGTTGTTATATATTTTGTACTTTTTTAATTTATGAAGTCTTGTATATAAAATCCATTTATTATTCATCCTGAAACAGTCAGAGACACTGATGGCAGAGCGCTGGATGTGAGACGAAGCCTCTTTTGTCCTCTCAGCTTCGTGCCAACAACACAATCTGCCTCTGGGCCCTACAGCTGACGACGGGCCCCGGGGCCCAGGGGCCCCCACACTGGCCAGCAGAGTCCTGGTGGAACATCTGTCCGTGGTGTCCTCCCTGTTTGCCCAGGGCCCAGGCTCTGCTCGGTCCAGAGCTACCGTTACTCTCTGATGACGCCCATTCATCATCTGTTGTCACGGAAACACAACTCACGTGAGTGATGGACAGGTGTGACGTCCAGATGAGGACACCTGAGCCAGCATGGCCACCTAAAGGCTTGATACTACACAGAGGATTCCTCTTCAATCAGAGGACCTCGAACGCATCACGTCTGATGAGGAACGCTAGGACTGGCCGCTAGTCTCTGGTCTTGGCTGTGATTGGCTGCTAGCCGCTGCTAGTCTCTGGTCTTGGCTGTGATTGGCCGCTAGTCGCTGGTCTTGGCTGTGATTGGCCGCTAGTCGCTGGACTTGGCTGTGATTGGCCGCTAGCCGCTGGACTTGGCTGTGATTGGCCGCTAGTCTCTGGTCTTGGCTGTGATTGGCCGCTAGTCTCTGGTCTTGGCTGTGATTGGCCGCTAGTCTCTGGTCTTGGCTGTGATTGGCCGCTAGTCGCTGGTCTTGGCTGTGATTGGCCGCTAGTCGCTGGTCTTGGCTGTGATTGGCCGCTAGTCGCTGGTCTTGGCTGTGATTGGCCGCTAGTCGCTGGACTTGGCTGTGATTGGCCGCTAGTCGCTGGACTTGGCTGTGATTGGCCGCTAGCCGCTGGACTTGGCTGTGATTGGCCGCTAGTCGCTGGTCTTGGCTGTGATTGGCCGCTAGTCTCTGGTCTTGGCTTTGATTGGCCGCTAGTCTCTGGTCTTGGCTGTGAAGTGCTGGGTCTTCTTGAGCCAGATAACCAGCTGGTTGGGGCAGCAGAGGTCTGGGTGATAAACCTGGGGTCTGCTGAAACTAACATACCCCCCCCCCCCAAAACAGCAGCCGCTGCCAAATTGGCTGAAGAGCAGATGAACATGCTGCAGCAGAGAAAGGCCGAGTCGTCTCTCTGCCCAGTTTTCTGTCTCTGCCAAATGTTGTTGTTGTTTGTGACATAAATATGTGACGATGTTCAGCAGATCATTAACGTTTATTCTCCTGATGGAGGCGACACCACGCTGCAGCCTCGTCCTGCTTCACGACGCTCACACTGTTAGTAGTACTACTACTGTTACTAGGGCTATGATTACTATTGTTATAATATTTCTAATAATAAAAATATTAACTATTTATGCAACATATTATTTTGTTATTACTTATAATATTCATAAGTATAATAATAATAATAATGATGTGCCACTAGTTTTCTAAATAATTCGACTTATATTAATAACCTGTATCAACATTATTTTTATATATTATTACTGGCTTATTTTATTTTTATTTTTATTTTGGGACGCTCTGTGTTTTGATGAATCTTTATAAAAACTCTTAATAAAAATGTTGAGAGACTTCCTGTCTCTAATCAGGTCAGGTGTTGAACTTCTCCTGATACCTTCGTCGTTGTGTCTGTGTTCACCTGAAGAAGTCGTCCCGGGCCTCGTGGCCGTTGTCGTGGGTGTAGCAGATCCTCTGAGCCGCCACGTCCAGCTGGGTGAAGTTGCTCAGCGGGACCCCCGGCCGTCGGACGGCGTGGACGACGCCGTGTCGCGGCTGCACCGTCACCGTGTAGACCAGCTCCTCCGGACGGCTCGCCGAGTCCGAGGCCAGCAGGACGTCGGTGTTGAGGACGACCCGCTGGCCCTCGCTCAGGTGAACGGGCCGGCTCTGCAGAACCACGTCACCTGGAGGAGAACGGGGTCAGAGCTGGAGTGAGTGTTTGTTGGAGGAGACCAGCTGCTTCACCTCCCCTCCATTAATTATTCACCACCTGAGGAGGACGGTGTGTCTCACCTACGCCCCTCCAGATTCAGAGGGCCCGGAGCCAGAAGGGCCGAGGCCCCGCGGCTCCGTGTTCACCCGACTGTTAACTGGAAGGAAGGCGGCGATCAATAATGAATGAACCAGAGGGACCGGAGGGTGTTATCACTGCTCTTCATGAAAACAGCTCAGAGGAGGAGTTTGATTTAAATGCTGATGAGTCTGACCTTTCTGCAGCGTGTGGACCGACACGAAGAAGCTCTGAGCCGGACTCTGGTTGTCCACGTCACTGAGGGTGAAGCGGAAGCTGTCGTGACCTTTGAAGCCGGCGGCGTTGGCGGCGGCCGTGTGTCGGTACCACAGTCGGTTCATGTCCACGTCGTCCTGAGTGAAGTTCTGACCGGCCGACAGCTCGGTCCACCCCGACCCAGTCTGGAGGTTCAGAGAGAGACAACAGAGTAGATGGAGCCCCCACACAACAGGGGGCGGTACTGTCAGTCTGAACTTTGAGGACTTGGTAGTTTGGACCTTGGAGGACGCTGGATGGTCCTTCTGTAACAGCAGGTAACTGAAATGCATGCTGATGTCATCCAGGTGTATGGACAGAGAATGATGACATTTCTCAAGAACCCACGCAGCCAAATGGCTTGAGTTTCTAATAAAAATGCCATCCAGATGCATCATGGGAAATGCAGGAGTCTGTGTTTGTCATATCAGCTGTTTTTCCAGATGAACCTCCTGCTGAAACAATCAGCTGATCAGTGATGAAGAGGAATGACGTTACCTTTAGTTGCAGCTTCCCGAAGCGTGGAGCAGCATTCAGGAAGTAGAACACCTGGTCTGGAGGCGTGTCCAAGTCCTCGGCCTCCAGAGCAACGCTGGAGATCACCCTGAGCTCACCTGAGTCCACCTGCAGCCCAGCGTTCCTGCAACACAATGGAAGGTTAGAACACGTTTGACTTGTCCTCCTGCTGTAGTCGACAGACCAGACCAGGCTAAACCCAGACCAAAACCAGACCAGACCAGGCTAAACCCAGACCAAAACCAGACCAGACCAGGCTAAACCCAGACCAAAACCAGACCAAGCCAGGCTGAACTGGACCAAACCAGTCGGTCTAACACCACCTGGCTCTGGGATGTTTTTTCTCTTTACTTAGTTTGAAGTCATCTGAGAAATAAAAACTCTTCCTGGTTCTTGTTCATGTGAAGACATAAGGGACGAGTCCAGGACAGACGTGGTCCATTAAAGAGCTGTAAGAGGAAGTTGGTGAGGGCAGGTTGTCCAGAGGGAGGGTGGAGCTGGTGGAGTGGAGGAGGAGGAACATCAGGAAGCGTCTGTCTGCTTCTTGACTCGGAAATAAAAGCCACGCAGGACAGAAGCTGCCACGTCCGTCCTGCAGGAGACGCAGGAACATGGAGGACAGCATCTGCCAAGTCTCTATGTTACTTCTGCCTCGGCGGTCTTTACAGTACCAGTTCAGTCTGAGCCAACTCCCCCCCCCCCCCCCCCCCCCCCCCCCGCCTCCACCCACACACACACGGCACAGGGGAGGAGGGGGGGGGGCCCAGTCAAGGATGCAAATTACCTATCAGTTGTTCAAATGAAAACATTATGGGTGGGGGAGGAGAAGCTCCCTTCTCTCCCCGCTGACTCCCCCAGCCTCGACTCGTCCTGGTGATCAGTTTAAAAAGGATCTGAACGTCTTCACCAACCGAATAACAAACACGACGGTCTGAGGCTGAAGCTCTGTGCTCCTCAGGTTGTGTTGAACCAGATTATGTTGAACCAGATTATGTTGAACCAGATTATGTTGAACCAGGTTGTGTTGAACCAGGTTGTGTATATACTGTAATCATAGTGTGTGTTTGTACTTGATCAGCTGTGGTTTGTTGTCGTTGACCGGCAGCACGGTAACCTGAGCCGTCCCCTCCACCGAGTGGACGCCATCTGTCAGGTGCAGAGACACAGCGTCCTCCAGAGTTTCTGTGTCATCGTGCAGGTACACGATCTTCAGGCCTGCAGGGAGGAGGACGGGGGAGGATGGGGGAGGACGGGGGAGGACGGGGGAGGAAGTAGAAGATATAGAGCCGTTAAAGACACGTCTGTTCATTTGAAACATTTCTCTGTTTGACGTCTTTCTCCTGGAGTGATCTTTGTTGGTGGACCACTCCTGTGGAGGGGAACAGTCGTCTTCAATCTGTCTGACTGTGGATTATTTGTGGGTTCCAAACTCTTTAGAGATGGTTCTGGAACCTTTTCCAGCCTGATGAGCAACAACAACTCTTTCTCTGAGCTCCTCAGAAAGCTCCTTTGTCCACAAACATGTGTTGTGAAGATCAGACTGAGACAAATCCCTGATTTATTGAAACTAAACCAGGAACTGAACCACACCTGAGTCTCATTACATTGATGGAAACACTTCTGAACACATGGACTCTGATTGGATCCTAGAGGAGCTCCTCTCTGATATGTAATATTGGTTTATTTTAGTCTCATATCTTATGTTCTCTTTGTCGACTTTCAGGACGTTTTGACTCGTTTTTATGAAGAAATGTAGAAAACTTTGAAGCAGCTGTATTTATATCCTCATTCTCTCTGCAGGTTCTCTGGTTGTGTCCTCCTCCTCTATGTCCTCCTCTATGTCCTCCTCTATGTCCTCCTCTATGTCCTCCTCTCTGTCTCCTCCTCTATGTCCTCCTCTATGTCCTCCTCTATGTCCTCCTCCTCTATGTCCTCTTCCATGTCCTCCTCCTCCATGTCTCCTCCTCTATGTCCTCCTCTCTGTCTCCTCCTCTATGTCTCCTCCTCTATGTCTCCTCCTCTATGTCCTCTTCCATGTCCTCCTCCTCTATGTCCTCCTCTATGTCCTCCTCTCTGTCTCCTCCTCTATGTCCTCTTCCATGTCCTCCTCCTCTATGTCCTCCTCTCTGTCTCCTCCTCTATGTCCTCTTCCATGTCCTCCTCCTCTATGTCCTCCTCTCTGTCTCATCCTCTATGTCCTCCTCTATGTCCTCCTCCTCTATGTCCTCCTCTCTGTCTCCTCCTCTATGTCCTCCTACTCTCTGTCTCCTCCTTTATGTCCTCCTCCTCTATGTCCTCCTCTATGTCCTCCTCTTCTCCTCCTACTCTCTGTCTCCTCTTCTATGTCCTCCTCTTCTCCTCCTACTCTCTGTCTCCTCCTTTATGTCCTCCTCTATGTCCTCCTCCTCTATGTCCTCCTCCATGTCCTCCTCCTCTATGTCCTCCTTTTCTATGTCCTCCTCTATGTCCTCCTCTATGTCCTCCTCTTCTCCTCCTACTCTCTGTCTCCTCCTCTATGTCCTCCTACTCTCTGTCTCCTCCTCTATGTCCTCCTCCTCTATGTCCTCCTCTATGTCCTCCTCCTTTATGTCCTCCTCTATGTCCTCCTCCTCTATGTCCTCCTCTATGTCCTCCTCCTCTATGTCCTCCTTTTCTATGTCCTCCTTTTCTATGTCCTCCTCTCTGTCTCATCCTCTATGTCCTCCTCTATGTCCTCCTCTCTGTCTCCTCCTCTATGTCCTCCTACTCTCTGTCTCCTCCTTTATGTCCTCCTCCTCTATGTCCTCCTCTATGTCCTCCTCTTCTCCTCCTACTCTCTGTCTCCTCTTCTATGTCCTCCTCTTCTCCTCCTACTCTCTGTCTCCTCCTTTATGTCCTCCTCTATGTCCTCCTCCTCTATGTCCTCCTCTATGTCCTCCTCCTCTATGTCCTCCTTTTCTATGTCCTCCTCTATGTCCTCCTCTATGTCCTCCTCTTCTCCTCCTACTCTCTGTCTCCTCCTCTATGTCCTCCTCCTCTATGTCCTCCTCTATGTCCTCCTCCTCTATGTCCTCCTCTTCTGTGTCCTCCTCTATGTCCTCCTCTATGTCCTCCTCCTCTATGTCCTCCTCTATGTCCTCCTCCTCTATGTCCTCCTTTTCTATGTCCTCCTCTATGTCCTCCTCTATGTCCTCCTCCTCTATGTCTTCCTCTATGTCCTCCTCTTCTATGTCCTCCTCTTCTCCTCCTCCTCTATGTCCTCCTCTATGTCCTCCTCCTCTATGTCCTCCTCTTCTATGTCCTCCTCTATGTCCTACTCTCTGTCTCCTCCTTTATGTCCTCCTACTCCGTGGCCTCTGTCCCTCAGGGTGTCCTCCTCTCACCTTGTCGGAGCTCCTGCAGGGTGAAGGAGGTGATGTGGAGGCTCGTCAGCAGGAGGTCAGCTCCTGTCTCCTGGTAGCGCCTCCTCTCGGCGCCGTAGACAGCGTTGATGAGGGATCCATGGGTCGGCGCCCGCCACACTGTGAAGGTGAGGACGTCCAGCGGGGCGTCCAGGTCAAAGGCGTCCAGTAAAGACGGAGACAGTTCCCTCATCCCACCCTCCTCCACCTGCAGGACGACAGCAGCAGAAACTGAACAGCGCCCCCTGTGGTCTTCATCTTCCTGCTTGGTTACCACGGTTACTAAAACAGAGCTCTGATTGGACCGGGATGCTGAGGCGACTCACAGTGAAGTTGGCGAGCAGCAGCGACGGTGGCTCGTCATTGGTTGGACTGATGATGATGTAGACGGGGACAGGGGCGGAGCTATGCAGCCCGTCACTCACACTAACGGACAACTGGTCCACCGTTGGCTCCGCCCCTCTGTGCTCTGATTGGACGTAGTTGATGAAGCCGGAGGTCAGGTGGACGAGACTGAAGGATTCTGGGTAAAGATAGAGTCCACAGTTGGACACACACAGGAAGTACACACAGGAAGTACACACAGGAAGTACACACACACATACACACACACACCCACACACACACACACACACACACACACACTGACCGACTCGGACTCCAGCGCTGCTTTTCTCGGAGCCGTCCGGGGGCAGCGTGTTTTCCAGGAAGCCATGAAGAGGCGGAGTCTCCAGGTGAAATGTCAGCTGATCGGGGGGGCTGTCTGGGTCTGAAGCTCCGAGGACCCCCCCACACAGACAGACTGAGGAGCCCTCCTCCACCACCAGCATGGACTCACCTGGACAACAGAAACACCTGAACTCATCACCTGAACCTGAACTGATGTCACTGAACTCATAGACGACACGTCTCCACCTTGACTGTCAAACATTTACTGCACATAAACATTTAGTCATAAAGACTAAAAGTAAAGAAGCCAGTGAACCCCCCCCCCCCCCCCAGCCCCCCCAGCCCTGGCTGCAGATGAGCAGTGTGAAGCTGGCAGCCTCCTGCAGTCAGACTGGATGTGTGAATGAGTGTGAACGTGTTAATGAGGGCTAGTCCTGGATGTTGCTGATAAACCCGCATCGAGGTAAAGCTGCATCTCTGCGTCTTTAATCAGCGTTAATTAATTAGACCAACGAACACCAACAAACCCTGAACCAGTGAATGAGGGATTAGAGTCCGTCTGCTGCTAGCCAGCCGCTAATCCAGCTAGCGAGGCGGCTAGCACCTGACGCCTGTTGTGGAGAAGAGCTTCACTTCTTTTGTTTGGCTGATGTCTGGTGTCCACACGCTCATTATAATCTACCCAGCAGACAATAGAGCCACGACAATAGAACCTCGTTAGCCGCCACAACAGCTTCAGGTTCAACTCTGGAATTAAATGGACTAATTAAATATTAGATGCTTATAAAAACCTGGAAGAATTCACTTTCACTTTGTTGAGAAACAAACTCAACGTCAGGACAGGAAGACTTCCTACGAGTCTTGTTAGATGGAGGGTCGTAACCGTGGTAACCAGTTTTATTCTGGAATATAACAAGTTACTGGACTCGACTATTCCAGACTAAACTGTGTGGTGACTTCCATGGACATAAAGCAACCCTAAACCTGAAACCAAGTCTGAACAGGTTCTGACCTGTGAACCTCAGTGAAGGTTGAGTTGGATCAGTCGGACTGAGACTCATTTATAAATCAACAGATCGACCTTCACAATTACACGATAATAACTGAACCTGAGTCCTACCCAGACGGATGGAGGGAACTTTGTTGTTGACAGGGAGAACCATAACGTTCAGGTCGTAAACAGGAAGTGTGCCATGGAGGGGAACGGGTGGGGGCCGAGCATCTCCGTGGCAACAGCTGTCCTCTGCTCCAACCTCGCCGTCGGAGATGATCAGGGTGACGATGTCGAACACCGGCTCGGGTCCGATCTCTCCACCTGAACAAAAGATGACGAGACAGAGGTGATAGTGTCTGACACAGAGAGAACATTAACCCCCCCCCCCCCCCCCCCCCCCAGTGGTGTGGTTCAAGAAGAATGCTGAACGTGAGTCTCTCCTAAAAAGACCAAATAAATCAGGACCATCTCCAGAATCATCAGGTCCATGTTCCTGACCCTGGTCTCTATGGACCCTGGTCTCTATGGACCCTGGTCTCTATGGACCCTGGTCTCTGTGGACCCTGGTCTCTGTGGACCCTGGTCTCTATGGACCCTGGTCTCTATGGACCCTGGTCTCTATGGACCCTGGTCTCTATGACCCTGGTCTCTATGATAGGTCAGACTTCAGTGTCAGTAACATTGTGTCTGATTAATTAGTGATAAACTAAAACGTCTTCTAGATCAGAGAGTAGAAAACACCCTGATAGCAATGATATCATTCTGAACTCATTCAGCAACCCCTTGACTAGAACTGGACCAAGACTTTAGAGAAATACCACAAAGGTTCTAGTAACAATAGAACCAGGCCCACTCTCCATCTGGACATGTGGAGAACCAAAGAACCCAACGTGTTCCACGTTGGGTTCTTACCTCTTGAAAGTGAATCTGGCTACAAAATCCTCCTGATTCCACTACAGGAGGCAACGTACACACAATTCAACCTTTGGACATTGTATTTATCCTGGACATCATCACATTCTACCATTGTGATCATTATACAATCCAGAAGAAGATGGAGATTTCCTCCATGTTGTTCACACATGGAACTCCCCAGGGAAACCAGTCACCAAGGCATGCTACATATCAATGCTAAGCTAACTGTCACTGCTAGATGGCTGTGTTGTGTTAATTAGCTGTAGTACCACCATTAGACCACTAGATGGAGGTAAAGAAACATGAATGAACCTGACACAGGGCTCAGATTCTATCAGTCAATTCACCATGTGGTTCATAGCTGATGTAGAATCATGTGGATAGACTCTAAAGGACAGAAGATAATAAAACTAGATGTTTTGGATTTGATGAAATATTGAGACAGAAGAAGAAATTCTGACATGATGACTGAAAAATAAAAAGTTTGTCTGTGTGTTTCAGTTCAATTAAATTCAAAATACTTTATTTGTACCTGATGGGCAATTAAAAGGCACAGAGCGCAACAACATGGACAGACACACAGGATCTAAAAACACAACGTGCAAATTGTAAACTGTCAGCGACAAAATGCTACATGCAGTCAGGTTTTCTCTGTCAGCTGATGCTAGCTGGTTAGCTCCAGCTATGTGAAAGACAACACCCAGTATGGCAGAGTGGAGTAATGTTATTGCTACATTTTGACTGTTGATCAAACAGTATTTACAGGGCTATGCTTATAAAATACACTTGAACTGTTGTTTTATAGGTTGAAAGCCTGATATTTTAGAGACATTAGTAAAACACAATTGGCTTTTAGTCAGTTACATTACCTGGTACCCGGTTCGTCAGGTGGACTTGTTCGTCCACTGTCGTTTATTACAGACAGCAGACGAAAATGAGGGGAAAGACAGTCCAAAGCTTCACCCACATTTTTCCCAGGTACCCTGAACTCACCGTGGGGTCTTACCTGTGTGGACGTAGTAGACGTGTCCCTGCAGCAGGTCCTGCTGGGAGAACTTGTCCACGATCAACCCGGCTCTCTGCAGCTCCCCTCGGCCTGGACGCCGGGCCAGCATATACATCAGCCCAGAGTCATCGCTGTCCCGGTCCGTGGCCGACAGGTAGTCCACCGTCACCTGGACACGCCCCCCCTCCTCACAGCTCAGCTCCCTCCGTAGACCTCCGCCCAGCTGAGGGGGTTCATCGTTCATCGGTAGGACCTGAGGAGGAGGAAGTTTTTGGACGTTGCTCTGATTGGTCATCAGTCAGTAACAATCAGACGTCGGTAGATTCACCTGAATGAGCAGCACGACGTTGGCAGAGTTCAAACCGTCCGTCACCTTCAGACCAACCTCGTCCTTGATGGTCTCAGAGTCGTCATGAATGTACCTGAAACAAATATGTGTATCTGAGATGATCAACCTACAACCTGCTTAGAGGAGGAACAGGTAGTCGGACACATTTATTATTGTTCCTGGAGAATAAAGGTCAAAGAAATGAAATGAAAACTCAAAGAGAATAAACTTTAAATAGAAGTTATGAAATAGCTTTAGGTTTAAATGAAATCCTCCACGAGGAGCTAGACTCTCCTCAGAGGTCCAGACCAGAACTGACACGATGTCCAGTCTGGGTTCAGTCTTGGTCCAGTCAGGATCCAGGTCTCACCTGAGCCGGAGTCCTCTGAGGTCTTGCAGGGTGAAGGTGTCCCCTTGCAGCAGCGTTCGTCCCTGCAGCTCCAGTCGACCGTGGCGAGACATCATCTGGATCTCCACCGTCAACGCTTCCTCCCGAGTGTCCCGGTCCCGGACCAGGAGGTGCTCCTCAGTCACAAAGGAGCCTCCGCCCTCCTCCACCCGCAGCAGGTTGGTGAAGGCCTGAGAACCACATAGAGGATCCACCAAGACTCTCAATCTGGGTCTAAAACCACCATCAACATGAAACCAGTATGACCGCTGACCTCTGGAGCCTGGTCGTCCACCGGTGTGATGGTGATGTTGAAGTCGAGGCCGGAGACGGTGCCACCGTGGTGGTCGCTGACGGAGAAGACGAACTGGACGAAGAGTGGCTCAAGGCCGATGTCCTCCACAGGAGGCATGAAGGCCACTTTCATGTGGTTGACAGCGTTCTAGAGGACAGAGGACACGTCAGATCAACGTCTACCGAACACCTGACATCTGCCGCCCCCTACAGGACCGTGGTGATCTGCAGACCTGAGTGAAGGACTTCAGCACCGGAACCATGTGGTCTTTCTTCATGGTGTTGGTGCTGTCGGTGTAGAACAGGCGTCCGGCGTCCATCAGTCTGAAAGTTCAGATGAAAACATTCAGTCTCACAAAGTCTTGGTGGTAAGCTAAAGCTGTGCTTCCTTACCCAGGATGCACTGGGCTGAAGCAGGGCTGCGTAACGGCGTAGGTCAGGTCGGCGTCAGGATGTTCTGTGTCTGTGAAGTGGAGGTGAGTCTGGGTGATGTACACCACCTCGGTCTCCTTCACCGTCAGAGAGCGCACGGCGCCAGGAACCTCTACCGGCAGCTGGTCCTTCACCGGAAAGACATGGACCACCACCGTCTGCACACAGGGACGAGAGGACGCATTCAAAGACGGCTCGTAACCCTCACACTCATCTCTGGTCCTGTGTGGCTCACATATGTCTGGGAGAGGTTGGGCGGATGGTGGCTGTCGGACAGCGTCACGTCAAAGGAGTCCTCGAACTGCTCCTCCCCTGAGTGCTGGTAGTAGATCTGACCCTGGATCAGGTCTCTCTGCAGGAAACTGTCCACAGGAAGTCCTGCAAACAGACGCTGGGTGAGAAAACCTGAGAGAGTGATGACGGTTCTAACTTTAAATCCAGCTCCATCATGGATTCACACAGCTCCATGCTAACTCCACACAGAGCTAACGTAGCTAGCTAGCTAATGACAGTCTCTCTCTGAACTAAAGTTTAACTTGAGGTCGGTTAGTTTACAGCACAACTTCTCATTTAGTAGCTTTCACACAGGCAGAGGCTAAGTTACACGTTGTCATGGCAACTGTCAATCTTCATGGCGTCACTTCCTGTTTCTATAGTGTCAAATAACTTGCATCAACATATGCAACAACAACATACATCAGCGTTATATTAACTACCTAAAATGTATGTGACGTGAACTTTAGTCCCGCCCACTAACATGTGGTTCTGACCCAGCCTCACCCTTGTCCTGGACGGAGGTCTTCTTGACCAGCTGCCCGGCCCTGGGGGCAGAGACGGTCCGGTACAGGATGTAGTCGTCGCTGGAGTCCAGGTCGGCAGCCAGCAGCATGTACTCCTCGAGCCGCACGGCCCCGCCCTCCTGCACCTCCACCGCCACGTTGTTGATGAGGAACGGCGGCGAGTCGTCTTTAGGGAGGACGTTGATGGGGAACTTGTGGCGGACGCTGTGGCGACCGTCACTGATGCGGAAGACGATGTGGTCGCGGGTGGAGTCGCTGTCAGAGTGATGGTAGACGACCACACCCTCCTTCAGGTCACGGACCCGAAACATGAACGCCCTCCCACCTGGAGACGACAAACATGGACGACGGGTAAGGGTTAGGGTTAGGACGGAGGACTAAGGCTGAATTTCTAAAATAAACCTCGATCAAGAGTGACACAGATCCTGAAACACCTGGAACACACCTGGATCTGCCAGCAATTCCTCCAAAGAGTTGCCTCAAAAAGTCAGTGACTCTTTATCGATTCGTCTGCAGATCTTTATTTTAACCATGTCTTCAGAGACCAACAGATCTGACAAACAAGAGCATGTTGGACCCAGACGCAGGAAACAAACCAACTTTAATTATAGGACAAATCTGCAGTCTCAGGTCTGGATAGTCCAAACTTAAGTATCGAACCAGAAAACCGAATAAATCCAGGTCGAGGTCATTAAAGATAGGACGGTCTTAAAGTGTTGTTCCTCCTCCTGCTAGAAACCTGATGATGATGGTCAGAGAAACAGATCAGCTTAGAGGTCAACTCTATTTAATTCTTTCAGGCTTTAATCTAATCTTTAATCTCTTTATCTTTACTCTAGATGAAAGACTTCAGTATTTTCATTTAAATCACTGACATGACTCCAACATGTCTCTGATCTCCTACAACCAGGTCCCTCAGGTCTAATGTCCTGATGTCTTCTGGTTTCACAGCTGTAGCTTCAGACTCTGGATCAGTTTTCCTCGATGCATGAGGCCGTCCCAGACCCTGCCTGTCCTTAAATCCCTTCATTCCTTTTTATTTTTCGTTGAGAACTGATCTCTTTATTGTGATTTTATTGTTGTCAAAGTTGTCAAATTCATGGAGAGATTTCAGAAAGATGTGGCCCCAGATATTCTTCAACGGGTCAATCATTTCTTTATCAGTCTCTGTTTATAAAAAGAATTATTATTGTTTTAAACTACGGTGGCAGACAAAGCTCAAACTACTACATCACCAGCAAACACAAAGAGTCAGAATAAATGTTTAAATATTATTAATCTGATTATTAATGTGTATTTCATCAGATGATCTGAAGCATAATATCAAACACGATGTGAACAGGACGTTAAAATAGAAAACTTATTTCTACTGACAGGTCCGTCCCGTCATCATTTGCTGTGTCGTCAGATTAATGAAGACGTTTTCTTTCTATTTTCTAGAGTTGCGTTGGGGGGGGGGGGGGCTTCACTTTGTGTCTAACTAGTTTGAGGTCTTGTGGTTTTACAGGATGAATAAATCTCGTGGCCGTCACAGCGTCAGTGTGTGTCCTACATTGGTGAGATGTGGGCCATGTCCATCTGTCGCTGCTTCCTGTCCAACACGCTAGCGCTAACAGGCGAGCGTCATGTGACTGTGTTGTTGTGGACGACGGTTTCCAGCCAGAACCTTTCGCACTTTGATTCAATTACCGACTCCGACACGTGCGCTGTTTTCCTCCATTGTCGCTGGGAAATAACAAGTTGTGTTGGCGCCTGGAGGCAGAGCGCGGCGCTGGCTGCGAACACCGGTGGGGTAAAACATGGCGTCCTTCCCGGCGGCCGCTCGGCTGCCAGGACGGGGGCTTCCTGTCTCCCTGCGAGCGCCAGAGAGACAGAAGGCCAAGGTCAGCAGACAGATTGAGAGACGAGCGGTCGAACCTCATTAGCAACTTTACCGAGGGGAACCGGCGCCCGGTCCAAGCCACGGAAACAACTCGGTAATTGGGCCCAAAGGTGGCGTTGGGCAACCGGCCCATAAAGGACGAGCCGGGACGTGGGACGGTGTGTGCGGGACAGGCAGCCGTCCATTTGGCTGAAGGCGCTGGAGCCAGAGTCCCCCCCCCCCCCCCCCCCCAACCCCCTCTTGAGAATCAGCGTCCACCCGAGACCGGACGACATGAAACGATGGTGGAGCAGGTGGAGGAGGGAGGAGCTGCTGCTGGGACTAAAGTTTCATCTGTCTCCAACAAACTCAGTGTCCTGATAAACTGAGACAAGAACCCGAGACAAAGAGACAAAGAGACAGACACAACCTGATCAGCTGATCACATGAGATAAGGCCAGGACGGTAAAGAAGATCAGCTGCTCAGTGGAGGGACAGACTTCCTGTTTTGTGGTGAACAGGTTTGTTTGACGGAGGGAGCAGGGACCGTCTCAGTTCACCTGTTAAATCTCAGCCTTCGGGCCCCGGGGCCCCGGCCTCCACCGAGCTGGTAGCTAGAGACCGGTCTGGGGACGGAGCATCTGCTCCATGTTCACCACTCCATGAAACGACAGAAGTCTCAACAATCTGCTCCGACCGCTCGTCTCTGACAAACACGACGTTTCTGAGGTCGCCGGGCTGGAAGGGACAGACGAGGACGGAGCCCCAGGGGCCTCAGGGGCCCCCAGGGTTAGAGGCCCCGCCCCAATTTCACCCCTGATTAACAAACACATGCTGGACAACCAGACATATGTCCCTGATGGAGGAAGAGGAAGAGGAAGAGGAGAAGGAAGACAGGGAAGAGGAAGGAAAATAGGAGGAGGAGCAAGAGAAGAAGAAGAAGAGGAGGAGGAGGAGGAGGAGGAGGAGGAGGAGGAGGAGTCTGTAAGGAGTTCAGTTTTCCTTTTTTCTAGTGAAAATAATTAACGGATGGTTCTGATCATTTAAATTCTGACCTCTGACCTCTGACCCTGTCTGGAGATGAACACAGTGTTTCTGGACGATAACTTTTTATAGGAAAATATTTTTAAAAAGAAATGATTTTATTATTAAAGGTGAGTCCCTGACCTCTGACCTCTGACCTCTGACCTCTGAGGGAGCCTTCAGGCTGCTCTGGAGGTTTCAGGCCGGGTCTTGTAAAGTGTCTTGAGACAGTTTCTATTGTTATTGACGCTATAGAAATAAAACTGAATTGAACTGATCTCTGATGTGAGTTAGTGGTTTATAAATAATGACCTCTGACCTCTGACACTGAGGCGTCCGTGCAGCGGTCCGTCCACCGCCACCAGCTGAACGGCGTCGATGCTGTCATTGTCGACGACTTGCAGCTCCTCCCATGTGATTGGTCGGGACTGACCCTCCAGCAGGTCCAGACCTGAGACAGGACATGGGTTCTGACCCGGTTCTGACCCGGTTCACAATGAACATGATGACCTTAAAGAACACACATACCCATGTTCCACGAGACCCTGGGAGCATTTGTTTCAGATGCCCTGATGGAGATGTGGACCACGATGGGGGGGCTGGTCATGAAGGACCCGTCAATGGCCCGGACCTCCACCTCACATTAGAGACAGGGACAAGAGGACAGAGGACAAACAGGGACAGGACAGAGGACACGTTGTGTTCACGTAGATGAGTTAAACTATATATTTATCTAATTATACAACTCCTGCTGCCTGAGGAAGGCCCAGGTGATGCTCAAGGACACAACCTGGACACTCACTTGTTGAACTGCTACCGTCTGGTGGACGGTTCAGAGACACTGAAGGCCCGTACTAAGAGACTGGACCGTTACCGTCTGGTGGACGGTTCAGAGACACTGAAGGCCCGTACTAAGAGACTGGACCGTTACCGTCTGGTGGACGGTTCAGAGACACTGAAGGCCCGTACTAAGAGACTGGACCGTTACCGTCTGGTGGACGGTTCAGAGACACTGAAGGCCCGTACTAAGAGACTGGACCGTTACCGTCTGGTGGACGGTTCAGAGACACTGAAGGCCCGTACTAAGAGACTGAGGAACGGCTTCTATACAAGAGCCATGATCAGACTGAACAACTTGAACATTAAAGAAATCTCATGTGAATTGTGCAATAACTCATACAATAATTCCATATGTGCAATACTTTCTCACAAACAAGTGTAATAATTTCAAGTGATGTGCAATAACAGTGACTTCTAATTATGTGTGAATGGTTCTTAGTGTTTATTGTTTTGTACATTTTACTCTAGTTTTTTACATTTCTTCATTCATTCATTCATCTTGTGTAACCTCTTGTCCTGTGAAGGGTCATGGGGGGGCTGGAGCCTATCCCAGCTGTCATTGGTCTAGAGGGGGGGTCCACCCTGGACAGGTCTCCAGTCTATCACAGGGCTAACACAGAGAGACACTCACACCTACGGCCAATTTAGAATCACCAATGAACCTAACCAGCATGTCTTTGAACGGTGGGAGGAAGCTGGAGAACCTGGAGAGAACCCACGCAGACACAGGGAGAACATGCAGACTACACACAGAAAGGAACCAGTTGGCCTGGATTAGAACCCAGAACCTTCTGGCTGGGAGGCATCAGTGATGACCACCTCGCCACTGTGACGCCCTTTTTACATTTCTTTTACTTTTTATTATTTTTTTTTTTCCATTACTTGTACGGCACCTAAGGGGGACCTCATGTCACTTTAATGTCATTGTACAGGTACAGTGACATTAAAGACATTTTTCTATTCTATTCTATTCTATTCTATTCTAATTTTGCCACTCATCTCTTTTATCTTTTTTTTTTTAATTCTACTTTATTCTACTCTATTTTATTTATTGTATTTTGCTTCTGTGAAGTCGAGTCGGCCCCATGCTCCAAGAGTTGCAGTCCTGGTAATGAAGCTTTATTCTTAGAGAGTAATAAAGAGTAGCTGAAGCTAGTTAGCTAGTTAGCTAATGGATTAACGTGTAGCTTGGGTTCAGGTTAAGTCAGTGAAGACAGAACCAGGTCTGATGTCAGAGTGTAGTTGGTGAAGGTTTGTTTGATCCAATTTTATCATTTTATTTTAAATCAGTTAGCATTAGCATAGCACCCAGTACCTCGTAGTTCCTGCGGTGAGCCCGGCTGCTGTTGGGCGGCTGGTAGGCCACCTTCATGTCATTGAGGTCCAGCCAGGTGAAGGACCAGATGGGCTTGGTGTGGTCGTCCAGGTGGGTGACGTAGCCCTCTGCAGGCGGAACGGTCATGTTAAAGATCAGCCTCTCCTGCGGCGTCTCGTGGTCCTTGGCGTCCAGGGCGGCGGTGGTGAGCGGCGTGAGGATGAACTGGTCCACCTCCAGGATGAAGGAGGCCATGAAGGCAGCCTGTGGAGGCTGGTTCTGCATGGCTCCGTGGATCAGAACCGGCAACCACACGGCCTCCGACTGGGAGAGGGTGAAAAACAAACAGAGACCTGTCACTGCTTCAGTTCCTGTTTGGGACGCGTCCAGGTTTAAATCAACACGTGTGTCGATCAGACGTGTTAGAAGTGACAGGTCTCTGGAAGGAAGATGCTGTTAACACAAAGCTTTGAAGGGTTTCTGCTGAACCTCCACATCCTTCCACCTCCACCAGCTCACAGCGCTACATGGAAGTGGGATGTCACCTCGTAGCTGCCAATAAAACTATCACATCCGACTGGGATGTGTCAGAATCTGCACTTTATCAACTTTGTTCCGTCAAAGCTTTTCTTTTCTCTGTTCGACTCTTTATCTCGACTTTCTGTTGAGCATGTTTGATATTCTGGTCATGTACCTCCAGCAGGGCCCTGGAGGCCTGGTCCCTCAGCTCCACCCTGATGGGGATGTAGTCGATCTCTGGGGACGGAGGGCTGAGGTGCTGGTACTTCAGGCCGGAGCTCAGGAAGTCGTGGCAGCTGGTTTTCAGGAAGCGAACCTCCTTGGTGTTGTGAAGACAGGGTTTGTTTCCAGGACAGAGAGCTGCTGCCTGTCGGCCTGAAGGAAGGGATTCCTTTATGTTAGTTTATACTCTCCCTGGCCACTTCATTAGGTACACCAGAGACTCTAGTCTCCATGAAGGGTCTGGTGTTCAGCTTTAGTTTCTACTAACTGAGAGAGATGTTGATTCTACTGTGTTTTCATTGTGTAGATCTATTACACCACTACACGGATCACTGCGCGAGTGAACGCTGGCACAACTTGCTGCCGCTGCTCGCCAGTAACCTTTTAACTTTTTAACTTTCCAGACTCTTCTGAATCCTTTTCTGGTTTTATGACCTAACCGGCGAGTGAATTTGCCTTCATTTGGAATACTGAAATGATCTGTCGGCACTACTGTTTGTGTGAGCCTTCACTGCTAGCTCACCTGTTCCCCGGTCTGAGCCTCACCTGGCGTTTCTAGCCGTCGATGCTGCCTAAGTCCTCATCCACAATGCGGGCCGGTAGGATATACACCCTGTTTGTCTGCGCCTGGCTGTTTCTACTGCCTGTTCACCAGCTAGTGACGGGTATGCTTCAGTACTCGGCCACCGACCTGCTACGGCTGCGCTGCCACCTGCCTGGACCTGCGCCGGAGGCTCTCCACCTTCACCCAGACATCGCCTTCCAGCCTCGCCGGAGATATATCCACCGAGGATCCCGCCGGCATTTCCTCCACAACAGTTCAACAGCTATAAAGTCCATCTGGTCCAGCTCTCGTCGCCCTCCACGCTCCACCAGCCGGGCTGTTGACCATAGCGTGCTAGCCCACCTAGCTCGGTCGGCTCGCACCACCACCAGCTGTGACAACACCTCACTCAACTTCGCTCTGCTCAACATCCGTTCACTGACAAGCAAGGGACATCTCATCCAGGACCTCATTGATGACCGTAAGCTTGACTTTCTCTGTTTAACCGAGACATGGCAACAGCCCAATGACTTCTCTCAGCTGAATGAATCCACTCCTAGTGGGTTTGTTTACAACTGTCAACCTCGTGGCTCTGGCCGGGGCGGAGGTCTCGCGATAATTTACCGCGAGAAGTGGAAAGTCTCGCCGGTATCTGTGCCCGTCTCCAGCTCGTTCGAATCTGCTGTCTGCGAGCTGTCTGGTCCCACTCCAACCATTATTGCTACTGTTTATCGCCCCCCTAAACCGAACAGTGAATTTTTAAATGACTTTGCTGCTTTTCTCACCCATTTGTCCTCTCTCTCACCAAACATAATACTTCTGGGAGATTTTAACATCCACATGGACAATATCAATTTGCCTCTCACCAAAGACTTTATTTCCTGTTTAGATAGTTTTGGATGTCAGCAACATACCACTTTTCCCACACACTCCAAAGGACACATCCTGGATTTAATCTGCTGTTCTGGTGTCACCCCTCTGGACCTTACAGCCGATGAACTCCCCATAACTGATCACTTTCTCCTCTCATTTACAGTGAAACTCACCCTCTCCATCTCCAAAAAAACACGCCTTATTACTTTTCGGAATATAAAGAATATCGACCCTGCCACTCTCACCTTAAGTATTCATTCCTCCTGCCTCCCTGACATCCACAATCTATCCACTCCTGATGCTCTGGTCTCTCATTACAACACCGGTCTCCATAATATCCTTAATTCCCTCGCTCCATTAAAAACCAGATCTTTTTCTTTTTCTGTTTCCGCCCCTTGGTTCACATCCGACCTTCGTCTCATGAAAGCCAAAGGTCGCCAACTTGAACGTCTCTTCAGAAAAACAGGTCTCACTATTCACAAAGAAATGTACAATAACCACATCTTATGTTATAAGGATTCCATTACCCGCACCAAAACCCACTACTACTCCAGTATAATCTCTGCCAACAAAGGCAACTCTAAGTCACTGTTCTCCCTACTTAACAATATCACCCAACCTCAAGACTCTCTCCCCCCTCACTTGTACACTACCTCCTTCTGTAACTCCATAATGTCATTCTTCATCGAAAAAATTCAGAATATTCATCAGCACCTTGGCACAATTCCTCACTCTAGTATCCCAGCCGACTCCCACCCATTCACACACTCATTCTCCTCCTTCCAGCTCCCCACTCTTTCAGAAATCACAGAACTTATTCGGAAATCCAAGCCATCCACCTGTCAACTTGACCCCCTCCCCACACAACTTGTTAAAACCTGCCTCCCCTCCCTTGCCCCTCTCATCTCTGCCATCATCCACTCCTCTCTCACCACTGGAACTGTCCCTACATCCTTCAAGATTGCTGCCATTACCCCAATTTTGAAAAAACCTGGTGCAGACCCCTCTAACTTCAACAATTTCCGTCCTATATCTAATCTACCCTTCATCTCCAAAATCCTCGAAAAAACAGTTGCCTCCCAACTCCATTCTCACCTATCCCATAATAACCTGTATGAACAGTTCCAGTCTGGTTTCCGCCCACTCCACAGCACTGAAACAGCACTTATCAAAATTACCAACGACCTCCTTATGGCAGCTGATTCTGGACTCCTCACCATCCTCATCCTCCTCGACCTGAGTGCAGCCTTTGATACCATCTGTCATACCACCCTCCTCAACAGACTGTCTTCCATTGGCATCACCCACACTTCTTTAGACTGGTTCACATCTTACCTTTCTGGCCGCACTCAGTTCATTCAACTTAAGTCCCTTAAATCCATCCCCTCCTCCGTCACTTCAGGTGTGCCCCAGGGCTCTGTCCTGGGGCCCCTACTCTTCATCATCTACCTCCTCCCCCTCGGCAATATATTCCGCAAATTTAATATCCACTTCCACTGTTATGCAGATGACACCCAGCTCTACCTTTCCAGCAAACCTTCGTCCGCTCTCCCACCCACCTCCCTTACTGATTGCATCTCCGAAATAAAAACCTGGTTCACCCATAACTTCCTTAAACTTAACAGTAACAAAACTGAGGTCCTCCTCATTGGCACCAAATCCACTCTATCCAAAACCGACAGCTTTTCTCTTAGCATCGACAACTCCTCCGTTTCACCCTCCCCCCAGGTTAAGAGTCTGGGTGTCATCCTTGACAGCACACTATCCTTTCAATCCCATATCAATAACATTACTCGGTCTGCTTACTTCCACCTACGTAACATTAATCGCCTCCGCCCCTCCCTCACCCCCCACACTGCCGCCATCCTGGTTCACAGTCTCGTCACTTCCCGTCTGGATTATTGCAACTCTCTCCTCTTTGGCCTTCCACACAAATCTCTCCATAAACTTCAACTAGTCCAGAATTCAGCTGCCCGCATCATAACTCGAACCCCCTCCATTCACCACATCACTCCTGTCCTTCAAGAACTTCATTGGCTCCCAGTTCAATCTCGCATCCAATTTAAAGTCCTCCTGCTTACTTTCAAGGCCATTCACAACCTCACTCCCCCATATTTGTCTGATCTCCTCCATGTTCCCACTCCCTCCCGCTCTCTACGATCATCTTCCTCCGTACATCTGTCTGTCCCTACTGCCCGTCTTACCACCATGGGGAGCAGAGCATTCAGCCGCTCTGCTCCCCGTCTCTGGAATTCACTACCACCCCAACTCAGAAATATTGATTCATTTCCCCATTTCAAATCTCAACTCAAAACATATCTGTTTAAAACTGCCTACGCCACTTGATGACAATTACTCTGCCCCCCCCCCCCCATATTTTATTCTCTGCTGTTTCTTTTATGAATTGCTGTTTCGTTTTATGAATTGCTGTTTCTTTTATGAATTACTGTTTCTTTTTATGAATTGCTGTTTCTTTTATGAATGTATGTACGGTGTCCTTGAGTGCCAAGAAAGGCGCCTATAAATAAAATGCATTATTATTATTATTGAACTGTAGCTGGTTCTAAAATATGGATCATCTCCTCAAATCAATCCAGTTTAACTCCATCCTCCACAATCATCATCAGGTCAATCACCACCTTTCTGACGCTGCTTCGACATCAACTCAATGCTATTTAGGTTAGAATGACTTCAGTAGTGTACCTAATGAAGTGGCCAGGGCTGACGTACCCTTCCTCTGAGCTGGGTCGTCCTCCCGGACCAGCTGACCCACAGCAGGGACGCTGGTGTCGGAGGTCATCAGTCTGACTGTGCAGAGCAGGTCGGTGGTGGTTCTGATGTTCAGGACGCTGCCGTCGATGGTGTTGGATAAACCGAAGAACTGAGGAACCACCAGAGGAACGCTGCCCAGCTCCACCACAGCAGAGTCCGAGTCCACCACCCGCACCGTCAGGACCACCGTCTCCACCCGAGTGTCCCGAGACGTGAACCTCCACACAGACACAGCCAGGAAGTGTTAGAGTTTAAAGGTTCTGATGGTTCAGGAGACGTATTCACATGAAATAGTTGATTTTAAACTCTAAAATAAAAACTCAATAAATAAGAGTTTATTTGAATTTAGATTTAAAAGGCAGAACAGGCAAATTCACTTTTGTCTATAAAAGCTGAAACAAGCCTGAAGAACGAGTCCAGTTGTCCTTGTTTCAGTTTTTATGGACGATGTCCTGGACGACTCGTCACTGACCTGTAGACTCTCAGCATCAGCGTGTCCTCGTCCAGCAGAGGACTGCCGTCGTGGACATATTTGACCTCGTCCTCCAGGAAGCTGCAGTCAAACACCTGCACACCCAGATACAGTCAGTGAAGAGCTGGACTCGGTCGAGTGGACCGACCCAAACTGTCCTCACCTGTGGACTCAGCCTCCCCACTCTCTGAGTCATGGGCTCGTTCATCACCACCTCCACCTTACAGTCGGAGCTCGGCTCCACGCTGATTTGCAGCTCCGCCTCTGTGATGTAGACCCAGCGACCTCTGGTGACCTCCAAGCCGGCCACAGTCCCACCGCAGACGGACGCCATCGCCAACAGCAGCAGCGCCACCACGCTGATGGCAGCCATGTTGGATCGGCGGTTCAGGTGACGAGCTTTAGAGCCTCCAGTCAGTCTGAGCACATCGTCCTCTGAATGAGGTCAGAGAAGAAGAAGAAGAAGAAGAAGAAGAAGGAGGTGGAGACACAGAGGACCAGTCAATGTGCTGCCAAACCCAAAACAAGGAGCTAAAAGAGGATAAAACTGTGTGAATCTGTAACTCAGATCAGTTCAGCTTGTTTGCTGCATTAAAACGCCGCAACGCTGTCTCTTCTTCTTCTCTGGTTTCTGTGTCTGTCTGGAGGACAAGTGTAGAACAAGTAGAACAACAGTTGGTTCTAAATCTCGAAAACAGCTGTTCAACGAATCCTGAGCAGCTTCTGCAGTGACTCCTCCACATCTGAACTAAACTGAACTAAAAAAAAAACTCCCAGCATGCAGCTGTGCAGCAGCTTCTTCCCCCGCTGCTCCTCGCTAGCGCACGGAAAATGCTTTCACCCTCCATTTCACTTCAAACTAGAGCCCAGTGCAGGAAACAGGGGGGTTAATGTGCGTGACCCCTCAGAGGTGCTGGAAATGACGGGGGAGGGTGGACCGGGGGAGGAGGGGGGAGGAGGGGGGAGGTTTGTTTTCAGGATCAAAGGGGACACCAACTGGAGCGTGGGTTGGAGGCTGGAGGAGACTTTGAAGACAAATGACTAAAGCTTGTTACATACTCCACGACAAGCCAGAAGTTTGTTCTCTCAGCCCTAGGAGAGAGAACAAACTTCTGCAACAAAGATCAGGCCAACTCATTTATACGTCACCAGAAACCTCAAGAGCCGAACGCCAGGGAAGTCCTCACAGATAAGCATTGTGGGAGACACAGATGACAAGAGGCACTTTTCTTATTATTCTGGGATGTCGACTGGTTGTTTTGACGACCAGGTCCGTCAGATCACGCCGTTCATTCAGCACCCACGACCAGTATGAGCTCTAGTCAGGAGATTAGGGCTCACACATAATAATAATAATAATAATTTAACCTTTGATTGTCCCACAGTGGGGAAATTTCAGTTCTTGCTGTTTGACCGATCCATTTGTTCTCACAGTAGTGTGGACAGTTGGAGCAGTGGGCTGCAGCCTCTAAGGACTGACCCCAGGGAGCCATGGGGGTTAGATGCTTGATCAGAGCATCTCAGCTGTGGACCTCTAACCACAACTCCACAGCTCTACATCTTCACATATAGCACATATTAGCATCTGGGAGCTCACAGAGTGGCTTTTCCACATTAACCACGCCCACTTCCAATTTCTGACCAATCACAGAATAGCTGCCAGACACCACACGAGGAAAAAGTTCTGCCCGGACGATGTGTCAAGAACAAATTTCTGTCTGTAACAGCCTTAACATATAACTGTTGGTTACCACCACAGCACCACCAGCCAATCACGTCTCAGAACACAGCACCAGGTTTAATGACACCAACATCATATAAAGAGTCTGTTCAGACCAAATCCCATCATCCACACTGATCTGGTTTCTAGAGTCCAGGTTAAACAGGTCCAGGTGTGAAGACTGAGCTGGTCTCTAGTGTCCAGGTTAAACAGGTCCAGGTGTGAACACTGATCTGGTCTCTAGAGTCCAGGTTAAACAGGTCCAGGTGTGAAGACTGAGCTGGTCTCTAGTGTCCAGGTTAAACAGGTCCAGGTGTGAACACTGATCTGGTCTCTAGAGTCCAGGTTACACAGGTCCAGGTGTGAACACTGATCTGGTCTCTAGAGTCCAGGTTAAACAGGTCCAGGTGTGAACACTGATCTGGTCTCTAGTGTCCAGGTTAAACAGGTCCAGGTGTGAACACTGATCTGGTCTCTAGTGTCCTGGTTAAACAGGTCCAGGTGTGAACGCTGATCTGGTCTCTAGAGTCCAGGTTAAACAGGTCCAGGTGTGAACGCTGATCTGGTCTCTAGTGTCCTGGTTAAACAGGTCCAGGTGTGAACACTGATCTGGTCTCTAGAGTCCAGGTTAAACAGGTCCAGGTGTGAACACTGATCTGGTCTCTAGTGTCCAGGTTAAACAGGTCCAGGTGTGAACACTGATCTGGTCTCTAGTGTCCTGGTTAAACAGGTCCAGGTGTGAACGCTGATCTGGTCTCTAGTGTCCAGGTTAAACAGGTCCAGGTGTGAACGCTGATCTGGTCTCTAGTGTCCTGGTTAAACAGGTCCAGGTGTGAACACTGATCTGGTCTCTAGTGTCCTGGTTAAACAGGTCCAGGTGTGAACACTGATCTGGTCTCTAGAGTCCAGGTTAAACAGGTCCAGGTGTGAACACTGATCTGGTGTCAGTCCACATGTGGAGGTGGTCTGGGACACATGTGACCTCCTTCCTTTGGTAGTGTGAACACACAATGAGTCCTGGGTCACATTAAAGACCACCAACTCAACAGGGCTGATCTGAGGAAGAGGAGTTTAACTCATTCATTCAACCACTAGTAGAAATGATCACATGAATCAGTGATGTCTGTTCATTAGTAATGAGAGCCTTTTAAAAGATTCTGGCCTTGGAGCTGAGAACCAAACTAAACCAGCAGCTGTTGATGGTTCTGATCCAGCGGTAGGTAGAGATCCATTAGAGACAGCAGCTGCTACAATATTCTACTGACCACATGATGGCGCTGCTGATTTACAGACACACACACTGAGATCAGATCTCAAGTGCTGGCTGGGGACGCATGTGGAGACACATTTATATTAAGACCAGGTGGAGACACAGAGACTTAGAGATGGACAGGTGAGACCAGGTGTTGTGTCCTGGTATGGACTGTGTTACTGTCTGTGTTGATATTTCTGTTCCTCTCTTGTATCCTGTTTTTATAATCTTCTTCTTTGGTGTTTCTTGTTTCTTGTCTCTTCGTGTGACGCCATGTTCTCTACTGGATCTATGTCCACATGTGGAGTATTTAGTATTTGACCTTACAGCTCAGTTTCAGCCTCAACAGCTGCCTCTGAAATCTGAAATGAAAATGATTAAATACAGAAAAATAAAGTTTTAAGTATGTAGTGAACTACTCTGTTTATAGATTGTTGAATTCTTGCAAAATATTTTTAGTTACACTTTTTTCATTACAATTACACCTGCAGCCTCCTCAGGACCTTCACCCCCTCACCCTATCACCTTCTCACCCCTGACCCTCTCACCTTCTCACCCCCACACCCAATTCAAATTCAAAATTCAAATTCAAAATGGGCTTTATTGGCATGAAAGTTTCTTAAAAAAACAATATTGCCAAAGCAGAGCATTAAAGTACAATACAATAAATCAAAGATATATACATTATGAACATTCTATCAGTTATATACAGTGTGTGTGTGTGTGTGTGTGTGTGTGCCTCGATCACTCACTGTCCCTCAGGGTGTGGCATGTTAACACATACTGGGCAGCAAGGTGTGCCCGCTCTCCTTCTCCGAGGAGTATTTTTAATTTGGAGAGGTCGTCCAGCTCTTTGAAACCTGGAACCAAAGAGCTGAACTTGTTCCAATAAATTTTTCTAGTGTCATTTAATTTTGTACATTGTAGGAGAAAGTGCATCTCCGTCTCAACCTCACCTGTCGAACAGTGACCACATTTTCTGTTTTCTTTTGGTTGCCATGATTTTTTGTGTCTTCCTGTTTGGATTGCCAGTTTGTGGTCACTGAGCCTGTACTTGGTTAGGATCTGTCTCTGCTTTCTATCTCTGACAGTAGAGAGATATTCTGCTAATTCATAATCTCTTTTAAGGGCAAGATAACATTCCAATCTACTTTGGCTTTTAGTTGTTTCTTCCCAATGGTCGTCCAGATAGCTTTCTTTACATTGTGCTATAATTTGATTTACCCTGATTACTTTTTGTAGAGCAGTGTTGTTGTGAGGCTGGTCAGACTGTGTCTGAGAGGGGGCAGTTAGCCTCAGTACCAACTGACATAGGGGACTCTTCTCTGGGCTCAGCTCTTGGGTTTGGAGGGCTTTGGAGTGGAGGGTGTCTCTGGGGCTGGATTTCAGGTGGTTAAAGAAGTTGAGCGTTCTCTTCTGAATGTTGATTATCAGTGGGTATCTGCCTAATTCTGCTCTACATGCATTTGTTGGTGTGTTTCTGTGTACGTGTAAAATGTATCTGCAGAATTCACCCCCTCACCCTCTCACCCTCTCACCTTCTCACCCCCTCACCCCCTCACCTGAGAGTCTATGAAAAACGAACATTGTTGATAGGACGCTGGTTGGTCATGTGACTCACACTAAACAAAGAGCACCATGGGAAAGGAGCAGCACTAAAACAGTGACTAACATCTGACTCTAACATCAGGAGGTGAGCCAGTGAGGCTCTACTGAGCATGCTCAGTGGGTGAAAACCTCAGGTTCTCTTTAAGAACGAGAAGTAAATAAAAGATGAACAAGATCAGATCACATGACATGTTCAGAGGACGGTCACTCTGCTTTAGCATTTAGCTCCAAGTTGACAAGAGTTCAGAGACAGAAATGTGTCCAGAGGACAGAGAGGACAGAGAGGACAGATCTGTGGACGTCTCCACTGGAATAAAACCTGATCATGAAGCTGAGGCTGGACCAACGACTTTGAATTCATGAATACTTTTTCAAAGTTTGTCCTGAGCTCAGTTGAACGAGGACTTCATGGGTTTCTTTGAATGCGTCTCTGAGTTTACGAGGTCCACCTACCTCCAGCTGCTGATCCGTCCTCTTCACCTTCTGCACGCGCTCAGATCGAGACCAACGCTGGGACGCCAACCTCACACTCACATCCACGACTCACCTCGACACGTCTGGCATCCTACACCGAGAGAGAGGGGGAGGAATGCGGGGGAGGAGAGAGAGAGGGAGGACAAGGGGAGGAATGAGGGGGAGGAGGTGGTGTGGGGGGGGGGAGTGTTTTTCAGCAGCTGTTTAACTGATCAGAGTTAAAGCAGAGCTTCATGTCGTCTGACCGATCAGCAACATGTTTATTTATCGTTGGGACACGATGAGACTCATGAGGAACATTAAAAACATTAAAAACATTAAAAACATTAAAAACTTTAAAACTTTAAAAACATTAAAAACTTTAAAAACATTAAAAACTTTAAAAACTAAAAACTTTAAAACTTTAAAAACATTAAAAACTTTAAAAACATTAAAAACTTTAAAAACTAAAAACTTTAAAACTTTAAAAACTTTAAAAACATTAAAAACATTAAGAACTTTAAAAACTAAAAACTTTAAAAACATTAAGATCATTTTGAGTTTTCATCTCTTTCATGTTCACTCTGATCAATATTTCTAGTCACTTTCTATTTTTTATATAGTTTTTGTTTTGTATGTTCAATGTATGTTACTGCTACTGGATGCTTGAATTTCCTTCGGGATCAATAAAGTATCTGTCTATCTGTCTATCTATATGTTCATCCAGGACCTGATCGTCTCTCCTGTTGTGTCCTGGACACGTCCTCTGTCCTCTGTCCTCTGTCCTTAGATGGACTCTACTGCTCAGACGTCTCATATCTGTCGTTCTCATCAACATTAAACTCTGAAGCTGATTGTTTCTACAGGAACTGAAGGAATCCTCAATGACGACCTGCAACTGTCCTCATGTCCTCTTGTCCTCATGTCCTCTTGTCCTCATGTCCTCATGCCCTCTTGTCCTCTTGTCCTCTTGTCCTCATGTCCTCTTGTCCTCTTGTCCTCATGTCCTCTTGTCCTCATGTCCTCATGTCTTCCCAATAGATCAGTAAAGGAGGAGACTAGAACACCTGCAGGTTCATCCTCAGATCATGTTGATTTATTTCAGACGAACCAAAAAAATCTGAAAAGAAAAATAAAGGTTTGAACTTTTTAAGGGTTAAGATCAGACGACCAGAGTGATTCACCACATGACCCCCCAGGACCACAGCCAGGAAATCTGGTCAACACTGGAAACACACAGGAAGTCATTTTACATGGAGACTTACAAAATAAGACGCTGTGGACACGCAGACCAATGGAAACACGACAAAATAAAAAACGTTAAAACAAAATGGAAGAAAGAAATAAACTTTGATTCAGATGTGTTTCATCTGATTCAAGTGTTCATTCACGTATGTTGTAATGGGACACGTGAACACGTATGTTGTGATGGGACGTCTGAACACGTATGTTGTGATGGGACGTCTGAACACGTATGTTGTGATGGGACGTCTGAACACGTATGCTGTGATGGGACGTCTGAACAATTATGTTGTGATGGGACACGTGAACACGTATGTTGTGATGGGACACGTGAACACGTATGTTGTGATGGGACGTCTGAACACGTATGTTGTGATGGGACGTCTGAACACGTATGTTGTGATGGGACACGTGAACACGTATGTTGTGATGGGACACGTGAACATGTATGTTGTGATGGGACACGTGAACACGTATGTTGTGATGGGATGTCTGAACACGTATGTTGTGATGGGACACCTGAACATGTATGTTGTGATGGGACGTCTGAACACGTATGTTGTGATGGGACACGTTAACACGTATGTTGTGATGGGACGTCTGAACAATTATGTTGTGATGGTACACGTGAACACGTATGTTGTGATGGGACACGTGAACATGTATGTTGTGATGGGACACGTGAACACGTATGTTGTGATGGGATGTCTGAACACGTATGTTGTGATGGAACACCTGAACATGTATGTTGTGATGGGACGTCTGAACACGTATGTTGTGATGGGACACGTGAACACGTATGTTGAGATGGGACATGTGAACACGTATGTTGTGATGGGACACCTGAACACGTATGTTGTGATGGGACGTCGAAACACGTATGTTCTGATGGGACATCTGAACACGTATGTTGTGATGGGACACGTGAACACATATGTTGTGATGGGACACCTGAACACGTATGTTGTGATGGGACACCTGAACACGTATGTTGTGATGGGACATCTGAACATGTATGTTGTGATGGGACACCTGAACACATATGTTGTGATGGGACGTCTGAACACGTACGTTGTGATGGGACACCTGAACACATATGTTGTGATGGGACACCTGAACACATATGTTGTGATGGGACGTCTGAACACGTATGTTGAGATGGGACATGTGAACACGTATGTTGTGATGGGACACCTGAACACGTATGTTGTGATGGGACGTCGAAACACGTATGTTCTGATGGGACATCTGAACACGTATGTTGTGATGGGACACGTGAACACATATGTTGTGATGGGACACCTGAACACGTATGTTGTGATGGGACACCTGAACACGTATGTTGTGATGGGACATCTGAACATGTATGTTGTGATGGGACACCTGAACACATATGTTGTGATGGGACACGTGAACACGTATGTTGTGATGGGACACCTGAACACGTATGTTGTGATAACACCTGAACACGTATGTTGCGATAACACCTGAACACATATGTTGTGATGGGACACGTGAACACGTATGTTGTGATGGGACACCTGAACACATATGTTGTGATGGGACACCTGAACATGTATGCTGTGATGGGACACGTGAACACGTATGTTGTGATAACACCTGAACACATATGTTGTGATGGGACGTCTGAACACGTACGTTGTGATGGGACACGTGAACACGTATGTTGTGATAACACCTGAACACATATGTTGTGATGGGACACGTGAACACGTATGTTGTGATGGGACACCTGAACACATATGTTGTGATGGGACACCTGAACATGTATGCTGTGATGGGACACGTGAACACGTATGTTGTGATAACACCTAAACACATATGTTGTGATGGGACACGTGAACACGTATGTTGTGATAACACCTGAACACGTACGTTGTGATGGGACACCTGAACAAGTATGTTGTGATGGGATATCTGAACACATGTTGTGATAACACCTGAACACATATGTTGTGATGGGACACGTGAACACGTATGTTGTAATGGGACATCTGAACACGTATGTTGTGATAACACCTGAACACGTATGTTGTGATGGGACACGTGAACATGTATGTTGTGATGGGACACGTGAACACGTATGTTAGGATGGGACATCTGAACACATGTTGTGATAACACCTGAACACATATGTTGTGATGGGACACGTGAACACGTATGTTGTGATGGGACACGTGAACACGTATGTTGTGATGGGACACGTGAACATGTATGTTGTGATGGGACACCTGAACACGTATGTTGTGATGGGACATCTGAACACGTATGTTGTGATGGGACACGTGAACACGTATGTTGTGATGGGACACGTGAACACGTATGTTGTGATGGGAAATCTGAACACGTATGTTGTGATGGGACACGTGAACACGTATGTTGTGATGGGACACGTGAACACGTATGTTGTGATGGGACACGTGAACATGTATGTTGTGATGGGACACCTGAACACGTATGTTGTGATGGGACGTCTGAACACATATGTTGTGATGGGACACGTGAACACGTATGTTGTGATAACACCTGAACACGTATGTTGTGATGGGACATCTGAACACGTATGTTGTGATGGGACACGTGAACACGTATGTTGTGATGGGACACCTGAACACGTATGTTGTGATGGGACACCTGAACACGTATGTTGTGATGGGACATCTGAACATGTATGTTGTGATGGGACACCTGAACACATATGTTGTGATGGGACGTCTGAACACGTACGTTGTGATGGGACATCTGAACACGTATGTTGTGATAACACCTGAACACGTATGTTGTGATGGGACACGTGAACACGTATGTTGTGATGGGACATCTGAACACGTATGTTGTGATAACACCTGAACACGTATGTTGCGATGGGACACGTGAACACGTATGTTGTGATGGGACATCTGAACACGTATGTTGTGATAACACCTGAACACGTATGTTGCGATGGGACACGTGAACATGTATGTTGTGATGGGACACCTGAACACGTATGTTGTGATGGGACACGTGAACATGTATGTTGTGATGGGACACCTGAACACGTATGTTGTGATGGGACGTCTGAACACATATGTTGTGATAACACCTGAACACGTATGTTGTGATGGGACATCTGAACACGTATGTTGTGATGGGACACGTGGACACGTATGTTGTGATGGGACACCTGAACACGTATGTTGTGATGGGACATCTGAACATGTATGTTGTGATGGGACGTCTGAACACGTACGTTGTGATGGGACGTCTGAACACGTATGTTGTGATAACACCTGAACACGTATGTTGCGATAACACCTGAACACATATGTTGTGATGGGACACGTGAACACGTATGTTGTGATAACACCTGAACACGTATGTTGTGATGGGACACGTGAACACGTATGTTGTGATGTGACATCTGAACACGTATGTTGTGATGGGACACGTGAACACGTATGTTGTGATGGGACATCTGAACACGTATGTTGTGATGGGACATCTGAACACGTATGTTGTGATGGGACACGTGAACACGTATGTTGTGATGGGACATCTGAACACGTATGTTGTGATGGGACATCTGAACACGTATGTTGTGATGGGACACGTGAACATGTATGTTGTGATGGGACACGTGAACACGTATGTTGTGATGGGACACGTGAACACGTATGTTGTGATGGGACATCTGAACACGTATGTTGTGATGGGACACGTGAACACGTATGTTGTGATGGGACACGTGAACACGTACGTTGTGATGGGACACGTGAACACGTATGTTGTGATGGGACGTCTGAACACATATGTTGTGATAACACCTGAACACGTATGTTGTGATGGGACACCTGAACACGTATCTTGTGTCGTCCTTGCCGTGGCCTCATAAACTTGAGCAGAAGTTGAAGCGTGTCTGTCACATGTGTTCTCGTCCGTCCCGAGCATCGCTGCCAGGGTCCAGTCGGCCGCTCGCCGCTCTCTGATCCTTTCTGACTGCTACCCTTTCCGTGGTGACTTTACAGCTCGCCACGGCGTTTGGCCCCGCGCCCGGTTCTCCTCGGCCCCGGGGCCCTGTCAGCCTGACGCTGGGACTCCTCCACCGCCTGAAATTAATTTCCCTTCCTCACTGACCCATAATTAAATCCTGGAACAGCAACCGTTGACGAGCGGAGGAAGAAAGAAAGGAAGATTCTTGTGAGTTACTCTGTCGCCAATAAAGGTTCAGACTGGAGCTTTTATCTCAGTGGATGTTAGTGTCAGTGTGTGTGTTGGTGTGTAGTTGTGTTAGTGTGTGTATCAATGTGTGTTGGTGACCAGTGTGTAGTATTGTCTATCAGTGTGTATTAGTGTGTGTGGTACTGGTGACCAGTGTCACTCAGGGAACCTGTCAGCTTTAATGAGTGAGAATGGACTGAAATGGATGAGATGATGGGGGGAGGGGGGGGGGGGGTATCACCTCCTGAGGAATATAGTGGTGTGGGGGGGGGGCTGCATCTTACCCTCAGATTATGCTAATGAATTGTTGTTTTGATCCAAAACGAGCTGGACTGGCTGCTAATGTGTCTCCAGTCGTGAAAGGGCGAGGGTCCCTGGGAGAAATACCAGGAGAGAGAGGAGGGGTGGGAGGGGGGTGAAATGGTGGGGAGGAGTGGAGGAGTTGGGGTAATAAGCGGGGGAGTCGGGGCGTCTCCCCCAGCGTTATACATTATCATATTTCCACGTAATTAGTTGGTTTTTCCACTTGAAATGAGGAAGCGACTCGACGGTGCATTCACTGCCGCAAGGACAGACGACTACTCCTCCTCCTCTGTTACTGAGGGGTGACCTTTGACCTTTACCACACACACACACACACACAGTGAGTGATGTGATTAATCTGTGAACTTGGGTCATTAAAGAAACAACAAATTAACAGGGCCCTTGGGGGCCTCGGGGGCCTCGGGGGCCCTCAAGGGTCCAAGGAAGTCTGATTTCAGTATCACAGTCACAACCAGAGACACTCATGATACTAATGAGGTCTGGAGCTGGAGATGCAGAATATACACATTTCCTACACCCCTAGCCTGCACCTGAAGTAGCCAAATAACAACCTGCCCTCGAACGCATCATCAGTGAGATGGCCAAAAGATGATCAGTAGGATGATGATGGATGATGGATGATGGATGGATGGTGAATGGATGGATGGTGAATGGATGGATGATGGATGATGGATGGATGGTGGATGGTGGATGGATGGATGATGGATGGATGGTGAATGGATGGATGATGGATGATGGATGGATGGTGGATGGTGGATGGATGGATGATGGATGATGGATGATGGATGATGGATGGTGGATGGATGGATGGATGGATGATGGATGGATGATGGATGATGGATGGATGATGGATGATGGATGATGATGGATGATGGATGATGGATGGTGGATGATGGATGATGGATGGATGGTGGATGGTGGATGGTGGATGGATGGATGATGGATTGATGGATGATGGATGGTGGATGGTGGATGGATGGATGATGGATGGATGGATGATGGATGATGGATGGATGATGGATGATGGATGGATGGATGATGGATGATGGATGATGGATGATGGATGGATGATGGATGATGGATGGATGGTGGATGGATGGATGATGGATGATGGATGGATGGTGGATGGTGGATGGTGGATGGATGGATGATGGATGGATGGATGATGGATGATGGATGGATGATGGATGGATGGATGGTGGATGGATGGATGATGGATGATGGATGATGGATGGATGGTGGATGGTGGATGGATGGATGATGGATGGATGGATGATGGATGATGGATGATGGATGGATGATGGATGATGGATGATGGATGATGGATGATGGATGGATGATGGATGATGGATGATGGATGGATGATAGATGGATGGATGATGGATGATGGATGATGGATGATGGATGGATGATGGATGATAGATGGATGATGATGGATGATGATGGATGATGATGGATGATGGATGGATGATGGATGATGGATGGATGATGGATGATGGATGGATGATGGATGATGGATGATGGATGAAGGATGGATGGATGATGGATGATGGATGATGGATGGATGATGGATGATGGATGGATGATGGATGGATGGATGATGGATGGATGATGGATGATGGATGGATGATGGATGGATGATGGATGATGGATGGATGGATGGATGATGGATGGATGGATGGATGATGGATGATGGATGGATGATGGATGATGGATGATGGATGGATGGATGATGGATGATGGATGATGGATGGATGATGGATGGATGATGGATGATGGATGGATGATGGATGATGGATGGATGATGGATGGATGATGGATGGATGGATGGATGGATGATGGATGGATGGATGGATGGATGATGGATGATGGATGGATGATGGATGGATGATGGATGGATGGATGGATGATGGATGGATGGATGGATGGATGATGGATGATGGATGATGGATGGATGATGGATGGATGATGGATGATGGATGATGGATGATGGATGGATGATGGATGGATGATGGATGATGGATGATGGATGGATGATGGATGATGGATTATGGATGGATGGATGGATGGATGATGGATGATGGATGATGGATGGATGATGGATGGATGATGGATGGATGATGGATGATGGATGATGGATGATGGATGGATGGTGAATGGATGGATGATGGATGATGGATGGATGATGGATGGATGATGGATGATGGATGATGGATGGATGATGATGATGGATTATGGATGATGGATGGATGGATGGATGGATGATGGATGATAGATGGATGATGGATGGATGGATGGATGGATGATGGATGATAGATGATGGATGATGGATGATGGATGGATGATGAATGATGGATGGATGGATGGATGATGGATGGATGGATGGATGATGGATGATGGATGATGGATGGATGATGGATGGATGATGGATGATGGATGATGGATGATGGATGATGGATGGATGATGATGATGGATGATGGATGGATGATGGATGGATGATGGATGATGGATGATGGATGATGGATGGATGATGATGATGGATTATGGATGATGGATGGATGGATGGATGGATGATGGATGATGGATGATGGATGATGGATGGATGATGGATGATGGATGGATGGATGATGGATGGATGATGGATGATGGATGATGGATGGATGGATGGATGGATGGATGATGGATGGATGGATGATGGATGGATGATGGATGGATGATGGATGATGGATGATGATGGATTATGGATGATGGATGGATGGATGGATGGATGATGGATGATAGATGATGGATGATGGATGGATGGATGATGGATGATGGATGATGATGGATGATGGATGATGGATGATGGATGGATGATGGATGGATGGATGATGGATGATAGATGGATGATGGATGATAGATGGATGATGGATGATGGATGATGGATGATGGATGGATGGATGGATGGATGATGGATGATTGATGATGGATGATGGATGATGGATGATGAATGATGGATGGATGATGGATGATGGATGGATGGATGATGAATGATGGATGATGGATGGATGATGGATGATGGATGGATGATGGATGATAGATGATAGATGATAGATGATGGATGATGGATGGATGATGGATGGATGATGGATGATGGATGGATGATAGATGATAGATGATAGATGATAGATGATGAATGATGGATGATGGATGATGGATGATGGATGGATGATGGATGATAGATGATAGATGATGGATGATGGATGGATGATGGATGATGGATGATGGATGATGGATGATAGATGATGGATGGATGATGGATGATGGATGATAGATGATGGATGATGGATGATGGATGGATGATGGATGATGGATGATAGATGATGGATGATGGATGATGGATGGATGATGGATGATGGATGATAGATGATGGATGATGGATGATGGATGGATGATGGATGATAGATGATGAATGATGGATGATGGATGATGGATGATGGATGGATGATGGATGATGGATGATGGATGATAGATGATGGATGATGAATGATGGATGATGGATGGATGATGGATGGATGGATGATGGATGATGGATGGATGATAGATGATAGATGATAGATGATAGATGATGAATGATGGATGGATGATGGATGATGGATGATGGATGGATGGATGATGGATGGATGATAGATGATAGATGATAGATGATAGATGATGAATGATGGATGGATGATGGATGATGGATGATGGATGGATGGATGATGGATGATGGATGATGGATGGATGATGGATGATAGATGATGAATGATGGATGATGGATGATGGATGGATGATGGATGATGGATGATGGATGATAGATGATGGATGGATGATGGATGATGGATGATAGATGATGAATGATGTATGATGGATGATGGATGATGGATGATGGATGGATGATGGATGATGGATGATAGATGATAGATGATGAATGATGGATGATGAATGATGGATGGATGATGGATGATAGATGATAGATGATGAATGATGGATGATGGATGATGGATGGATGATAGATGATAGATGATGGATGATGAATGATGGATGATGGATGATGGATGGATGATAGATGATAGATGATAGATGATAGATGATGAATGATGGATGGATGATGGATGATGGATGATGGATGATGGATGGATGGATGATGGATGATGGATGATGGATGGATGATGGATGATAGATGATGAATGATGGATGATGGATGATGGATGGATGATGGATGATGGATGATGGATGATAGATGATGGATGGATGATGGATGATGGATGATAGATGATGAATGATGTATGATGGATGATGGATGATGGATGATGGATGGATGATGGATGATGGATGATAGATGATGGATGATGGATGATGGATGGATGATGGATGATAGATGATGAATGATGGATGATGGATGATGGATGATGGATGGATGATGGATGATGGATGATGGATGATAGATGATGGATGATGAATGATGGATGATGGATGGATGATGGATGGATGGATGATGGATGATGGATGGATGATAGATGATAGATGATAGATGATAGATGATGAATGATGGATGGATGATGGATGATGGATGATGGATGATGGATGGATGGATGATGGATGGATGATAGATGATAGATGATAGATGATAGATGATGAATGATGGATGGATGATGGATGATGGATGATGGATGGATGGATGATGGATGATGGATGATGGATGGATGATGGATGATAGATGATGAATGATGGATGATGGATGATGGATGGATGATGGATGATGGATGATGGATGATAGATGATGGATGGATGATGGATGATGGATGATAGATGATGAATGATGTATGATGGATGATGGATGATGGATGATGGATGGATGATGGATGATGGATGATGGATGATAGATGATGGATGATGGATGATGGATGGATGATGGATGATAGATGATGAATGATGGATGATGGATGATGGATGGAGGATGGATGATGGATGATGGATGATAGATGATGGATGATGAATGATGGATGATGGATGGATGATGGATGGATGGATGATGGATGATGGATGGATGATGGATGATGGATGGATGATGGATGATGGATGATGGATGATGGATGATGGATGGATGATGGATGGATGGATGATGGATGATGG